>NC_091434.1:68994063-69294063 GCF_964237555.1 Oryctolagus cuniculus
AGTGATCCGAGCGCTGCACCGGCGGTTCCCGGCGTGATGGTTTGGCTTTCGGACTTGGGGACGCGGGGGCGTCGGTGTATTTGACTCTAGCCGGCTCTGGGGTTCCAGCAAGTCAGCCGAGCCCACCTGCCCCTTCCTGGGCATCTCCTTTTCGGCGAAAGGCCTCGATCCTCAGGTGGAACGGGCTTCTTCGCTGTGGAGGGGCCCGGGTGGCTCCCTGCCACGGTGCCACGGTGCCACGGTGCCACGGTGCCACTGCCCCCCGGAGCGCGCGGATTGATGGAGGGGTAGCCTGACAGACGTGTCCTTCCGGCCCCTGCCGCGCGTCTAGTTGCATCTTTCCCTCGACCGAGGCAGGGCCTCCGGGCAGGCACGGGCTGGGAGGCCAGGTCCCGATGGAGGCTAGGGGCAAAGCAGGGTCCCCACTCCCAGCCCACCAGAGAACGGGGTGAACACTGAATCTCCTAGGCCGGCGGCCTCTGAACTCTGCCTGGGTCTCTGAGCTGATCCTCGCCGTCGATTGCGTCCCCAAGCCCCGGATCCATCCTGCCGCACCTGTTCTCAAGCGCCCTTGCCCGTCCCTCTAACGCGTGTGGGGGCTAGACACTTTGAGGATGGGGGATGAGGCGCAGGGGGCGCCTCACCGGTCTGGGGGGGGCACTTCTGTCCAGGATTAGTAGCTGTCCCTTGCGCTCCCTGTACCCCAAGACAGGGCCTGACCTCCTTTACACAGCACGCGAGACAGCAGTTCTTTCTCGAAACCATAATTTTACTGTCTCAAAGAAACTTTATAACTTATTTACAAAGTTCTTTGTTTTTTTTTTTAAGATACAAAGCAATAAGTTAACATTCTCAATATAAAACTAAACTTTGACATAGAGAACACAGAACACGGTTGATTTGAATTGATCACATTTCCCAAATTTCACAAGTAAAATGTCAAGATTCTCATTTCACAAAGCCTCGGGTTTTAAAGCCACACACAAACAGAACAGAAAAAGGCTAAGCTTGTGCAACGTTTACCGAACAATAACAATAATAATAACAACGATATGTACAGCACTTAGATCTCGCATGGAGGCTGCATTCGCCTCGGGAGCTGGTGAAGCCGCCGTTGGTACTTAAAGCTCTCTGGGGCTTACACCTGCCTGCTTCTCGCAGCTGCCCAGCGGTCCCTCGCTCTCGCTCTCTTTCCACCCAAGAAAGAAATCAGGGTTTTCCTTCTCGTCCAGGCAAAGCGAGGAAGCTTTCTCCGGAGATGACAAAATTACGTTGGCTTCACTGATTTTTTTTTTTTTTAGTCTTTAATAATATGGGACATGTAGAAAACGCAAATTATCTGGCTCCAACCTCTCCATACCCGCAAAGTACAAAAGTTACTGTATAAGTTAAAAATCACGCCTTCTTTGTTCGTTGTTTCTGGGTGCGTTTCAAGTAAACAGTGCGTCTGGACAGCGCGCTCCGCGGGCGCCCCGGAACCGCGAATTGCCCGTCAGCCTCAGGCGGAGTCCATTTCTCAATAAATAAAACCCCCTCCCTCCAGTTTCCCCCAGTTCCCAAACAAGCTACACAGGTGGCCAGGCGGGGCCTAGGAGAAGGCCCGAGAGGACAAAACGTGCCAGAATCCGGAGGCGGGCGGCCAGGCAGACGGCGTGCCGCGTGGATCCACCGACTGCAGAGGCCGCAGAACCGGGACAGCGGACTGGCGAGGACCTGGACGTCGTCGGCGCACAGACAGCGAGAGGAGATGACACAGGACAGAAAAGAGCGTTTGCTGTTTCTACATTGTGATGTTTTTGTTGTTTCCTTTTTCCTGACGGTCCCGCGAAGCTGAGGGTCGGCGGGTCGGGTCCAGCAGGTCTGTCTTGCGTCTCTCGGTGGCTGAGCTTGCGCTCCGAGGCCACTCGCGGCCGTCCGCGTGAGGCCCATGTCCGGGGTTCGGGCGGAAGCGCACGGGCTCTGGGGAGTCGCTGGGCTGCACCGCGGGGGCTCCGAGGCGGCGGCGGCCGCTCTGCCTTCTTTGTTCCTTCTTTTCTCTCTGAGGCCCTTCTCCTCCAGGCACAGGGCACGCGTGGACGAGGGTGGACCGACCTGGAGGCGGGAGGGGCCCAGGCCGGAGGAGACGAGAGGGAGGCGGGCGGGCGCAGGCGGGCAGGCTCACATGAGCTGGGGCTGCTGCATGGCTTCTTGGTGTGCCGAGGGGTACCACGACGTGTAGCTGGGGATGTAGGAGCCCGCGCTGCCGCCCGAGCCCTTCCCGGATGAGGAGTTAGGGTTCCAGCCGGGCGGTACGGGCGGAGAGCCGGCAGACAGCGCCCGGCCGTTGGCCAGCGCGCTGCTCTCCAAAGCTGCCCCGCCCTGCTTCATCAGCTTCTTGAACTTGGAGCGCTTGTTCTGGAACCAGATCTTGACCTACGAGAATGGACAATGTGACTTGGGCTGGGCACGCTGCGCCTACCTAAGTCGCGCGGCAGCAGTGAATGGGACCGCGGGTCGGTCACCCTGCGCAGGCTGCTCAGTTTCGGCCAGAGAAGCAGAGATCACCCTCCCTCCACGTGAGCCAAGGGTGCTGAAGCCGGGCCACTGGCCTCACGGAGAGCCAGGGGGCGTGGTGGCAAGGGGCCTGCGGGGCTTCCAGGCCGTCCCACCCAGGCTACCCCGGCTGCAGGAGTCATAGCACCTGCACAGCACCAACCAGCAATTCCTCTATCAACACCAATAAAAGAATCAAACCTAGGATGGAGTGGAGGAAATTTATTTGCAATTCGACCATCTTCTTGTTGTGCTGTCCTTTCTACGCCTAAGTGAGTTGGGGGCTGACAGAGGAGGCTGCGAGATTCAAATGAACTTTTCTTTGGCCTCAAGTAGATCTTTCCCTAAGGTCTGTGTGCTTTGCCCTGCTCTGCTCCCAAACCCGGGCCGGACGTTGTAAAGCCGTGCCAGAAGCTATCATAACGTCTATGGATTCTCCCAGAGACTTAAAGAAATCCGGGAATCAAAGTCCCACTTTACTCCTAGGGTTTGGGACCCTAGGTGAGGAGGAGAAGGAACCAGGGATCCCTCCACCCCTGGAGCCATTCCGGGAGGAGGAGGGAGGAGGAGGAGGAGGGAGTCAGAGGCGCGGGCCCAGGCCCTGAGTGATTGGCCACACACTTTAAAGGCAAAGGGGGGATTAAGCCCCGCTGCTATTGTTCCAGTTGCTCGGGCACGTGTGACCTCAGAGTCCCCAAACAAAACGTCTGGGGAAAGCCTTCTTGCGCCCTAATCAGATTGTCTAGGGACAGGGGGCCAGGAGGCAGGCAGGTGGGGCAAACAGGGGGCCGTTGGCAGCGGGGCTCGGGCAGAGAGAACGCGGGAGGAAGGGTGGACACACACGGAGGGACACACACACATACACAGTGACACCCCGGCCCTGAGGCCCAGCGAATACCAAACAGAGCCCCGGGCGGTCGCCGGCCAGCGGCGGGAAGCCAGCTGGGCCCGGCGGCAGGGGCCAGGTACCTGTGTTTGCGTGAGTCCCAAGGAGGCGGCGAGCTCCGCCCTCTCGGGCAGAGCCAGGTACTGAGTTTGCTGGAACCTCCGGTTCAAAGCCTGCAACTGCAAACTGGAGTAAATCGTCCTGGGTTTGCGGATCTTTTTCCCCTTGCCATTGAAGCGCACTTCTCCGCCTTCCACCACCGTGCTCTTCTCCGAGTCGGCCCCTGCAGGGACAGCAGAGCCAGGGCCCAGGTTATGCGGAGGGGCTGCCTCTAGCACCGAGAGCCAGGAGCGAGCGGCTACCAAGGTGGGGCTGGCCAAGGCAGGGCCGGGAGGTAGACGTTCAAAGAAGCGTGAAGGCCAGGGAAGGGTCCCCGAAGTCCGAGGGCCTGTCCCGGGCCGCCGCAGGCGGGCTGGGGCCGTTCCCAGGAGCGCAGCTACTGCCTTTGCAGGGAAAGTTTGCTATTTTTGCAAGCGGTAGTTGAGGTTTAATTACCCTTAATTGCATACATTGTTTATAGCGCTACGCAATAAATAATTACCGAGACGAATACGTGTGCATGTGGGCTTCTGTTTTCCAGCAGGGCACTGAGTGCTCGGCGCACCGAGCCGCCCAGAAGCGCAGACAGCGCTGGGAGGGGAGACGTCTCGGATTCACTGTTTGCTGCATTCGTTGCGAATTGGGTGAATTTTTTTTTAATCTCTTTGCTATGACAAGGATGCAGAGGTTGACATCCGAAACCTCCATGGCTCCAGCGCCCTCCCCACCCCCACCCCACCTCGCGCTCTCCCCTCCTCTCCTCTTCCCTCTCTGCACTCCCCTCCCCTTCTCTCCCTCTCCCAGGCAAGCGCACGTACCTGGGTCCTCCAGGCGGCTCTGGGCGAGGCTGGCGCTGCCGGGGTAAGACTGCACCGAACTGATGTAGGGGCTGGACGCGTGGCTGCTGACCGAGTTGACGTAGGGGTAGCCCAGCGGTCGGGAGAAGGACGAGGCCGAGCTGTAGGCGCCGTCGGGCTGCGAGTGGCCCGCCGAGTGTAAACAGTGCATGGAGTAGTGCCCGTGGGACATGGGAGAAGGAGACATCTGCTGGTTGGGCGGCCCAAACTCCATAAAGACCGCCTTGCCCGACACGGGGCTGTTGAGACTTTCTGGCATGGTGGTCATGGTCATCTCTTCTCGCGGGGTCTGGGTGTGGGTCTTTCTCTCCTCTGCTTCCCTTTTGGGGGTCTCTACGTTTCTCAGGACAGGAAGGAACCCAATTTAAGAGGAACAGGGGTTTTCACTTTCCATTCATAAGAAAATGGAGTTTGTCTCTTTGAAAAGTCTAAGCATGATCCTGCCGAGCTCCCCAAACTCGGTTCAAAGCTTTGACTCAGCCAAGGTCATAAATATTCATGAGCTGCCGGAGCTGATTGGTCCGCCGTCTTGCATAATCACCGGGGATTGGCCCGAGGAGCTCCGGCTCCGCCGGACTAGAGCGGGAGAGGCGGCCGGGCCTCGGGAGAGATGCGTCCACACTTCCCGGCCGGGGCTCCTCTGCAACAGAGCACGCCGTGCAGGGCGCACAATGGGCTGAGGCATCCGCGGCTGGGACCTCCGTCGTCTCGGCCTCCCGCCTCCCTCGCTCGCTTTCCTCCCCAGAAACCAACCAGCAGCTCCACGCCGCCGTCCTCCCCCTTACTGTCCACACCCTTCGCCTGCCCTACACTCTGGGGGCCCGGGACCGCTTCTCCACGCCGCCACCCAGTCCCGCGCCGAGCTAGGGAGGCTCTGCAGCCTGCCCGTCGCCTCCTGAGAGCACAGGCGCGCACTGGGGGGCGCCCGAGGCGGCCTGCAGACAGCAATCGTCCCCAGAGTCCCGTGTCCGGCGCGGCGCCCTCACGGCCGCGCCTCCCTGGCCTGGGGCCGTGCGCGCGGCCACATCCCTGGGGTCGGGGTCTGGGGGCCCTCCGGGCGGACTCACTCACTGGGCCGCCGCGCCGCCGCCGCCGCCGCTCCCTGGGGCCCGCTCGCATTGCTCCAGGCCCAGCTGGCCACTCCAGCTCGAGGCTGCACGGGTCTGATTAAAGCAGTGCGCGTGGAGAGCCAGGAACCCGCGCTTCTCCTCCCAGGAAAGGCGGCTGCACCGCCCCCTCCCCCAACGCACACCCTCTTTCCCTCCCCACCTTCCTCCGCCTCCCCCTCCCCTCCCCACTCTCTTCGCGCTGTGCGCCCCGGGCTCACTCGCCCCGAGGGCGCGGCGCAGCGTGGAGCCCAAGAGCCGCGGGCTCTGCTCTGCTCCGGCCGCTGACGCCAGGCGGGTATTTTGCGGCCTCCTGGGGGTCTGGAGAGAGCACCCCGGGTTCAGGAGTCCCTGGGAGACACTGAAACCCGCAGCAAACCCAGGCCTGTGGTAGGCTCCAATATCTCTATGTGCAGACACGTCGCTCTCTTTGTCGCCCAAGATCTTCCTCACCTCCGGGGGCCAGAGTTGGCGCCGCTGGTCTGGGGGCCAGGGCTGGTGGAGGCAGGAGCAAGGCCACGGCGCCTTCTACTTTCTGGGGGTATTAGGTGCAGAAAAGCTCACGAAAGCCCCCCTCCGCCAGCCCCTACCGCCGCCCGGCCACCCCCACGCGGCGTGGCGTGAACCATGCTGGTTACTAGGGGCTGTTGGTTCCCCATCCCGCCAGCCCCACGGTGAATCCCAAATTACTTTGTTAGGTAATTAGAAAGTGTTGATAATTATTTCTTTCATAATTTAGCGGTGTGCCGGGAACGGGGAAATGATCTTGTGAAAGTTCACACGTGCAGATGTATTAGTTACTGATTCATTTGATTAAATGGTAGTCTCAAGTGCTCAGATCCGCAGCTGAAGGCGCCCCATTAGCATAACACTGATGTTTAATTTTCATACGCATAATTAGCCATATATTTAACACTAATAGCAACATGCAGACTTTGAGCGTTAAACAGCCCGGGATTTGATCTGGCCTGAGCTGAACCCTCGCCGATGCACCTTCCCCTCTCTGGAGTGTGCAATGATCACGGGACAAACCTCTGTAATCAAGCACATTTTGGCAAAGGGAACACCAATAAAAACGAACATTCAAAACAAATTACATCGGTGCTGTCGTTACAGATATTAGTGGAGGGAGTTTCTCTCTCCTTTAACTTCTGCAAGCAGCTGCTGCAGCCCGCGGAATTTCTCCTCTTCCTCGGTAAGGGAATGATGCCGGGGGCAGAAATATTTCAGGCAGCGTGGTTGGAGAAAAAAGAAAAACAAAAGCAAAAAAAAAAAAAAAAAAAAGCCAAACCTCTAAACCAATAACGGGTTTGCCAACGTTTAAAAGATTTTTTTTTTTCTTAATCACCGAACCACACGGTGAGGCTTTGTAGCAACAACCAGCTAATGACTCTGCCACCAGACACCTCCCCGGAGCCTCCCGGCTCGTCCTGATCTCCGTAGCGCGCTGGTGGCTTTAATTGCTCCTTCCCAGCGCCTGTTTTGGGGTGTGGAGCGCGGTGCAATGCCCCCAGCACAGCCGCTCGGATGCCACTCGGGCCCCGGGTCTCCCGCGCGCGCCTTGCGGGCCCTGCGCACGTAAGTGATCGCCGCGGCGGGCAGCGGATCGGGATTGGGGAGTGGGGAAAGTTGGGTTGCTGACTCCTGGAGCTCAGGGAGAGGCGTGAGGACACCCGACGGCTGGGGCAGCTTAGAGCCGGCTTAGAGGATCGCAGGGTGGGAGAGCCGGGGAGAGAGGGCCGCGTGTCTCCACAGCCCCTTGGGCACGCCGTCCCCTCCGCGTCTGGAGTGGAAGACATTTGCGGAGCAGGGCACCTGGCTGGCTCCTGCGAGCTAAAGTCCGGCACGCGTCCCCGCGGGATGTGGCTTTAGAACCTTGCTGAATTTAGAAGTGAACTGTGTGTAAGCGAGGGAGTGTCTACACTCTGGAATTATTTCTTAGCCGGGAGAAGCAGGTCTGGGGAGGGGCGCTGAGCAGGGGCCCCTCGGGCACTGAGCCTCCGGGCCCTAACCCACTTCTCAGCGACGAATCCTCTCCCCTGGGCGAGCCCAGGGGATTCCGACCTCACCCCACCCCCACCGCTAAGGTGACACCTGTTCTGAAACGCCGGTTTGCTGAAACCTTTGCCTGCCCAAAGTCAGAGGAGACCAAAACGATCTGCTGTTTATCCTGAGGGCGCCGGACTCCGAGTAGAACTTACTGGAGTCCTGGGATCGGTGGTTCTGGTGGCAGCAGCCAGACCTAGAACTGGCTGGAATCTCTGTGGCTCTGGGCGAAGTTATGGGCCAGTTCAGCACACAGAAGGTTGGGGAGGCATAGAGGAGGTATTTTTAAAAAATCCTTCTAATCTCAACTTCAAAGCAAGTTAAACGGAGTTTGTTCTAAATCAAGTTTGTTTCCGACAGAGCTGCTGATTATCGGCAGATGTGTCTCTCGCTATCTAGATAACATATATATATATATATATATGACCTCAGGTTAGTCACTTACATAAATGGAATTGTAAACTCATCCCATAAATACCTCCACCTCGAAATAACTGCTGCACAAGCAGCGTGTTACCCGGCGGTTGGTGAGCTTTTGTGGTCCTAGTAAAGCTATCCTCCGGGAACTCTGCAGTAAGCTGATCTCCAGATAAGATACCAGGCTAATGGTTGCAAGGGGATTGCTCTGGGAGAGAAGTGAAGTCATTCTCCCGCACATATCTCCCGAGGCCTCTCTAGGGGATCTGCTTGCTCCCAGACAGCAGCCTCAGCCGCTTCGCCCTGCGTGGCCAACTCCAGAGCACATAAAAATATTTTTTCATGGATATTGTAAATCCTTAACCTCTCCCCTCTTTTCCAGCTTTCAGACCCATTAGCATCAGAATCACTTCTATCCAAAAACCTACATCCCTAGACACAGAGAAACTGAGCAAAAGGGGTTGGTGGACAACTCAGAGAATCCTGACTTCAGGGAAAAGTGGGAATTTACCACTTTCTCATGCCAGCTCATTGTCCTCCATTTCCCAACTCTTTACACAGGCAGGTGACCCAACAGATGTCATCTGCCCTGGCATCTCTAGGTGGTTACATTTCCTTGATGACCACTCAAGCTATACTGGGCAGATGACGACTCTGCAAAACCCCTCTTGGTGGCAAATAGGAGTTGGGACAACTGCTGGCTGCTCAGGCACTGTCACTGGACTTGTTTCTGAACTAAAACCAGAAGGGGACATCTTCCCTCCTGGACTGCTAGAGGCCCAGTCCCTCCCAACTCTGGTGCCCGTGTGACCAGGTCCTGGGGAGCAAGCACAAGGGAGGGTGCTCCAGGCAGGAAGGGGCCTTGGGAGATACAGGGTGCCGCCCTTTGGAGTCCTGCTCCTCACGCAGGTGGGAGCTGCCGAGTTAACTCCTCCAGGCACCCAGGCTCTTGCTCTCAAAGGTGGTTCTATCTCCCCTTGCTGAGATTGGGGGGGGGGGGTGCCTCCAGAATGCCTGACCTCCACTGCCCCTGCAGGGCTCAAGCAGTCTGGAGAGGGTCATTCTGGGGAGGGCTCCATTTAGGGACACGGCAGCCCCTCTGAGAGGTCCCATCTGGGCGAAGGCGACCGGGGCTTGAATTCCTAACTCAACAAACGGTCTGGCTTGTGCATAGTGGGACTGAGACCGAGGGGAGGAGGTTCTCACACTTGACCTCTGGGATGGCTCCTAGGGCTGGGCGCAGGCCCTGAAGGACCGGTTGTGCCCGCCAGGAAAGTCACGTTTCTGGATTGGTAAAAGCTATGAAGAGCCAGGCCCACAGCCAAGTAAATGTTTGTAACGGAAGCCTCGGTCCGTTTGCGGGATGATCTTTTCACCACAAAACCCCGATGAAGGGGAATGAAGGGAAGGGCCAGGAGTTGGGAGCAGGTGCTGGCCTCTGGCTGCACCCTCGGGGTCGCCAATGTGAGACGCTCGAGGAGGAAAAAAAAAGCCTTTACAAGAATTCTCAGCTAACGGTCAGGTTCGGGTTTTTTCTTTCTAATAGCGTGTAAAAGTTATGAGACCCCCAAACTACCCACCGACCCTCTCCCCCTTGTAACTCAGAGATGTAAGGCTCGCAGACACACGTGTTTAAAAGGGCTTTTACTCGGCAGAAAAGGAAAAATGCTTCCCCCTGAGACCCCGGTCTCCCAAAGGAGAGTCCCCATTCCCCCTCCAGAGGCGTTTGCCGCGCGGGGGAGCCGAGCCTGGGGTGCAGCGTCTCCGTTCCGCAAGCCCAGACCCTGCGGGGCTGGTGGGCTGAGTCCCCGGAGGCTGCCGGTCGCCACCGAGTTTCAGCAGGACGCCGCGGGGTGCCGGGTCGGTGGCGGCGCGGGCCGCCGGTGCTCTACTCCTCATCTGAGTTCTAGCTGAAGGCAGAGAGGGGCGCCTGTCCTCTGCGCCCCGCGGGCTGCGCCTCAGGCCTCGTGGGGCAGTTTGGTGAGGACCTGTGCGCCCCGCGACGTGATGAGCACCGTGTGCTCGAACTGGGCGGACCTGAAACACACGGGGCGGCGGTCAGCAGGGGTCCGCCCGCGCCGTCGGGGCGGTCTCCCCTTCCCGCACAGTTTGAAAGCAGTAGGGCAGGAAACAAACCACCTTTGATTGTCCAGGGAGACTGCAGTCCATCCGTCCTCCAGGACTTTAAATTCAGGGGATCCCTCAGTGATGATTGGCTCTGCGAGAGGCAAAATATTTACTGCAGTGACCTCATCAGCCTCTTGTCAAACATTGTCTCTGCTGATTATCAGAAAAGAGAATAGGCAAGTCTCCCCCCACCCCGCGCCCCTCAAGAGCTTCCCCCACAGGTTGGCGTTGTCATCCTGAGCGGGCTGGTAATTGATGCGGCGTAGGACAAACCAGACGGTGGGAAGACGAAATGCCACGGCGTGGAAAAATGTACAAAGTTGTCTAGTTCGTGATTTTTTTTTTTTAGAGAAAGAAGGGCATTTTAATCAAGGTTTAATTAGGACCCCGTGGATAATAACCACCCCAACACCAGTCCCTCTTATTATAAATACCAGTCGGTTTTAAAAAATATTTGAATTTTTAAAACATGTTCAAAATGTTCGTTAATCAGCAAATAACAATTTTCTTATTTCACTCTAATTGCTTCTCCATTAAGTCCCACAGTCAGAAATCCAATGCATTCAGGGCTAGGTGATTGGAATTTGGCGGTGACAGCAGTCACGCCATCAGACTTCTGTCAACCCCGAGCCAGAGAGCACGTGCCACTCGCTGACAGGGCGCAAGGGACACATTGCCTCTAGTTACTGGGTGTTAATGAAAAAAGGCAAACCAAAACAAAACACAAAAAACCCAAACGCCACATTACACGGGTAACAGAATTAGAGGTTGGGCTGCTGGTCTCCTAAATGTGTCAGTAAGTATCTGATTTAGGGAGACGGGCTGAGGATGTTGTTTAATCAGATTTACTATGCATCCGAATTATTTCATTATGCTGATTGGCTTTATTAGTCCTTCCCGGGGCCTGCGGGGCCCAGGCCTGCACCTCGGCTTCCGCTCTAGACAGCGGGGTCCCAGCATTACCTATGGTGAACGCCATGCCTTCCTCCATGGAGAGATCATTGTCATTCGCTGTGAACAGAGAACACAGAAGCGAGTAAGAGCAGGAGGAAGGATGTGAGAACCAGAACTGGGGTGGGGGGAGGCTGCTTAAAAGAAGTGGCCCCGGGGTATATTGTTCAGGGGAGCAAGAAGAGGCTTTTAGAGTCCTGAGTGGTGACAGGGGGCAAACAGAGCCCCTGGGCCTCAGTCTTGGCATTTTCTGTGCTGTGGGCAGAGGACCCCCCACCACACACACACACCTGGAAGTCCACCAAGGCCTGGCAGGGGGCAGCCTGGGTGGGTTAGACAGCTCTGGGGTGGCCTCCCCCACTGCCATGGTCCCCCAGGCCACCTGTTGCCAGGTCTCCTGGCCTCACTGAATTGCAGGCCTTGCTCCCACCCCGCCCCTAAGAAAAAGCAATCTTGGGAAAGGATGCAAAGAGAGGACAAGCGTCCTGAGGTGCCGGCTGAAGCAGGAGCTCCAGGCATGGCTGCTGGGTGGGGCACAGGGCTCACTGGCTCCTCGTGCACGCTCACCTGCACCTCCTCTGAGCTGCCTCTTTGAAGGGAGTCCTGGCCTGCCAGCTCTCCAGGGTCCCCTGGGGGTGGTTCCAGGCACCCTCTAGAGACCTAGCCCACCCCAAGTGCAAAAGTCAAGGCCCCAGAACCAACTCTCTGGTCCCTGTCCAGGTGTGCGGCCCCTGTGGGGGTGCCCCGCTGAGCTGCCTCCTGGCCTAGCTCAAATCCTCCCACCCTTTCAGGCCCTGAGGTCCCACTGTGGGCGAACACCCAGGCAGTGCCAAACAGAAGGCTGTGGGGAAGGAACACAAGAGTGGGCATAATCTAGGGCCCGCTGCAGAGTACACGCTGCGAACGACATCAGCTGTCAACGCTGTGCAAGATGTAATGAAGTTTAACCACAACAGTCAGCGGTTAGAAGAGGGGGTAGGAAAAGAAAAACAGAAAACAGTCATGTGTGCATGCTGCTGCGACATTGATGCAATGGCGTTTTGTTTCTAGTAACTTTTTCTAGACAAATATCTCTTGTGCCTTCCAGCCATGCACCCTTCGGGAAAAGACAAAGAGAAAATAAACCTTATTTTGGGAAATTGCTGGGCTTTAATCCAGTAACTTAGTGATGTGCTGGTAAAAATTAAGCAAGCCCCCCACTCTCTGTACACACACAGACACACACTCTGATGACGATGTAAATTCAAAGTTAGAGGACGAGCTTAAGGAGTAAAACTGCCTTATTCTGACCCCATTCTATAAACAGTTTCCAAATTAACTTCCTTACCATGATGCCAAATTTCTGGGTGTCCATGAAAGTACGATCCTATTCCATGGCCCACAAAATGTGGACAGACTTGCAAATCATGCTGCTGAGTTATACGGCTTTAGAAGTAGTAAAAAAAAATTTTTTTTTAAAGTTAAAGCACATAGGTTTTTAATGCATACTAAGATAAAACAAAGTAATTTAAAATTGTCTCTGAAAAAGAAAAAAATCAGTTATGCTTAGCATCA
Source organism: Oryctolagus cuniculus (assembly GCF_964237555.1). Lineage (NCBI taxonomy): Eukaryota > Metazoa > Chordata > Mammalia > Lagomorpha > Leporidae > Oryctolagus > Oryctolagus cuniculus. The sequence goes on from NC_091434.1 coordinate 69,006,639, forward strand.
GATGATAACATCCATCTGTTTTCTTTATGCTGATGTAATTTTACTTTTTGTAGTTGCTTGTAACAACCCCCTTTGGCTACAGGAAGAAGGAAGGTTATGTATCTAACACAGCTGTTTGAGTCATTTACCTTAGTATAGCATTCAAACAAGGTCACTTTTAGACAGCATGTAAGTATACACAGCAATATAGATTGTTATACGTGTGTGCATACAATACAAGTCATACAAAGCTACCTTTCATAAAATTGCTACTGATTCAGTATCCAACTAGAAGGAAAACATTAAAATCAAGGACTATGACTTTCCACTTCTGTGGTTCCCTTTATTCCGATCTATTTCAAAATCATCATGCATTTCACAAACATATTCACACGGAAGATGAGATCTACTGGTCAATATTCTTGAAACACTCCAAAACTTTGTGATAATTTGGGAGCCGCTCAAACCCTACACCATTACATTTATCAAGAATGCTTTTTAATCACTATGACGCTCAAGAGAAGCTGCTGTTGTGATTCCTAATTCCTTGTTTAAAAAAAATTTTTACTGTACTTATTTGAGAGGCAAAGAGATCAGGAGAGAGAGAGAGAGAGAGAGAGAGAGAGAGAGAGTGAGAGCGCCCATACACTGGTTCACTCCCCAAAAGCCCAGCAGTAACTGCCAGGACTCAAACCCAGCCACCCGGGTATGGGACACAGGGGTCCCAACTCCTATCTTAACAGCTAAGCCAAATGCCCACTCCACGATTCCTAATTCTCAATGCTTCCTAGTTACTTCTATATGCAAATATTTTGAGTTCCGTCTATCCTATCTAAAGGAAATCTAGCACATCGCATCCAACCCTGAAATTCTCAGCTTCCAGGTAGAAACGATATTGTTGAAATCGGGTGAATGCTTTTACTTCTGCGAGCACCACACCGACAAGAACAAATACCATTTTAATGATTTATATTTTCACGTGGATGAGGGCATTATGTCCCGAAACCCCACCACAGCGATGGAGTGGGATTTATAGGACTACTAGTTCAATTCTTAACAAAATCAAAGTTTTTACATCTGAAACTAGAGTTGCCAACAGACTGCAGGTTTAATTTAACATGAACCCAAAGGCTTTTAGCCAGCATCTTCAGGGATATTTATGTTTACACACTTGTTTTAAGACATTTTTTTTTAACCATTTCCAGACTTGTAATAGATATTCACTGAGACCAGGATGTCACTGCAACCAGCCCTGGGGCGGCCTTGCATTCAGATCTCATTTCAAGGTAACTGACAGCGCAGAAACAGGTGAGCTAGTCAGGAACTGAGGACAGTTACCATAAGTCAACATTGTTACGCCTTAAGTTGTGCTATTTAGTTATGGTTATTTCTGAGGGACTTCGGCCTTTGGGCAGGAGGTATAATATTAATATCTTTCCCAAAGCATTTGTGCTACATAGTTTCCGAACAGACACTGAGAGTAGAAAAGAGATGACTGAATAAGGCATAATAATCTAGGTTTTTTTTAAGATCCTACCGAAACCTGTAAATTATGTAAATCCAATCTCGATAAACCTGTGATCTGAACAGCATTCAATATAAACTATTCTCCTATAAAAAAAAAATCTAGTTTCTTTCTTCTTCTTCTTTTTAAAGGATCCAACTGATTGGCAGGCATCACGGCCACATCTTAAACGTGTGTTACAACGGCGATCTTCATTTTAATTTCCGATGAGAGCAGAGGAAGAAAGCCCACTCTGGAAAAACACTTGGGGTCCCTCCCCCCATCATACCTCTCACTCCTCTTCATAAAAGCAGCTGTGCAATTACTAGGCGGCTAAAGATAGCTGAGTGCATTCTCCGACAACAATTGCCTCCCTGGGTCCTCCTGGAACTTCCGGCCACAGGAGTGCCACAGAATGCATGTGTCAAGAATGTAGATGTTAGAGGGTTTCAGGCCGGGTGGAGCAAGGAAGGAGCAGGCCACAGCTCCCAGGTTCTTGGCAGAATCCCTTAGCCGGGCTCAGTCCTAGAGGCTCAGTCTGTGCACTTCCCTCTGCTTTTGCACTAGCAGTTGGTTTTTAACAAATACTACTGGGGCCAAATGGGCTAGCATCTCATGAATGTTCCCAACCACTGTTTAAAAGCATGCCTCTTCTATTACTCCGGGATCCACGGTGAGCAGGAGATTCACCTGATTGCAGGGTTGAAATCCGACTTCACAGAGACCATCCAAATGACTTGTATGGCAAATTCCTCTGCTCTCAGCACACAGCAGATGCTGGTAAAAGTGGCTGTGGCCTGGGAAGGTGGTGCATGGATCTGCCTCTTGGTGGGTGTCTTGGGGACAAGGGAAATCGTGGGGCAGGTTAGCAGTGACCCGAAGAGCCACAATGGCTGCCGGCCACCAGATGCCACCCGGCCGCGACCTGTTTCTGATCTCAAGAGTTGTTCTGCCCTGCATATCTCACCTGCTTCTCTCTGCTGAAGTCTCCTCTAAAAATCCTTTAAGACAGAGGGACACCTACCCGTGAGCCCAGGCCTGTTCAGGGTTGGAAGCCCTTTTGGAGGGACGTCTGAGGAGGGAGGGGTGGAAGCAGGTGTGTAAAGGCTGCTCATGAACTTGCTTTCCAGTGCTACCCTGGTATCACAGCTCGTGTTTCAGCTGGTGAGGATCGTGGGAGAGAAATCTCCTTTAAGGAGTTGTATATCCTGTGATCATTTTTGGCAGTTTAATTCCCGTTTATGAGACAGTTGTACACCACTCTAGTGTTTTCTAGATAAATTAAATTTCTTAATCCATTTCGAGTACTTTTTATAACTAAAAATACATTCCCCAAGAGGGCAGAGGAGTACTATGTTTAAGCCCATGCTCTTATAAAGAAATAAAAGTATACAGGGAAATAGTTTTGTGACATTTTCACATGAATCCTATGAACAAGACTGATCTTCACATGCGGATCTCAAATGACACCTGACTTGATAAGTTAGGGGTTTTACTTTAATCCTTCCAGATTTTTATTTTCAGCAGTGTTCTCTGAATGAAGGAATAGCCAAACCCAGGGATTCCCTTTGATGACAAGGAATGCTCAAGTACAATTAGTAATATTTTTGAGAGCCGACAACTGTTTTCCAAAAGAATGGTATTTTTTCGTTTGTTGGTTTTAAACTGGATCACAAATTGCTGTATTTTTCTTATAATAGTGCTGAACTTTTATTTGAGGTTTTTTGTTTCTGAAAAGCAGACATGATGGACTGAAATAAAAGATAATTTATTGCAGTGCTTACTTTCATGTGCAGAGAGAAGCAGCGTAATTGTAATTTACAGTAGCTGTCAAGAAAAATCCATCACAGATGACATTAAAATGACTTATTTTGCCTGAGCCACTTATTGTTTAAATGTGCATAATCTAATAGAGATTGTTTTTAAAAATCTGCTTTGTATTGTTCTAAATTAATATCAAAACATACACTTATGAATTAAACATTAAAAACCATTTATTGATACCCTTATCATGACATTTACAACTATAAGTTTAAATTATTTTTGATTCAATTGCCGCCTATTTGTGATGCATGATTCTGCACATTCATCATATTCTCATGTGTACAGACCATATAACCCAGGGGCAGCAACGAAAAGGTGGCTTTGGAAACATCTGAGAGCAGACGGAGGCAGCGTGAGTATACTTGCGCCACGACCTAAGAACACGGGGCGCCCCTCGCAAAGCAGAAGGGCCCACGGAGAACTCTTCCACTACATCACGGTAGCCAATGTCTCTTCACAGACATCACTCTGTTCTTAGGCCTCAGAGGGGGGATTTCAAAATTTCCTATAGCAATCTGGGGCTTTTCTGGTCACACAACCCTCGCGTCCTCGCGTAAGATGCACCAGGAATGTTCTTTTCCTCGTGGAACAGTAGAGGGAGGCTACGCGAACGATGGGGAATATCTTAAAATAAATGAGATCAAATCGAAAGGTGTTTGTAAACCTTTGGTCTGTAATGATTTCAGTACTTATGGCTTCAAGGTGGAGATTGTTTCTTTATTTCCTCCCTTAAGATTTTGCCTGAATGAGAACAGGCACAATAGATGTCCAGAACCACTGCTCTCACACATCAGACCAAACATTTTTAGAATCGGGGCCAGCTTCCTCCCCAGCGGCAGACAGAAACCATCTAAATAATGCAATGTATTAGGGGGAAAGGAAAAAGTTCATTGTCTGTTATGTTCCACATAGTTTTCTAAGTGCAGTTGTTGGGACTGATCTGGTTTTCAAAGGAGCTTGTGCATGCAAATTCATACTCTGTGAAAAGTGACCTTTGCATCCAGATAGCTAAAATCCAATGTCACTTTCAATTCTACTCTTCTTCTTCTTCTTCTTTTTTTTTTTATGTAGCTAGAATTAATGCAGTGCATATGTAATGAGATGCATTATCCTGCATGGAGATTTATCAGATTTTCCGACTGAATGCTATGCTCTGCTAGTTCGAGCTGGAGTTCACCTGCATGTTGGTGTGGCGTGTGGCTCTTTTTTGTAAAGAGTTAAGTCGTACACAAAAAAAGGGAACAAAGGTCAGCACCCAGCCGCCACTTGAATGTGAGATTTTTCTTTTTATTCCCCTTGATGTATACTAGCCTCTGTGTTATTAGTCTTAATGATGGAAAATTGTAGTGTTGATACAAATCTTTTTTTCAAAGTAGTAGGCGGGAGCTCCATTTGTTAGTAAGTTTTTTTTGTGACTAAAAGCCACGGACAGTACATTTATGTAGCAGTAAAAGGCCTAGATGCTCTTTCCATAGCAGAGCTAATTATTCCTACTGTGACCTTACTGATCTAGCCTGTTCCTAGCGCAGCTCATCTGCACGCCTGTCCCTCTGTGTAGATGGTGTCAGAGAATATGAAAAACCCTATAATGAAACCATTTTCATGATGGAGAAAGGCTACTGGAGTTGCACTTGCTACAAAGAGGCTCAATTATATGAGTAATTGTGATAATTTTCTACATTCATAGCCTTCAATGGGGAAAAAAGAACGAGAGCCACAAAGGAAAATTACTTTAACAAGAAAGTACAGAGAGTAAAAATGGAAGAAGAGACAAAAAGGGGAAAAAATAACCAGAAAAAAAGTTTAAAAAATAGATCTGGAGGGAGGAATAGCGAGACAGGGAGAACAACAGAAATGCTCAAAAGCCCATGTGCAGCTGTGGTGCACAATTAAATTGAATTTTTTTTCCTGCAGTTGATGAATGTGACTACTGCAAATGTGCCTCTGTAGTTAGCTATCATTTGTTGTTCCGTGACAGGAAAAGGATAATTACCTCTCAGAGAGAATCAAAGGCTGACATGCCCTTTAGACACAGCCATGAATGCAGAGCTCCATAGAATGCTTGAATAAGAATCCAGTGTTCTCTGCCCCCTTCCACTGAAGAACAAATTTTGTTAAAATGCAAGAGCACCACCAGTAAATTTGTTGAACCCTAGGTGTTCAAAAATACGAGGTGCATCTATCGACTCATCCCATTTGCAAAAATAAAACTGCATTTTGAATTCATTTCTATTATATTCATGGACAGTAAGATAGTGAGATATGCATTAAATTTCTTTTCCCAGTAGGGGTCTGATTCAACATTTCCTATGAAAGAACAGAGAGACACTATCCTTTTTTCCCAGGCTAGTTAGCCTATAATTTAAAACTGTCAAAAACACAATTTTGTTCAAAGTCTTCAATAAAAGCTTCTCAGATATAACCCAAAGAGATTTTACTAAAGTTTGATTCAGACACTGTTACAATATTTTTAAAGCCATAAATACATTTAGCTGATATTTTACTGCCTTTTTTCTTAAAGTATTTGAAGGCGTGCGAAGGAAAAAGGCAGCATCTTTTCAAGGTGACTAGCCTTCCATCCTTCAGACAAATGGGAAGTATTCAGTGGTGTATATTAATGAGGACAGAACTTTAAAGGGTACCGATGTGATCATCTTTAACAAAATGCACTACTTCTCAATGAAAACACATACTCTGCCTGTCTATTTCAAAACAGTTAGGGGTAGAAAAAAAGACCTAAAAGTAGGTGACAAAGAAGAGTCTTGAATTCAGAAAATACACACACTCAGAGAGCAAACACAGAAAAAACACTGTGCAGAAAACAAACAATGGTTTATAGGGAAAATGAACCAGACAACAAAAAAAGACAGTGGACCACAAGCTTTTTGCTAATCTACGGATTTGGAAGGTAAGGCTCGCTGGAGCTAACACGTTTCTTCTTTGTATCACAAGAGTACATTCTACTTCATTCCTTGATAAAATTCAGCTGTCTGCTGTCTCCTGAGACAAGGGGTCGGGAAGCTCATCCCCTGCTTAGGCACTTCCTTCTGTCTGTGCTGTGCTTTTGAGAAAGGAACACCACACACCAATGCATCAAGCTAAAACAAACGCAACCCTATAAATATTGCTTGCCGCTCCAGTAAGTTTCTTTGCTGACCCTGCTATAATTCACTTTTTTAAAATCTTTTTTTTTTTTTCTTCCCCCAACCCAGGGAACAACACTGCAGCCTGGCAGTTCACATACTGATATCAGACTGAAATGATGGTTTGGAATCACAAAACATGTCATCAGCTTTAAACCAAGCCACCAATAACCTTTGTACCACTTGCCAACCCTCCCTTTACCTGTCAGTGCAAGGCTTACCTGATTGTGTTTCCAATTACAGAGAAGGGAGCCCCCGCTCTGCAGGCTGCAATTGCTTCATCTCTACACCTCCTGGCAACCTCCACTAACTTTTTACCACAGTCATCCACATCGCCCACCAAAAATGTCTCAGAGGTGTCTCCGTGGTAGCCGTTGAAATAGACCTAAACACAGGCAGACATTTTACAATATGTCCTTTTTGAAAATCTACTCTCCTAAGTATACATTATGTTCATGTGGGTCCTCAATAGTTTCGTGGGTTTTTCTCCTTCCAGAATCACTCTCAAATCTGTCTATTAAAAAGGAAGAAACAGATACGCTGGAACCTTGCAGAAACTGAAGAGGAAGACAGCGAACGATATTACTGCAAAATTTAAAAACAAGTGATTAATATGGCTACTTCAGTATTACTATTGTAATATTTTGGTTCTGCACTTTATTCCCGAGAAGACAGAAGTGTATATGAAAAAAATTAGTTACCAAAGACACTGACCTAAAATTTCTATAACAGATGTAGAGAACTAAGACATTAAACATAGTGAAAAGTTTCTTCAGGCTCATGAAGATTTGCTTGATCTTTTATTTGCCAGTTCTCTACTGGGAAATGATATGTAATGACAAGAAGAAATAAGACAAGTATGTCAATAGAGGAGAATTTTGTTCAAAGAACTGAAATGGTTCAATACAGCAATGAAACATGTTATAGGAAAATCCTGTGTTCAGAAGTGAAATCTTAATGAAACATTCCAGATAGCAGAATGTTAACAGAAAACACTAGGGAAGGATTTTTTTTGGAAGAATTAGAATATTAAAAAAACAATTTTAAGAGTAAAAATACAGAAAATGTAATTTTATCAATCTTCAATGATTCAGAAGCCCTGTAGGATCCTGAAAGACACCACATTCAATATGAAAAAAAATCAATGATTACCAAACACCATAATAAATATAGAAGGCAGAGCAGATTTCTTGAATACTGATCCCTGGATGCAGCACAGAATTTGCTCTTTTGCATAAATTTGTCTAGCCTAATAATTTCTCAGATTTCTTTTTCTCATAAAGCAGAATGTAAAAATTGTTGTAAAAAAGATATCAATGTGAGCTTTCTGTGAATTTTGATAGTGAGTTAATGTCTTAAATCTGTACACTATTCTGCATTTTAAGAACGCTCTCCCACACTGAATTGTCTTTATTGGATCTTCACCTTGTGAGTCAGTAGACCAAGGCACAGACAAGTAACTTGCTGAAAGTTAGTGGCAGAACACGGAGGTAGACCCTGGTTCATAGAGCAGGTTTTCTCTGCCAGAGCAAATTATCTTGAGTACCTGGCAAGACAGTAGTTTATACACTCATTCCACTCACAGTCCTTTGCTGTTTAGAAAACTGTTCCGATTTTATATACAGAAAAATAAAATTTGGTAATAGAAGAGCAATTATCAAGAAAATTCGTAGCTGTGAATGTTTATGTAGCTGATATTTATGTAAAATGTATTTTAAAAGTCTGTCTTTTTTGGAGCTTTGAAAAATGATTACTTGGAAGATTTAATGTATATGGAAATATAATACTTTTGAAAAGTCTGTGGTAGTCATCTATATCTACTGTTTGTACCTATTTTCTTACTAACAATTCTGTTTTTAATTAAAAAAGTATTCATTGTTAAAATGTATTTGAAAGGAAGAGAGACAGAGACAGAGATGAAGAGACAGAGATATTTCATCCTGGTTCATTCTTCAAATGCTTTCAACAGTTGGGGCTGAACCAGGCTGAAGCTGAGAGCCTGGAACCTGATCTGAGTCTCCTACTGGGTGGCAGAACCTTCACATGTACGCAGGCCATCACCTGCTGCCTCCCAAGATACGCATTAGCAGGAAGCTGGAACTGGAAGTGGCCTTCAATCCCAGACACTCCAATATGGTATGAAGGCCTCCCAAGCAGCATTTTAAACTGCACCAAATGCTGTCCCCTGTAATTCATTTATTTAACAAATACTTACTGAAGAAGTATTATGGGCATCTCATTGTGTTTTGCAAAAACCATTCAACTTTCAAGAGGGAAAGAAGTCTAGGTGCTTATACTGCATACTAGACATAAACAACCATAAAATGCAATGAGTACTTTCCCACAAAAGTACAGGATCTGATCACAGAGTCGTCCATTCAATGAAAAATTTCATAGGAACAAAATTTGATAAGGAACTGACTTATATGTTTCCTAGATTCCTTCACATTTCTAGATACTTAAAAGTATGTCACTTTGTTTTATGGCTTTTGTAACTGGTAAAATCATTTGAATGTCGAAAATGAAATTGTTTATTAGAAGTCTTCAGGAAACTTAGAAAAGGAATATGAGTAGAATATTTTCTTTGGACACATTGAAAATAGTAGGGCAGAGTATGCTGATTTCATTCAAAGCAGTAAAATTCTACTAGAGGGTGATTAGGTGAGATAATAAATGTAAAACCCTAATGTCAGGTATAATCCAAAGTAAAAGTGTATCATGAACAAGACTTGACTTCAGGTACACTTCATAAAATGCCTCTTTCGACATGATTTTGAGATGGAAAGATACCAAGAGGATCTATATAGAGAGCAAATGTTCAAGTATTCTAAGTAGGACAAAATGATACAGGAAATAGTATAGCAATAAAAGGATCTTTGGCTATATCCTCACACAAATTGATGTGAAGAAAAAAATCTTAAACTAATGCAAACAACTAAAAATCTGACCGAATTCAACTACTGGATGCCTATTTCTACCTTATTCCCACTCTTACCTAAGTTTCATGGTCTGCATATAAAATAACTATTATTGAGACTATTTCCTCATTAATAGAAACTGAATGTTGTCCACCGCAACTAGCATTCATCAGATGTTTAAATTTTATTTATTTATTTAAAATGTATTGAGTATTCACCAGATGTGTAGAATTTATTTACAATCTATAGAATTCAAAGGAAGCGTTACAAATAAAATTTTTTAAAAGAACATGAGTATATATAATTTAAGTCTGAGAATAGTGAAAGGCTAAGAAAACCAGAACAGATTAGCTCATACAATTTGGAGTCCCTATGTTAAATTACCTGGGCTTGTTATTTAAAATTTCTATTAACCATTTGGTGAAAACTGACGTTCACAGAGAAAACTACTCTGTTTGCATGCCTGGTGCTCAAGGTTCTCTAGACCAGAAATGGAACACGATGTTACCTTCAGGGATTTTAATAAATCTAGGGAACACTGCTAGCAAAAGAGTTGCTGTCCAAATAGACTGACACACACAGGCCAATGTAGCCCCTAATGACAGAGTAAGATAATGACAGGCCCCACTCAAAATCAGCAGGAAGAGGAAGATCAATCTTGGCAGAGTGAAGGAAAAATGCTGGCTTTCTTCGTGTTAGCTCATCTCATACATATCTAGCTTCAGCAGCTGCCCAGTGCTGTGGTGCTCTGCATTAACTACACAGTGGATCAATAACAATTACACCTTCTCAAAAACATGACACATAGCAGGATTGGGTTGACATTTCACTTAGGCCAACATTGATCTCAGTGCATCTGATTCCAGCCCTAAATTCAAGTCAGGCCTGGGTTTACTTGGAATAAACACAGAGTTAAAGACAAAAAAGGAAACCAGCTGCTTGCGTCTGGGGCTACAAGTAAACAGCACTTCACTGGCACAGCTCATGTTTTCAATCCACCCTTCCTGTTGCTACCAGCAATGCTGAAGTTGATCAAAGACTATTTTTTTATATGATTTACTCACCGTGACATCAATGTTGATAATATCTCCATCCTGAAGAGGTCGACTGAAACATAAACAGCAAAAACATGGGTGATAGACAGGTCTCAATAAAAGGAATAGAAAAATAATACCTAATGACTAGAATCACAACTCCAATGAGTCACGTGATAATCTGGAGTGAAAGAGGAACAAATGGAATAACTGTATCTAATCTTTACCTTACATTAGTCACATCAAATTTTATAATACACAATATGAATGCATTGCCACTGTTGATAATTCTTTAAAAAGATGTGCTTATTACTTACCTTAATTTTACTAAGAGCCATGATACTAATTGATAACAAAAAATGTGTGTACATTTGGACTTTTATCATTTTTATATTAAAATCTAAGAAGGTAAAAGAAATATTTAAAACAACTTTTTTTTAGGTTAGAAACTGCTTTAATAAGCATTGAATGGTGGCAGTTATGTCCACTTAGAAGCAAAATACTTCCAAATTTGTTTCCCCATCACCAGCTTCTGAAGTTCACGGGTGGGTTTCAATTGAATATAGTGTCTTTCAACTTATGATATAGACCTGGTTTCATGTTTTAGTTTCCACAGGACCAATATGTTATTAAAAAATGAATACCTGTCAGGAATACCATGACAGAGGACGTTGTTTACAGAGGTACAAACAGATTTTGGAAAACCTCTGTAGCCTAGAGGCGAGGGGTAGGCATTGTGACTGATGATTTCCTGATGGACGAGGGCATCTATCTCTTCAGTTGTCATGTCAACCTAAAATATTAAACAAAGAAATTGTGCAGTGACAGTTGAAGACATTTACTGTATTTATCAACCTGGATATGCTATGTCTACCGTAATGACTGTATGAATTTACCAGGGTAAATTTATGGTCTAACATTTTAATTAATTATGACTAATGTTAACAGTCCTCAATTGTGCCTTTTTGACAATCATTTGGGTATATGACAGAGTTATGGGCTATTAGGAAGTTGAAAATTTAAACTGTAGGACCCTTTAAAATCGTTTGTGAGTCACTAAATGAAATGATTCCCTTTTAGCCTGGAGATATAAAAACATGCGTTCTTTGACAATTCCTTCCTCTTCCTCAGTGGTTAGTGCTCTGAGCTGACTGGAACATAAAGTGATGCTCAGAAGGATCTCCAGTTTCTACGACAAAGCTGAACACTAGGCCAGCGCACAAATTCTCATCCCAGGAGGGGGTTCCAAGAGTTTTGTAGCAATGGCATGGAGACTGGGGGTCAGCATTGAAAAACCCGAGTCTCAGACATTTTATAGACAACTGACTTTCACTAACCTTGATTTCTTCCATATCTAAACAATAAACTTTGCTTTTAAATTTCCCCTGACATCCAATTACTCTCAAACTAAGAGAAAACTGACATGGAGTTTTATAAGCACATGAAGACTATTTCTATAACACTGTAAGTCAAACTAAAATTGTAAAACAAAAAAATCATTTATTAAACGTCAACTATTTCTTTAATCATTTTCTTGGAGTTATTTTATATTCACATGATGCTTAATTATGTGGCCAAAAGTTATGACACACAACCATATACGTGATTCTACCTTTGAATCTCGCTTCTGAAGTTCTGCCTACCTCTTGGAAACCAGAGGTCCATATTTTCTTTCTTGATTCTTCTATAGCAGGGTATTGTAGATTATTACTAAAGAACTAAATCTTACAGTAGGATAGTTTTACATAATTACATTGGTATGTTATCCATAGCTTTGTGCATCTGGTCTGATCTTTCTTTGCAGAGATAATGCAAGAAAATAGGAGATAAAACACAAGGTAGAGCAACTCTTCAGACACAGAAAAAACATGGGAAATAAAAGCAGACACTGAAGGCAGGAGTAAGAGGGCAGAAGTCAAAGCCATTGCCATGGACCAACTTGGATATGCTAATGGGTTCAAAGTGTTTCTAGAATTCTGCTAGTTAAAGCTGAACTTGGATTTAAACCATGTCTTGAATAAACACATAAAATAATAAAATCCCTGCCTGCCATCCTGAGGCTTTACTTAATTTTTTCCAGACAAATGAGATGTGTACAAAAGAAGTATTAGAGGCAAACAGGGGAAAACGCAGAGTGCTTGCTGCCTGGGAGGAGCTCATCCGAGGTCTGCTGAGACGCCACCTTTAAACTCTTCCCGGCCAGCAGGAGGACGTGACGGGCCAGCTGACAGGCCTGACGGAGCCCTTGAATCTGATCTTCATTCTTAACTTCTATGCTGTCTCCCCAGTCGGGCACAATGCCTGTCGTCACATAGTCTGGCTTCTTTATGTGCTTGAGGAAGAAGGATTGAAAACGAAGATCAGAACTCAGCGCACGACAATGGGATCATTTTGTCGGACACAGCCTCCTGCTTCATGGAGCTCTGCCCTTCCTGCCGGAGGACCGACCTCCGAAGCCAGCACAGCAGACCCTCCAGGCTGCCCCCGGTTCCTTCCCCTGCCCTTTTGAACTTAACATGGCCTGTTAGCACTGCCTCTGGATGGTCTGCTAACCTTACCACGCTTTGACTTAAACTGGACTCAAGTAGACTTCTGGTCAAAACAAACAGTGGTTTCTTTTCTTCCTCCGCCCAAGCCCACTAGAAGTAAACCACTATTGATTAAAAAAAAAAAAAAAAAAAAAGAGAGAGAGAGAGAGAGAGCGCGCCAAGCTTCCAGTTTGCCAAATGATTCATTAAGACAAAGGTAAGATGTATGCAAAGGACAGCTCCCAACACCCTGTCTGCACGGAGGTTTGTAAGAGGGCTGACTGACGGTAAAGCCCATTGAAGCCTTTTGCATTCACCTCTTCCACTCTGCAACCATACTCAAACTGAGAGGCTGGCGGAGGAAACAAAACAGCTCTCTTTCCTTTTCTTCTCCAAGTACATAAAAATTACCTAGAACATTTCCTTCATTTGTCGAGAACAGACAAAAGCCCCCCCCCCTCCAACAACCCCCTAAACTCAAAACATTCAACTCTGATCACTCTGGTAGACCATTTCTCCAGCAGTATTAGGAAAATAAATAGTCTCTGTCACACAGAGCTCCTTTCAGTCCCAAGGTTTCGCATAGCTCTTTGCAAACTATTTATAGCAACTGCTACACCAGCACTGTTGAGCGGTACACAGTAAGGCTACATGGCAGTTTGGGACAGGAAGCTGAGCCAGATAACACTCTTCAATGGAAACATCACAGCAAGTCTGCAAGGTTGAGGTAGGACTCTCCTCTTTGTGAAGTGCAGCCAGCAGGATTTGAGGAGTTACTTATTCTCCCATTTTGATGGGCTTTTCTGGTCCAGGTAATGCCACTGCCTGGTTTGCCACAGCTGAGCTCTGCGGGGCGGCTACGCTCTTACGGCTACCCCACCAGTGCCAGCTAACACCCACCAGGTCTCCCTCAGAGAGCATGTGTTCTCGTCTCCACTCTGCTTTGTGATGGGGCCAGGTGACAAGTATAGGCAGAGGAGAGGGGCTGGTGGGTTGCCACTGAAATTGTCTACAGTGTCTAAAACAACATACTCACCTGCCCGGAGACTTTCTTTCCTTTTCTAGTAAGGAAAAATAATGTCCATTTTGTGGCTAATACCAAATGCTGGCTCTCACTGTGAGGGCCAGGCCTCAGTTGAACTTGGAACATGTGCTGGGCTCTGGGGGCCCTTCTGTTTCACCTGCTCTTGCCACAGAAATGGGCCATTTACTTTGAGGAAGTATAACATACTTAACGTTAACGTGGGCTCAGTGGGGAAAAATACATAAAAGGAAGAAATCAGGCAATTTTTATGACAAATCTGAATTTCTTTTAGCTATTCTCCTTCCTAAAGAACTCACACATCTCCTTTACATTGCATTTTGAAAAATGGGTAGACTCTATCTACAGAATTGTACTCTCTGAAAAAAAAAAAGCAAGAATACTCTGAGATAAGAGACTCATTTAACTTACTCTAGAGGATGATTCAAAGACAGCAGCGTTAATAATATGGAAAATTTAAGAGCAGGCTTTAAAACAGCCATCTAGTGTATTAGTTTCAAGTAATCGCTCTAGAATCACCCCAGTTGAATAATCAAGTTTTTTCCCTCAAAGAAAGTTAGGGAACTCTGTGTGTGTGGCTTTTCTTTCATGTTAGAAATTCAATATAAAAAAATTCTACGATAGAAACTTTAATCCTAAATAAGCTAAGTAATTGTAAATTCAGAGTTTCAGTTTTAAAAATTAATGCTGTAGAACTACAGGATGTTAAAACTTCTCGCATCACAATTTAAAATCACAAATCAAGTTTTTAAATTGTGACTGAATGGTCCAGAAATCAAATGTGTGAAGACGTTTGATGGCTTCGGCAGTCATCTGTGCTGGCTGGGAAAGGCGGGAGATAAGCGGCCACACCGTACCTTGGGGACTGGATGAGCTGAAGAAACCACAGCCGGCCAAACTACACTGTGCGAGACATTTCTTTGTCTCCGGAAGAAGAAATTTCTTCTTTGTTGATTGCTTGACTGCTTGTGTAAGTAGATATGATTGAGTGGTGAAGAGAAAATTCTCTGACAACCTATGAGCAAAAACAGACATACTTTAATTAAAAAAAAAAAAAAAAACTAGCATAGCTCTGCACTTTAAGATGTTGTGGTGTTGTCTATTAACTCATTATTCTAATCCTTTGTGGACTCAAAAAGGAAAAGCTCCAAATAGAAAAGAAAGCAGCAGCGTTCTGAGTTCTAGTACAATAGGAGTGCAGAATATTTATTAGCTAATACTATGTTTACAGAGACGCTTCACAATGGAAAATCTAATCTAATGGGAAACAAACATATAGAAACATCTGCTGTGCACCGATCTATAAAAAGAACAATTTCTGCTGTGCTACCTTATGCGGCCATGTCCAGGATGACCCTAGATTCAGGGCACTGTTTTGATGGCTTTATACTCTTTAAAGCCGTTTTCCTTTCAAGAATCACGGACAAATTGCCAGCTGCACTTTGTGCCCTCC
The DNA here is from genome assembly GCF_964237555.1 of Oryctolagus cuniculus. Taxonomy (NCBI): domain Eukaryota; kingdom Metazoa; phylum Chordata; class Mammalia; order Lagomorpha; family Leporidae; genus Oryctolagus; species Oryctolagus cuniculus. The sequence goes on from NC_091434.1 coordinate 69,022,064, forward strand.
ATAGGATTACTACTCTGTGTTAAGTTCATGTGCAGCGAGGCATTATACTGAAATTCATTGTGATGAATGTTCCAGGCAGATAAAGACCAAATAGCAAAAATGTAGAGGTGATCCTGAGGGAAAAATCAACATACGGTCCTAAGTAGCTGCCACAGGTATTTACAGACATCTATCGACATTTTCATGCACATATCCTTTGCAATTCATCTCCTAGGACTTTATCCTGCAGCTAACAGACAATGAGAGACGGGGATGGACCCTTACGGCAGCCTTGCTCGTGGTAGAATAAAACAAGAAACAACCCACATGTTTCCAAATGAGAAACAGCAACAGAAACCATGAAATATATTGTGGTATATGAAGAGATCTCAAAAAGTTTGTGGAAAATGCATGGTATAGGACAACTATGTGGATTTCAAAAGTTTTTGCACTAAAATAAACTTCATTTTCCACAAACTTTTGGAAGTACCCTTGTATCTACACAACAGATATCTCTGGAGCATTAAAAGAGAATCAACTAGGACTGGATGTTGAGCCTAACGGCTAAGACACCCATGTCCCACATCACAGCGGGTTAGACTGGGCTTCACTCTGCTTTAGCTCTTGACCCCAGATTCTCACCAGTGCAGACCCGCAGAGACAATGGTGAGGACTCAAGTAATTGCTTTTCTGCCATCCACGTAGGAGACCTGGATTGAGTTCCTGGCTCCTGGTTCTGGGCCTAGCCCAGCTCAGCTCAGGTCATTGTGGGCATTTGGGCAGTGACCCAGTAGGTGTGAACTGTTTTCCTTTCTATTTGTCTCTCAAATAAAAAAATAAATAAAAATAAAAAAAGCTAAACCATCTCCATAAATTGATACAGAAAGAGATCATAATAATTGTTGGGGAAAAAAGCAAATGCTCAACAATATGCATAAGAAGCTCAGTAATATAAAAAGAGCTTATACATTTATATATACTTGTACATGGCTATAAATTGAGGGCAATTTCTGGAGCATGTGATTGAGGCTGGAAATGGGGAGGAACACTTTTTGATTCATTTTATTTTCTTCTATGTGTTAGGTTTTTTAAAGCATCCACTTGCATTACTTGTATAATTAAAAGAATAGTTTAGGGGCCAGCATTGTGCTCAGCAGGTTAAGCCTCTGCCTGCAATGCCAGCATCCCATTTGAGCCAGTTTGAGTCCTGGCTGCTCCACTTCTGATCCAGTTTCCAGATAATGCACCTGGAAGGCAGCAGAAGATGACCCAAGTGGTTGGGACCCTGCACCCATTTGGGAGACTTGGATGGAGTTCCAGGCTCCTGGCTTCAGCCTGGCTCAGCCTTGGCTGTTGTGGCCATTTGGGGAGTAAACCAGTGGATACAGGCACTCGCTCTCTCTCCCTCTCCTCTTCTTCTCTCTGTAACTCCGCCTTTCAAATAAATATTTTTTAAAAAAATAATAGAATAATAGCTTTTTAAAATCCCCAACAGGTCACAGCTACATTAGCAGGATTGGTCAACTACAACCCAAGGGTTAAATCTGGCCTGATATTTTATTTTTTTGAGATTATTTGAAAGAGAGAGAAGAAAGAGGGGACTCCCATGCGCTGATTCAGTCCCCAAATGGCTGCCACATGTAGAGCTAGGCCAGGCCAAAGCCAGGAGCCTAGAATTCTACTCAAGTCTCCCAAGTGGGTGGAGGTAGGCTGGCTACCCTCCACTGCCTTCCCAGGTTTATCAGCAGGGAACTGGATGGAAACAGAGCAGCTGGGACTTGAACCAGCACTCATATGGGATACTGGCATTGCAAGCAGTGGCTTAACCCACTGACACAACACTAGCCCTGTTACTTGTTTTTATACAGACCAAGATCTAAAAATAGTTTTTACACTTATAAATGGTTGGAAAACAATCAGAGGAAAAAGAACATTTTGTAACACATTAAGTTATAAGAAACTCAGATTTCAGGGCCCCAAAATAAAAGTTTTCTGGACTTACTCATTTACAATGGTCTAGGACTGATTTTGAGCTATGGTGGGTAGAGCTGAGTGGTTGTAACAGACCATATGGCCTACAAAGACCAAAACATTCACTGCTTGGCCTTTAACAGCAGAAATTTGCCCTCTCCTGGTCTAGAGCACTCATTCTCAAAAGGTAGCTCCCAGATCAGCAGTATCAGCACCACATGGGAAAAACATGCAACTTCGTGGGCCCCTCCTTGATCTACCGACTCAGAAACTGGGGAGGAGGTCAGTAATCTGCATGACAACAAGCCCTCAGTGGTCCTGAGGCACACAGCGTTTGCGAGCTAGTGGCACAGAGTAGCATTGCAGCTGTGACACACAGGGCAAACAGGAACTGCAGGTGAGTATAGCCCCAACACTCAGGATCGCCAATGGAGCCAGGAAAAACTACAGATGCAAACAAACCCCTATGGTCAATGAGTCAGTGTCATAAGTTTCATTTCACTAATACTGTTTTTGTTTTATTTTAAAGATTTATTTATTTCCACGAGAGCATGTCAGGCATGGAAACAGTGTGGCAAAAAGTGTCCTCCATGAAGGGCTTCTGTGGGTGAGACCCCAACAGAGAGACTTGGCAATCAAAGAAGGATGCACTTTTCTCTAAAGGGAGGAGAGTACTTCCACTTTGCTTATGGACTTGTCTAAATACTGAAGAAGTTTGTGGATTCAAAAGGCTTCCTTAGCCTAGGCAGCTCATGTCATGAGCCTCGGGTAATCACTGATGTCGTACATAAGGGTGTTAATTGTTAAATTAATAACACGCGTCACTGTGCACTTACTTCCCATGCAGAACCTCTGTGCTCAAAGAGTTGGATAATGAGAATTAATAGTAATGCTTGATGGGGGAGATTTATGTCATTTTAATGTACTAAGTGGAGGACATTATCTATGTATCATAAGCTACAGTAATGTCTAAGTGCTCACAAAAGATGTGCCATTCTTGGGTTCTTCTCCAAAGTTAACTCCCTCAAAAAAATACATATATATAGGTAAGCCAAACCTCAGAAAGTTTTACTTTTATTGAATTAAAAAAGTACTTTCTTTCCTTACTGTAAAAACAATCCTGTTGGCATTCTATTGCACAGTAGGGTAGTAACAGTTAACAATAACATACTGTACTTTTCTAAATGGCTAGAAGAAAGACTTCTGAATGTTCACACTACAAATAAACCTAGAATATATGAAGCAATGGGTGTTAATTATCCTAATATGATCATTACAATGTATGCATGTATCAAACTATTGTACCCCATAATTGTACAATTACTGTTTGTCAATAAATAAAAATTAATTAATTAAAAGAGAAGTGATTATGAAACTCAATAAAAAAGATTTATTTGAAAGCCAGAATTACAGATGGAGAAAGGGAGAGACAGAGATTTTCTACCTGCTGGTTCACTCCTCAAATGACAAACATTTGGGTCACCTGCTTCTCTCTCAGGCCATTAGCAGGGAACTGGATCAGAAGTGGAGCAGCCAGGACATGAACCAGCACCCAAATGGGATTCCAGCATCACAGGAGGTGGCTTTACCTGCTACACCAAAATGTTGGCAGCTAATATGTTTTTTTTTTCTTAAAATATTTATTTATTTTACTTGAAAGGCAGAAGAACAAAGAGAGTCCTCCCATCTGCTGTCTCACTCCCCACATACCTCCAACAGCTGGGGCTGAGTCAAATTGAAGCCAGCAGCTGGGAACTCCACCCATGTCTCCTACACCTCCAGGAACCCAACTATCTGAGCCATCATCTGCTGCCTCCCAGGGTGCACATTAGTAGGGAGCTGGAATTAGAGGCAGGGCTGGGTCTCAAACTCATGCATCCTACTATGAGATGTGGACATCTTAACTACCACACCAAGTGTCCTCCGCAATGACACAATATTGTTGAACCAAACTTACAGACGTACTTGGGTACTGTGAGAGTGTTTCAAAAAGTTTGTGGAAAATGGAATTAAATTCATTTATTTTGGTGCAAAAAATTTTTGAAATCTCTGCATAGAAGTCTTCAAAAAGCTCATGAAAAAAATGTATATTCTGAAAAAACTATGCATGGGTTTCAATTTTTTTGCATGAAAATTAAAGTATCTTTTCATTCTATTTTTTTCATGAACATTTTGAAGTGCCTTTGTATTTCAAACAATTCCAAACACCACACAAAAGGCCATAAATATATTTTCTTTAAAAAAAAAGTTGCTTCATAGAGGCAGTCATTTATTCTGTAGTTGCTGAAATATGGTATTTCCCTCATGATTGATGGAGCAAGAATGAAAGCAGATCTAAAGCACCCCACCGCTTTTCAGTTCCTTGCCTCAGTGACTGAGGGCAGATCCCAACCCGCTGCGTTCTTCCTCAACCATTAGCCCACACCCACCTAGTTTGAAAAACACCTGTAAACCAGCTTAGCCCACCTACTGAAAACAGCCCTGCCTATCTAAACGCCTAATCTGTGTGAGGGTAGCGCTCCACCACTCTCACAGGTCCCTCTCTGGTTTGCCTCCAAATAAACCTGTTCTGGCTATGGAGTTCGTTCCTCCCTGCCTTCTTTCCTCCCTCCCTTCTTCCTTCCTTCACTCAGATTGTCAATGGATATACAAGGGACAGGGCAGTGTCCCAAGAAAAGCACATCATTGGAAGGCCGAAGCCTGGACTTTGGTGGTTTCAGCCCTACCATTTGTTAGCTTGGGGCCCTGAACAAGTTTCCTCTTTTGAGTCTCAGTTGAGAATTAATTGGAATAGGAATCTGGCAGTGCCCTGCATGCAGCAGATGCCCAAGAAACAACTGTTCCTTCCTGAATGCTCCAAAAGTTTGGGAAAGAAACATGGGCTCCATGCTAGCTTCTAGTACTATGTGGTCAATTACCGTACACGGCACTTTACATATGTTGGCGCAGTAATCTCCGTAAGAACCCTGAGTTCTTATGAACTGTTACAGAGGCATACAAAGGCAGATGGGATGGCCTCCACAAAGGAGGGGCCAGTGCTGTGGTATAGTAGGCTAAGCCTCTGCCTGCAGCACTGGCATCCCATATGGGCACTGGTTCAAGTTCTGGCTGATCTTTTTTTTTTTTTTTTTTAAAGATTTCTTTATTTGAGAGGTAGTGTTACAGACAGAGAAAGGGAGAGACAGAGAAAAAGGTCTTCCATCTGCTGATTCACTCCACAGATGGCTGCAACAACCAAAGCCAAGCAGATTAGAAGCCAGGAGCCAGGAGCTTCTTCCAGGTCCCCCACATGAGTGCAGGGGCCCATGCACTTGGGTCATCTTTTACTGCTTTCCCAAGCTATAGCAGACAGCTGGATCAGAAGGATTCATACCAGTGTCCATATGGGATACTGACACTGCAGGCTGCCCACTATGCCACAGCACTGGCCCCTGCTCCACTTCCAATCCAGCCCCCTACTAATGGCCTGGGAAAGCACTGGAAGATGGCCCAAGTACTTGGGCTCCTGTACCTGCGTGGGAGACCCGAAAGAAGCTCCTGGTTCCTAGCTCCTGGCTTTGAATCTGCTCAGCTCCAACTGTTGCATCCATTTAGGGAATGAACCAGCAGGTGGAAGAGCTGTCTCTCCCTCTTTCTGCTTGTAACTCTCTCTCAAATAAATAAAATCTTAAACAAAAAGGGTATTTACTTCTCTCTCAGGCCCAAGGAAAAAATAAGTGGACACATGGAGATACCAGAAAATGTAAAAGGCACACAAAATTATTGTTAGAATGATGATTAAGTCATTTCCCCCCAAAGTGGTGACAGCTTGATTTCATTCATCCATGCTCTTTGGTCAAGCTCCCTTTGCCAACCAGACCATGCTTCAGTGAAGGGTGAACAGAAGCAGCCACTTACAAGACACACAGGTTTTCCTCCTGAGGAAAGTGTGCATTATGCCCAGTATTAATCAACTGAATACAAAGAGAAGCTGGAACAACAGTGCTTTAACCCAAAGTTCAGGGGCCAGTGCGGTGGCACAGTGGTTTAATGCCCTGGCCTGAAGCACCGGCATCCCATGTAGAAAATGAAGTAAAAGACAGTCATCTGGCATGGTGGTTAAGATACTCCTTGGGACACACACCCCACACTAGAGGGCCTGGGTTCAAGTCCCAGCTCCACTCTGGATGCCAGGTTCCTGCTAATGCAAATCCTGGGAGGCAACGGTTTATGGATCAAGTACTCAGGTCTCTGCCACCCATGTGGGAGACCCAGATTGAGTTTCAGGTTTCAGGCTTCAGCCTGGCCCAGCTCTGGCTGTTGTGGGCAATTGGGGAGTGAACTCCCAAATGGAAGATTCTCTGGCTGTCACCATGCCTTTTAAATAAAATAAAAATTAAAAATTAAAAAATGTTACAGTGGTTAAGAAAATGAATTAAAGGATAAGTTTATTTTGGTACAAAAATTTAGAAATCCATGCATGTAATGAGGTCTTCAGAGTTCTTGGGGGGCAGGAATTCGGCAGAGCAGTTTAGGATACATGCATCCCATCTCAGAGTGCCTGGGTTCAAATCCTGGCTCTGCTTTTGACTCCAGCTTCCTGTTCATGTGTGCTCTGAGAGGCAGAAGGTGATGGCCCAAATAGCTGAGACCCTGCCACCCATGTGGAAGGTTGGGTTCTGGGCTCCTGGCTTTGGCCTGGCTTAGCCCTGGCTATTGCTGCACAGCGGGGGAGTGAACCCACAGATGGATGATCTTTGACTCTCATTGTGTCTGCTTTTCAAAGAAAAAAAGTTCTTGGAAAATGTTTATTATGAAACAAATTATGAGACATAAATTTCAAAATATTTTTGTACTCAAATAAACCTTTAATAACCCCATTTTGCATGAACTTTTTGAAGTACTCTTATATGTAAATCATCATTTAAAAATGTGTCCCATAAATGCTCATTTCTTTTCCTTTTCCACTCTTCAACATATTTACCTGTGGGGCCTCTAAGGGCCTCTAAATTCTTTCACTCAACAATTAATGAACTTACAGGATTCATCTCATGCTCTGGACACAGGAATACAGTGGTGAACATGGTAACAAACTCCCTGGCCTCATGGAGCATACATTCTTGTGGTACGAGAGACAACAGGCAATCCAGCAAATACGTGAGACTGCATCAGACATGCTTTCAATGGTGAAGGAAGGGCCAGAGACACAGAGCACTGCACGGCACCTTGAAATTGAAGTTCTGCCGCTCCTGCCAAGAGCTGGCTGCACGACCTGAAGCAGCTACAGTGACAGCAGACACTGACCCAGAGCTTACAGGTGCCAAGCTCTGTGCTCAGCACTTCACAGAGAGGCTTAGCCAAATGAGGGAGCTGGACTTCCTACTTTGTGAGGTCCCTTAGCACTACCATTTGTCATGCTCCATCCCAGGCAATGGGATGTTGGAGCATTTGATTAATTTTAGGACTCATGAAAATTTTCCTCAATGTGACTGATTACACGAAAGAGAGATCTTCTTTATCAGTATTATCAAGTACAGAGTCACCACAGGGGAAATCTTTTCTATGTACTTGAACTTGAAGTCATCAGACCACTACTAGGATATCTGGATGAGGCTTTTGAGACATTCACTTTTAGGATGATCACTGTTACCTGTCCTGCCAGAGGGCAGGCTCACTGCTGGAACGACGCGGCATACCCACACGCCTGGACGGCACACTCCCACACATCAGGAACACAGCCTGAACAAATCCAATCTGTTGACAATCACCGTTCTGTAGTGCACTCAGCAATTCCACTTTCATAAGATGCTTTTGTAGTTGAAGTGAAATCTCTTTTTTCAATCTGATTAAAGACACCCTATCAATGTTGTCATAAGGTAGCAGAATAACAAGGTCCCACACGGCGTTTAATCCACAACTGTTCATTACAAGCCAATGGGGTCTAGTGTTTTCACAGGTGAAATGAAGAAATGGGTAAATTATGGAACCTTTGAAAGATAGGAGTCTCCCAGTTAATGTGGCAAACAAAAAAAGGGGGATTCCAACCATGTTTATGTTTTAATTAATAATTACGAATTAGAGAATGAGCAAAATTAAAACTTCCAGCCCACACTATATTCAGCATTACAGAAAGGATACCCAAACCACAATATCTGAACTAGATCTGCTGAGATTTTTATATAAGTATAGGATTTTATATAAGATTTTCTATTTAAGTATGAGATCTTATGTAAGATTTTATATATTTTAGAAAAGGTCTGTTGAGATTTTATATAGAGCCACCCCTCTCTATCCCCCAGTTCCACACCTGCACATTCTACATTCATGTAGTCAAGCAGCCACGGAGAGAATTACATGTGTGCTCAACATGTACAGATGTATTTTCTTATCATTATTCCCTGTACAATACAGTATGAACTTTTACATAGCATTTAAATTTTGTTAGCTATTATAAGTAATTGAGAGATATTTTAAAGTATACAGGAGAACATGCACAGTTATATACAAATACTGCTCCATTTTACATAGGGCTCTTGAGCATCTGCAGATTTTGGCATCCATGGGGTCCTGGAACCAATTCACGATGGATACTAAGAGATAACTGTACTTTGGGCCGGCGCCACAGTTCACTAGGCTGTGCTGGCACTCTGGGTTCTAGTCCCAGTTGGGGCGCCGGTCCTGTCCTGGTTGCTCTTCTTCAAGTCCAGCTCTCTGCCGTGGCCTGGGAAGGCAGTGGAGGATGGCCCAAGTCATTGGGCCCTGCACCCACATGGGAGACCAGGAGGAAGCACCTAGCACCTGGCTCCTGGCTTCGGATCGGCGCAGTGCGCCTCGGGGGGTGAACCAACAGAAGGAAGACCTTTCTTTCTGTCTCTCTCTCTAACTCTGCCTGTAAAAAAAAAATATATATATATATATATATAATTTATTTATTTGTTTGAAGGAGGGGAGAGGGAGGGGTGGAGGGGGAGAGAGGCAACAAGAGAGGGAGAAACAGAAAGACAAACAGAGAAAGAACTCTCATCCACTGGTTCACTGACCAAATACCTCCAATGGCCAGGGATGGGCCAGGCTGGAGCTGGGAGTCAGGAACTCAATCCAGATCTCCCATCTAGATGGCAAGGATCCAATGACCTGCACCATCACTGCTGTCTCCCAGGGTCTGCATTAGCAGGAAGCTTGAGTCAGGAGCCAGAGTCAGGGATCAAACCAAGGCACACTGATATGGATTGCAGGCATCTTAAACCCTTGGCTAAATGCCTGACCCTCATTTCTTTATAAAGGCGTTGCTGATACCTTATACCTACATCTAACATCCAACACGTTTCCATCAATGTTACAACTCATGTGATGCATGATGACAATCCTTAGACAAGAATCCCAGCCAGGTCCCATCAGCCCTGTGCTGTCTTCTCTGTGTTCTTAGTACTGTCATTCACTCAGAACCACAGTGTACCCTTTTGGTAAAGCCATCCTGGGCATACATGATGCAGGTGCACACCAATTTCTGCAAGGGGTAGGCAGACTATCTTGATGTTTAGGAGATGACAAGGGGAATCCTCAGAGCCCTTAGGAGAGTGGGAGAGCCAAGAGCAGCAAAGGGTTGCTTTGCACTCTTCTGATCTTGAGAGATCGTCACAGTAGGGCGGGCCACTGCTGAGTCCTAGAGAGAAGCTCAAGGGAGTGTTTATGCTTGGGCAGTAAATCCGTGTGTTATTCGTGATGAACACTAGAATATTTTTTGTTACCAAAGGTAATAATATGAATTATTGCCAGTGCCACAAAAATTCTATCAGTGCCTACTTGCAGCCAACACTGAACATTACAGGCAAATGCCTCTTTCACAACACGGAGGAGCACACTGACGATCTCTGGAAACTGCCACGTGTCCTCCGGACCCTGCTGCATGCTTTCCATATTCTGGATGTGTGATAAGGATGTAAGTCTAAGTTATGGTTTTATATATTTTCATACTTGGTAATAACATCAATTTCTAAAAGTTGTTTTTATTCCCTTTACAGATTAAGTCTGCAAAGCGGGGTTACAGACTACGAGTACGATGGAGGAATGAATGCATTTGAAATAACTCATGTTGTTGTGCACAACCTGCCCTATCTTTATTGGCCTCTTACTCAGGGTCCATTTTAATTGTTATCTGCGCACGCATTCTATACCACATAATGAAACGCTTCCATTTCACCCACCGAACCCTGCGTGTCTAGGTGCACCTTTACTAATGACCCTTAATTAAGCTGATTTTACCCTGGAAAATGTGAGTTTTCTTTTGGTCAACAAGTCTTTTTAAGGGAGAGATCTGAATGAACTTTCAAAGAGAAAGAAATTTAAAATGCTTATTATTTTAAGCAGTGGTAAAACTGAACGAAGCCCATTTGTACTCAAGTGTGGGCTACCAACACCTATATTTTTCCTCATACGTTTCCAAGGAAGCACTTTCTCCCTGCAGCGTGCCATCAACCCTCAGCGACCTTACATTGCAGAAGGATCAAATATCTGGGTAGAAAACAGCACAGCAAGGTAGCCTGGTGCTACTCTACATTCGATAACCATAGCAGCCACAGAGAAGAAATCATTTACAAGACACCCTGTAAAATGTCTTACTCAATGTATTTTTTTCATAATGATCAGCAAATGCCAAAGTCTAGTAACAAAACTATTATTTATAGCATATTAACATCTAATTGATTTTACAAATGGAGGCAATTATTTTGGATGGAGGGAGGAATGCCTGCCAGATTTAAATAATTTATGATCACCAAGAGAGAAAACAACAGTGTTTTGCTAATTCATTTTCAAATATGGCTCTTACACTCATTGATAAGTTTTATTTTAAACTGAATGATCTGCTTAAATAATACATTAGCCCTCCAAAAAGCAACTTTATGCCAGCAGTCTGATACACTTCTGTTGACCAATGTTGCCTCCCACAGTGGGCTCAGAAGGGACTGAACCACAGGAAAACATTCTCAAGGTGCTGATTTAGAGCTACAGAGAGATCACCCGTCAGGAAAGACAACCAATGACCCAGTGGAGTACAAGCTCATAAAGCACCGTGTGCTTCCAGTCCCAGCAACACTGCAAATGCCTCTGTGCCTTGCATTTCTTGACCTAAAACACTGACTGTTCACTTGACGGGTTTCATAACTTGCACAAAGTTTGTGAAAAAAAATTAAATAGTCCGCACCACTCGACAGAACTCTCTGATTTTTATAACTCAGTAGCACTCAGATGTACATGTCTTGCCACTGAGTGAGAAAGACTTAAAGGTTCCTTCCCCTTAAAGGCAACTGAAAGGCAGAAGAGTTTCACATTTCACAAGAAATAACCTGTGCATTTGTTAAAGGGAGAAAAAAAATAACCCCACACAACTAGGGAATGCCCCAGGCTGAAGCAGATACTGATTGGGCAAAGCTGAAGGACAAGGGCCCTTGAAATGAAACAAAAGCAAATTCATTCTGTTGACAGATGTTGATTACATCAAAGCAACAAGGGACTCACCCAGCTCCCTACTTTTTTAGAACAATTAATGCGGCTCTGTAATCTACACAGTGAGGACCAAGTTAAGGTTTTTAACCAGTCATAATAAACATTATGAAACCTATTTTAAAAGAGCTCCAGTTGAGTTGAAGACTAGTGTGTTTTTAGCTGTGAGCTTCTCCAAACAGTGGTTTATTCATTCTCATGGACATGTCTGGGAAGCCAAGCTGGGCATGCCATCAAGCCCCTTCCTTCCAGGGGTTAACTGCTCTGGCTGCCAAGTAAAATACAGAGCGAGCCATGTAATTATGGAGACAGTCAAAGGGCAGGCTCTATTTTGAAATCTATTTGCACAGACAAGGTCTTCCAATTGAACTTACAGGAAACAAGCTGGTAAAGAGCCTCCTTTTCCCCAGATGCTTTCCACACTTTTTCTCCGATTCAGGAAATCATGGATATGGACACCATACACCACTGCTTCCTGGATTCCAAGCTTAGATGCCGTTACAGAGATCTGTTTCACCAACCCAGAAACCCCCTTTTTTGGGGGGCCTAATTAACAGCATTTGGAAACAGGCTGTGGATGATAAAGCTGTAGTGTTTATTAAACAACATCACTAAAGAGGATGCAAGCCCAGTTGGTGTGCAGGTGCTGGAAAACTGCTCCTTTTCTTCAATGTTCAAAATAAAGCAGAGTGGAGGCTAAAACATGCTGGCATAAATACTTGTCTGAAGCAAAGATTCTGCTGGACATCCTACAGTGTTGTCCTTGAAGTTGTTTATAGCTATGGCCTCAAAAATAGTATCAAAAATTCCACAGAAATAAAAGAGAAAGGTGTAAAATATTTTAAGTGACAACAAAGTCACAGCTCCCTTTTATCCTGAACTGTAAAAGTTCATCCTGGTTCTTCAATGATCTAAGTTGGAAATGTCCATGAAGAGTCATCCTTCTCCTCAAGTAGGGACGCTGCCATCAGCAAAGCTAAGCAGTCAAATGCAGGTGAGACAGACACCACTCTATGGAGGTCAGAACTCATCATGAAGCTGTAACCCAAAACTTGGGAGCGGCGGTTCTAGAAAAGATGAACGGGAAAGCCAGTCACGGAGTGCTTCTGGGGAGAGGAAGGGTAGCAGCCGCAGGGCACCCGCTTCCAATAATAACAACATTCAAGAGCGGTGCCCAGGTCACAGCAAAGCATGACCTTCCCCAAGGCTCCGTCAGGAAGCTGGCTCCATGCTACATCCCTCTTCTTCTCAAAAATGTTGTCAGTAATGAGAGAGTATAACCTCAACGACAGGTTCAGGAATCCCATAGGAAAACAATTCATTACAGTTCTTGGAAAAGTTTTTAAAGTTGATAATATGTGATTAGTCATGAATGCACATCACTAGCACCCAAGGATCCACATTTATTCATTTAAGCATTTACATATTTATTTGAGGGATTGATATTTAAACAAGAAGCATTCCTCTCCTCCTGGGAAACAAAAACACCTCAACCTACTCTAGAAACGCAGATCAAGAAACATTCCTATTTAGTAATGTAGACTCCTGTTTGTGGGCGCAGAGAAAAATTCCTTTAGGTCGGCTCAACTATAGCTGGGAGAAGGATGCCAAAGATTACAGCAAAAACTCAAAAGACTAAAACTAAAAGCAGATCATTTGGTGGATGAGTGGAACTTACACAGCGATGACTAGCACAGGGAAACAGGACTATGGCATGAAATTTCCCCATTTAAGATTTTTAAAACGTGTACTTCAAAATTCAAAATCGCCTTAATAAGCATAAAATATTGAGTCATGCTGCAATACTATACACTTAGCAAATCCCATTGTCTCTCAGCTAAAGTTTAGAGAAAAGCAGCTTTTTAGCACTTCGACAATACATATACTCAGGCAACTTCCTGGACAAAGAAATATTGTGTCTTTCCAGGCAAAATAAAGGAGCTGTTTATTAGGGTCATGGTTAAAATGTAATAATTCATTCCAGTTGAGCCCTGTGAGAAATGTCATCAAAATATCATTTTCTTTGCCAGATTTTCTGGATGCCGTAATATCGTTTAAACACAGAATAAAAGACAAGCTCTGATCAGAGTACAAGCATAACACCAAAGTGAACCAAAAGCAAGGCTCCGTCAAAGTAATAGGAAAGAATTTTGCACAGTGCCGGGACCCAAGGAATGCACACTTCTGGGTTAGCACGAAACATCTGGCAAATTTCAACTTCCTCAAGTTTCTCACAAGAAACATTCTTACTACCTCACATGCTTTGGTTAAAGAAGAAGAAAATAAAACAACTTCATATTAATGTACACACACATAGGAATCAGAAAGAGCAATTCACAGAAATCACACATGGAATTCAAAAAAATTACCAGTTTTTAAAAAAATTCTTTAATTCTTATAGCTATGGCCAGACTACTCATAAATACTACTGTATATAAAATACTACTCAAAATATTAACTATTTGGATGAAAATACCCAGTAACAGATGTGGGGACTTATAGGTTATTATAAAATGCACAGATTTAATGAGTATTTTTAAATTGTATTAAAGTATTTGGAAACTGTAATTTTCGTGTTCATCTTATAATGGTGTCAACTGAAATCTATATGGAGAAGGCTCTAGGAATAGTGTTGGCTGTTCTTTTTTAAATTGATCTATAAGCCTCAGGGTTTCAATTAATTTATTTTATCCATTTGAAAGGCAGAGAGGGAAAGCGAGATCTTCCATTCATAGGTTCATTTCCTAAATGCCTATAACAGTCTGCCTAGGCTGGGCTAGGCCAAAGCCAGGAGCCAGGAACTCATTCTGGGTCTTTTATATTGGTGGCAGAGACTATTACTGTTGCCTCCCAGGAGTGCATTAGCAGGAAGCTGGAATTGGAAGTAGAACCAGGACATGAATCTAGGCACTCTGATAAGGGATATGGGTATCCCAAGCAGCATCTGAATTCCTAGGTTAAGTATCTGTCCCATATATTATTTCTCCTGTCCCTTCTCCCCTCCTCTCCTCTGCTCCTTTTTTTTTTTTTTTTTTTTTTTTTTAGAATATTTATTTATTTGAAAGGTAGAGTTACAGAGAGGCAGAGGCAGAGGCAGAAAGAGAGAGAGAGGTCTTCCATCTGCTGGTTCACTCCCCAAATGGCCACAATGGCCGGAGCTGGACCAATCCAAAACCAGGAGCCAGGAGCTTCTTTCGGGTCTCCCATGTGGGTGCAGGGACCCATGGAATTGGGCCACTTTCCACTGCTTTCCCAGGCCATAGCAGAGAGTTGGATTGGAAGTGGAACAGCCAAGTCTTGCCGGCAATGCAGGCAGCCCATTTACCTGCTACACCACAGCGCTGTCATCTCTTTTTGATGAGCCATTTAAAGTTATTGCTGTATAACCAAACAATTGATATGATAGCTCAGAGCTTCGACCCAAACTGCAGTAGCAAAACCAAAAGCAAAAAACAAAATAAACTAAAAAGCCCTAGATCTTAATGCTTTCCTGAAAATATTTTCATTGTACAACTCCAAGTGAAAGACATGAAATAAAAAGAAAACATTGGATGTAAGTCTTAAAATGGTATTTTCAACTGAGAGAATTTTGTCTGCCTTGTAATTAGCGAATAGGAGTGGTAGGGAGCATGGGTAGGAGGTAGGTAGATAGGTAGGTAAGTAGGTAGCAGGTAGGTGGGTCAATAATCCCGTATTGGGGCTGGTGCTGTGGCGCAGTAGGTTAACACCCTGGCCTGAATGAAGTGCTGGCATCCCATATGGGCACCGGTTCGAGACCTGGCTGCTCCTCTTCTGATCCAGCTCTCTGCTATGGCCTCGGATAGCAGTAGAAGATGGCTCAAGACCTTGGGCCCCTGCACCCACGTGGGAGATCCGGAGGAGGCTCCTGGCTCCTGGCTTCGGATGGGCGCAGCTCCGGTCGCTGCGGCCAATTGGGGAGTGAACCATTGGATGGAAGACCTCTCTTTCTCTCTGACTCTCCTCTCTCTGTATAACTCTGACTTTTGAATAAACAAATCTTTAAAGATGGCCACGTGCTTGGGCCTCTGCACCCACATGGAGACCTGGAGGAGTTCCAGGCTCCTAGCTTTGGCCCCGGCAAAGCCCCAGCCACTGTGACCATTTGGGGAGTGAACCAGCAGATGGAAGATCTCTCAGTCTCTCTCTCTGTCTCTCCTTTTCTGTAACTCTGCTTTTCAAATAAATAAATACATCTTAAAAAACAAAACAAAACATAAAAGCAAAAGCTTCAGGAAAACAACACATTTGCCTATGCAGTTGAGGATTACAGAGTCAAAGCAACAGAAGCCAAGATCACTCATCAAGGAGTTATTTTTTTTTCTTTAAAGATTTTATTTATTTATTTATTTATTTGAGAGGTAGAGTTACAGACAGTGAGAGAGAGAAACAGAGAGAAAGGTCTTCCTTCTGTTGGTTCACCCCTCAAATGGCTGCTACAGCCGGAACTATGCCGATCTGAAGCCAGCAGCCAGGTGCTTCCTCCTGGTTTCCCACGCAGGTGCAGGCATCCAAGCACTTGGCTCATCCTCCATTGCCCTCCTGGGTCACAGTAGAGAGCTAGACTGGAAGAGGAGCAGCCAGGACTAGAACCTGTTGCCCATATGGGATGCCGGCACCTCAGGCGGAGGATTAGCCAAGTGAGCCACAGCGCCGGTTCCAAGGAGTTATTTTCAATCAGAAAAATAAGAAATACAGGAGGGTTAAGTTTATGACTAAAAAATAAACTGAAAGTGTGCCATTGTAAAAATTAAAAGAAAAAGAAAGGAAGGAGAAGGGAGGGTGGAAGTGTAGGAGGGAGGCAGTGTACAGTGGGAAGTATCACTATGCTCCTAAACCTGTATATATGAAATACATGAAATTTGTTCACCTTATATAATAAAAAATTATTAAAAAAAAAAACAAACTACACAGTAGCCTCTTTAGTACAGGAAAAAAGTTCTAGTTCTCAGAAGGCAGAATTTAGTACTGGTATAATTCTGTTGTCACAAATAATTTTATATTCAATTTGAGTAGGTAGTTTAACCAGAAATAATCACTCCCTAACTGTGGCATGAATGCAGAAAAGTGCAATGTATTGAAGTGCTACAGGCTTCCATGGAAGGCTGCTGATGACCTGGCTCTTGAGTGTGGGTTTTTGTTTTTTTTTAAAGGTATGGATGATCAATGAGCTATTATTATTATTATTATTTTAGGTATTCTGTTTCTTTGTTGATGTTGTTGTTTTACTTGAAAGGTAGAGAGAAGCTGGCGCCTAGGCTCAGTAGGCTAATCCTCCGCCTTGCGGTGCCGGCACACCGGGTTCTAGTCCCAGTCAGGGCGCTGGATTCTGTCCCGGTTGCCCCTCTTCCAGGCCAGCTCTCTGCTGTGGTCCAGGAGTGCAGTGGAGGATGGCCCAAGTGCTTGGGCCCTGCACCCCATGGGAGACCAGGATAAGTACCTGGCTCCTGCCATTGGATCAGCGTGGTGCACCGGCCGCGGTGGCCACTGGAGGGTGAACCAACGGCAAAGGAAGACCTTTCTGTCTCTCTCACTGTCCACTCTGCCTGTCAAAAAAAAAAAAAAAAAAAAAAAAAAAAAAAAAAGAGGTAGAGAGAGGGAGAGACAAAAAGATTTTCCATTCACTGGTTCACTCCCCAGCTGGGAAACAGCTGGGGCTGGCCAAGACCAGAGCCAGAAGCTTGATTTGGGTTTCTCGTGTGTGTGGCAGGGGCCCAAGCACTTGGGCCATCTTCTGCTGCCCTCCTATAGGTGTTATTTTTGTACTGAAGATTAAGAATTAAATTTTATCTTGCCCACAAAAGTTTACTCTTCATGTGTATGTAGCAAATTGATTTTCATACCTGAAAATACAACATTATTTGAAAACGTTAGCTGACCAAGATTATTCACACTAGTGCAATGACAAATTCATCATCTCCTTTTTAGATTATAGACTTCGATTTTGCCACAGAACTGAAATATGTGATGTAAAAAATATCCCAGACATATTTATTGTCTAATGTGACATGCACTGAATTCATGTTTTGAGCTATATTTCTACCAGAGTGCTACAAAAAGAAAAACCCCCGAAAGTCTACTAAAACACCATAAATTTTGGAGTAAAAAAAAGGGAAAGGGGTGTGGAATTTAAAGCATTCAGGGGCAGGCATTGGATGCAGAGCTGGGTCACCACTTGGGATACCCACATCCAATACCAGAGCCTGGCTCAAGCTCTGGCTGTTCTGCTCCTGATCCCAGCTTCCTGCTAATGTGCACCCTGGGAGGCAGCAGGTAGTTGGGCCCTTGCCACCCATGCAGGAGACTCAGGCTGGCTCCAGGCTTCTGGCTTCAGCATGGTGGAATCCCAGCCGTTTGGCACGTTTGGGTAGTAAACCAGGGGATGAAACACCTCCCTCCTCTCTCTCTGCCTCTCTGATTAAAAAAAAAAAAAAAAGGAGAGAAAGAAGAAGAAGAAAAACACTTTATTTTCATTTGTGAACACACCTTGAGATTTTATTCTAAAAGATGTGCCTGCCTAATTATATCTACTTGAGTTTTTGTTTAAATTGGGTTTCCTTCTCTAGTTCATATTGGTTTTCTTGGACAAGTTAGTTAAATTCTCTAAGTCTTACTTTCCTCACCTATTAACAGTGTGGAATATGAACATCTTCCTCACGGGGTTGCTATGATAACTGTCCAGCGTGCTACACTGAAAGCGGCACAAGGTTAGCAGCCCACAAATGTTACCGCTATCACTGCCTACCTGACTGCAGGAAGAGGTCACTCTAAAATGGACTAATCAGTAAGTAGAAACCAGCCTGCACTTACAAATGTGCTTTGGATAATCTATAAAGTAGGTAATTCACAAAGCTCCTGGGTTAGGTCCCAGAGCCTCTATTTAAAAGCTTTATTATCCAAAGCACTGGGCCTTTCTTGCCTTCCTTACTGGGCCACCGTGAGCATCTAATAAGAATGCAGATGCAGAAGTACTTTACCAAGCGGCCAGCCTCTCGGGACAGCAGTGGGTGGAGGGAAGGCTTCTCCGCAACAGGATGAACCATGCACAGCCCAATTTTGCTTTTCTGAGTTCCTGGTGGGGTCTCGCTAGTATGCTGACAGTTAATAGGTGAGGGCTAAGGAAAATCTCTTCTTCCATTTACAGGCATAAAAGACCCTGGCTTTTTTTTTTTTTTTTTTTGAGAATCTCATCTTTCTAAACACATTACTCTATTGATAGTTCTTACATCTGTGCACAGGGTGGGATGGGAGAAGTCACCTTACAGAAAGGCTCTGCCTTGCACTGGATGCTCCTGGAACTCTCACTGTCACATATCACTATTTGAAGAGTGAGATCAGAATGCTATTTTCATTCTGCTACTACATAATACTCAGCCAATGTCACTTTTAGCCATGAACGATTATGTTGAACTTGGTAACCTCAGTAACTTTAAATTTTTAAGGATTTAAACATATTTGGTTTGCTGTGCAATCTGTTTAACACAAATGCTCTAGAGTTCACCAAATTTTACAGTTTAAATGTATCGAGAAATCTTCTCTGAATAAAAATTCCTGTTTATTAAACAGTGATACAGGAAGAACTTATTTACAATTCAAGCACTTTACCAACATACATCATTTATGACAAAAAACGCAAGCACTCCATAAGAAATGCTCAATCACTGTCAATCACAAACACTAAAATATACACAAACCCGAGCATGCCGTGTGAACTGTATTAAACTAAGCTAAACACAGAATTACCAACAGAACAAACAAAAAAACAAATAATTATCAGTGACTCACAGACCTATTTACACCATACACAAAATAACTTGGCAAGGTGTAACCATGGAAACCTGATAGTCTAAACTCAGTGCCTTTAAATTCTTATTTAAATACTGTACAAATGATGTCCTTACAAAACTTAAATGTTTCAAAAGCTGTCAAAGCTTATCTTTGTTATCAGATCATTGATCAAAATAGTTTCAACTCTAAATTAGCTGTCTTTAAAGTTATTCAAATACCAGTTTAATGGAACTGTAGCAAAAATGTCAAACAAGTTTTTCTAAGTTTTCAGAAAACTGTTATTTCCAAGCTACTGATTAACAATTGAAAAACTATTTACAATAAATCCCATAATAGTAAAGTGATATTAAAACATACTTTGACATACAGAATTTTCTTAAAACTTGCTCTTTTGTATGCAATCACCCCACTTCTCTGGTTAATTACTAAAGCAGAAATGTTACTAGTTGTTTTGGTTTATAAAGGAGTTTCACTGACAATTACCATTTGAATAGTTTAATGTTTAATGCTATGGTTAATCCTCATGTCTTATGTTTTATTCCATAACCTAAATGACTAAAATAGTATTTTGTAGTTTGCCGGCTCCCACACTTAAGATGTAATGTTCAGTGTGTATTTCATTATGTAGATGAGCAATGGATGTTGTTTGACATGATTTAAATGGGTCAACAGTACTTTCCTAGTCACATTAATCATCCAGACAGCTAGAATGAAAAAAAAGGGGCCTTGAAAACTAAAACTAGAGAATCTATTCACACAAATGACACTCACCATGGGCGGCTTATCTAGGATGTGGTTAGGAAGAAGGAAGAGTTACAGACCTCGAACACATGTTTCATTATTTATTCAGAAACCACTTCAAGACCCTAATCTATTTTCAGAAACCAAGTGAACACCCACAGAGACAGATTTCTGAGATATCAAATTGGAAATTTAAACAAAGCATTAGATGTACATCCACGCAAAACTTTTTCATTCAGTTTTCATCCAGTTCCAAATGCGGCTCAGCCCTGAGGGCAGGGGCAGGCTTATGGAATCTGTACAAACATTCCGCAGGCCAGATGGGGACACAGCCCTGCCTTCACCTGCTGAGGGCGACCAGGAAGTGAAGGGAGGAGGCCTTTAGAAACAGCTGCAAATCACCTTGCTCCAGCAATGCGTCAAAGGAGACATGAGCACACAAACAGAAGGCCACAGCTTCCTTTTCCATCCATCTCAGGAATGACCTTTGCTCTGTGTCTGATTTGCTCTCCAAGGCTAGTCTATGTGCCAGAACACGGTTTCATACATTGGGTAATTGGGTACTGTGCCTTTTTTTTTTTTTTAATGTATTGAATGGAAGAGAGACAGAGGCAGAGAGAGATCTTCCATTCACTTGTTCACTCCTGGTTGTTCACTCCAACAACTAGGGCTGGGCCAGACAGAAGCCAGAAACTTGGAACTCAGTCCAAGTTGGCCGGGACCCAACTATCTGATTCATTACCACCTGCCTCTCAGGGTGTGCATTAGTAGGAAGCTGGAATTAGAAGAGGCACTGAGACCCAAACCCAGGCACTCCTATCTCAAAACTACACCAAATGCCTACCCATAATAGGTGCCAAAGCAAGGACAGAAGAGACAGCAATCACTCCCCTCCCCCAGAAGCTGTCCGGTGGATCTGTGGCAGCTGGGACGGGACAGTGTCTCCTGCCTGTTTCACTGTGAAGCCACTTCTCAAAGGTCATCCCCCTGAAGCCATGCAGCACCAGCCACGGGGTGACAGGAAGTGTGGATTCTATTTTGTTTTCTGATTATGAAAATAGTAAATGTATGGTATAAAATATTTTTATAACAACACTGAGAAAGCATAAAAAGCAAAATGAAAAAACCGTAGAAACTTTCTCAAATGATCATTGTTATTCTGCATTCTTCAGAATATTTCTTTAATTAGCCACTACTTACTATATTTTTGCAATGTATTAACTTCTTACATTTTACAAATGTTCTGTTTTTATTTTGCACATTAATTTCATTAAACTCCTATTCTGAAAGTAGTTTCTTTTCCCCACGAATATAAAGATGACACCTGCCTCTATCAAAATGTATAGTTTTGCATGATCCTTTTTCAGTGGTTTCATGGTAATTCCTTGTATGGATGGGCCACATAGTCCTTTATTCAGCTAATGGTGAGAATTTAGATGATTTCTTTCACTTTAAAAAAAAAGGTTATTTACTTATTCTTATTTATCTGAAAGTCAAAGTAACAGAGAGAAAGGGAGAGTGAGAGAGAGTGAAAGATCTTTCACCTGCTGGTTCATTCCCCAAATGTCCACAACAGCCAGGGCTGGGCCAGGATGAAGCCAGGAACCAGGAACTCCATCCCAGTCTTCCATGTGGATGGCAGTGTCTGAAGTAGTTGGGCTATCGTTTGCTGCTGTCAGGTGCATTAGCAGGAAGCTGGATTGGAAGTGGAGTTGGGACTCAAACCAGACACTTGGATATGGAATGCAGGCATCACAATGTCCCCCCCCCCCGCGCCCCGTTTTATTTGCCTTGCATAGTATTTTTTTGCAAGTACAGTGACATACTTTGCATTAGTTTAAATTTGTAGAAGTCAAATTCTTGGGTTAAGAAAAACACAAAGTTTTGACATATTCGCAAAACTGTTCTCCATACAAGTAGCAATTTATAATGGCAATGGTGCCTATTTCACTACACTCTGACCAATATTATTTTAAATCTTTGTTAATTTGATAAAAGAAAAGGGAATATTATGTCTATTTATTTTTCTTCACGTACCACCAAAGTGTAGATTTTTTCCTTCTTTTATGTATCCTCTTCTTGAGTCTTCATTTAACCTTTGGGGTTGTTTTTTTCCTTTTTTATTATTGTTATTATTATTTCAGTCGCAGAAAGAGACAAAGGAAGACAGATAGACAGAGTTCCCATCTACTGGTTCATTCCCCAAATGCCTGCAATGGCTGGGACTGAACCAGGCTGAAGTCAGGAGCTGGGAACTCAGTCCTGGTCTCCCAGGTGCTTGACTTACAACCTGTGGCATCTCTGTGTGCTTATCAGCAAGAAGCTGGAAGCAGGAGTGGAGCCAGGACTTGAATCCAAGCACTCCCATAAGAGGTACAGGCATCTCAGCCAGCAGCTTAACCGCTAGGCGAAACCGCCACTCCACCTGACTTAATTTTTTTTTTTAAGATTTATTTATTTATTCTAGAGGTAAAGTTACAGACAGAGAGGGAGAGACAGAGAGAAAGGTCTTCCATCCACTGGTTCACTCTCCAAATAGCCGCAATGGCCGGAGCTGAGCCGATCCAAAGACAGGAGCCAGAAGCTTCTTCCGGGTCTCCCATGTGGGTGCAGGGACTCATGCACTTGGGCCATCCTCTACAGCTTTCCCAGGCTGCAAGTAGAGAGGTGGATTGGAAGAGGAGCAGCCATGACTTGAACTGGCACTCATATGGTATGCAAGCACCACAGATGGAGGCTTAGTCCACTAAGCCATAGTGCCATTTTTTTAAATTTATTTTTAAGAGTATGCTCTATGACTTGAAAATATTAAATATTTGTGTACTATACTGTTTCAATTTTTTTTTTCAGTTTGCTATTTGCACTTCAATCATTTTAAAAGTGGTTTGGTTACACAATTGAGTTTATATTGGATTTTCAGATTAATCTAAGGATAATACGATTGTTTAAAATATTTAGTTGTGGGCTGGAGCTGTGGCGCAGAGGGTTAACACCCTGGCCTGAAGCCCTGGTATTCCAAGTGGGCGCCGGTTCGAGACCTGGCTGCTTCACTTCCAATCCAGCTCTCTGCTATGGCCTGGGAAAGCAGTAGAAGATGGCCCAAGTCCTTGGGCCCCTGAACCAGCATGGGAGACCCGGAAGAAGCTCCTGGCCCCTGACCAGGCTCCTGGCACAGCTCCGGCCATTGCACCAATTAGGGAGTAAACCATCGGTTGGAAGACCTCTCTCTCTCTCTCTCTGCCTCCTCTCTCTCTATATGTAACTCTGACTTTCAAATAAAATAAGTAAATCTTTAAAAAAATATTTAGTTGTTGGGCCAGCACTGTGGCATGGCCGGTAAAGATGCCACCTGTAGCAGCAGCATCCCATATGGGCACCCGTTTGAGTCCTGGATGCTCCACTTCCAAACCAGCTCCCTGCTGATGCACCTGGGAAAGCAGTAGAAGACGGCTCAAGTCCTTGGGCCCCTTTACCCATGTGGGAGACCCAGAAGAAGCTCTGGCTCCTGGCTTCAGATAGGCTCAGCTCCAGCCTTTGTGGTCATCTGGGGAGTTAACCAGCAGATGGAGGACCTTTCTCTCTGTCTCTCCCTCTCTCTGTCTGTAACTCTACCTCTCAAACAAATAAAAATCTTAAAAAAAAAATAAGTATTTCATCCAGCATCCTGGATCTGGCCCTATGATTTACTAGCTGTCCTTCCTAAAATAATCTAATATAGGAAAGACAAATATTTTTAAATTTTTCAAAATTTTATTTATTTGAAAGGGGGAGAGAGAGAAAGAGAGAGAACACTTGGGGCTGGGTCAGGCCAAAATCAGGAGCTGGAAACTCAATCCAGGTCTCCCACATGGGTGTCAGGGATCAAGGCACTTGAACCTCACCTGCCACCTCCCAGAGTCTATATTAGCAGAAGCTGGAATCAGGAGCAGGTCTAGGACTTGAGCCCAGGCACTTGGATATGAAATGTGAGCAGCCTAACTGGCATCTTAACTGCTATGTTAAATGCCATCCCTGGAAGTTATTTCAAATCTGGGACACTCTGTTTATATGTGCAAAAACAAAGCAATCAACCTGCAGTTGGCCCTGGGCTGTAAGTCAGAAACAGCGCCAGGACTACTGCTTCTTGATGGGGAACTGTATAGTGTTTCCTTGCTCCTATTGCAGTTTCCAGCCATGTGCTTGGCCGTGGTGCTGGAGCCCCAGGTCGTGGCTGCTCATCATACTCCACAGGTCAAACTCTTAAACGAAGTACACTAGAGCCCCAAAGAGAGCTCAGGCTTGGGCCTCATTATTGCCAAACACAGCACAATGCAAGCTGCTGGCTAGGCTCTGTGAGGGTTTCAGCCTCAGCCACTGTGATCACAGACAGACAGGAAGTGTCCATGGAAATGAGACAGTGGAAGGAAGTTCCATTTCCACCTTTGGGTTGTAAAACCTGAGGTGGCAAGCGGAATTTTGCAGGAAACTATGGGGCCCCTCAGGTAGGCATCCTAGGGATAATATACAATGCAAAACATTGCACATAGTATGTGTATGCAATATAAATTATTTGCAAGGAGGTGGCCAGGCACTAAAAAGGGCCAGAATTCATGCTTTTTACTAACATTCCATCATTACCAAATCCACCCTGCCCTTAACTCCAGCACTGTGACTGGGTGATGCTGGCCCTCATGAGTCATCTGAAAGACTGGCAATATTTGAGTTTGGTGATGGCTAACTTCAGACTTCATCAGTATTATGTAACCCTAGTCTTTGCCTCTAGCCAACCAGCCTGACTGCACAAGTGGCAAACTGACATTGAGAATTTATGAGCTCTGCTGTATTAGCAATTCACATTTCCTTTTGAATTATTCTAGACTGTAGCCTGAAGCAGATTATAATTATCATTCCTTTTGCCATACAAGTCTGAAGATCTACAAGTGGTCTAGGTGTCCACGTTTTAGCTGGGTTGATAAAAGTGTAACAAATGAAAAACAGATGGATTTGTGTGTTGCTGCAATTTTTAAAACTTTCTTAGCTAATTAAAATTTGATCCCAGTCACAGAAAATGATTCTCAATCTTATCAGAGATGTTTTTCACTTTACCACCCAAAAAGTGATGGTTTGTTGGAGCAGAGTATTCAGGCAGTCAATGACCTATAGTACAGATAAAGTTTGTTCTACATGAAAACAAATACAAGTATAAAGCCTTTAGCTTTTTGGAATAAATTTTTCTACATGAACAATGTAAGTAAATTTTCAGGCTAGCTCTTTGTCATGAGATAATTAAAATACTCTAGATTTGTCATGAAAAAATAAATAAATAACCCTGGGAAACAATTCAGCTTGCAAGCACACATTTTAGCTACCTGTTGAGTTTTCTGAGCTATCTTGGCCATGTTGCCAACACTGACAATATGGTATCCAAAGGAAAACATGTTCCACATTGTCGAACAATTAGTGAAAGCAAAAAGTCCATTTAATGCTTCCTTCCTCCAATTCTCTGTTTCTTCCTCTCAAATCCCAAGTGGAAAGAAGATTAACGTCGAGTGTCCCTGAAAAAACTAGAGAGGAGAGTGAAGTCCTGTCCCTTCCTGTAATACTTAGACCAGCCCCACAGCCAGTATTCTCATGACCCCCTGCTTCTTCCGACTTCTAGAGGAAGTGAAAGGAGGCAAGTCTGTATCCTGAAGTTCAGCAACCCTACTCACCTGACCCTCAGCACACGAGAGAACAGCTCAAGCTCCAGCACACCCACTCTGCGAGGAAGGAAGGTGGCCCTGGACGACCAGTGTCACTCCATCCAGAGTTCACCCACGGGGGCAGGAGGTCTTGATGTGATTAAGTGTTCCTAGCTCAGATGGAGCCAGTAAACCTGGACTGTCTAGCTTCAGCTCTGGCCCTATGATTTACTAGCTGTCAGCCTTCACCAAGTCATTTAATCATTTCCTGCCACAGATTCTTTATTGACTGAAAATTGGGCAAATGGGGAATGCATTTGGGCAAATGGTTAAAAGCCGTGTTAAGATGCCCATGACCCTTGGGGCTGGCACTATGGTGCAGTAAGTTAAGACATCTTCTGGGACACCGGCATCTTCTATCGGAGTACCAGTTCAAGTCCTGGATGCTTTGTTTCTGATCCAGTTCCCTGCCAATGAACCTGGAAGATGGTTCATATACTTGGGCCCCTGCCACCCATTTGGGAGAACCAGATGAAGCTCCTGGTTCCTGGCTTCGTCCTGGATCTGCCCTGGCTGTTGTTGCCACTTGGGGAATAAACCAGCGGATGGGAGACCTCTCTCCCTCTCTCTATATCTCTGACTTTCAAATAAATAAATAAATCTTAAAAATAAATTATTATAACAAAATATGAATTTCTATGTGCTAAGTGCAGGTGATGTTAGCACAGAGCCCATCACAGAACAATCAATAGGTTGAGCTGCCATTCATTACAGGTTCAGTATCACAATGATATAAAGGTACAAATATATGCTCTCCTTTTTTGAAACTATACTGTTTTGTTCTGGTAGTACTACCTGTTAGACAGGAAGATGTAATTTAGGAAATAGATATCAATGCCCAGAGTTTATGTATCTCTGAAATATTCCTACATAACACTCCCCAAATTAAACCCAGTCTTTTAAATTACAAGTACATATGAGTAATCATCAAAAGTAAACTTATTTGGGGGTAGGCATTGTGGCACAGTGGGTTAAGCTGCTGCTTGAGAAGCCATAGCCCATATCGGAATGCCTAAGACCTAGTCCTGTCTCCACTTCAGATCCAGCTTCCTGTTGACATGAAGTGTGAATGATGACCCCAAGAATTTGGGTCCTTCTCACCCACGTGAGAGATCTGGATGGAGTTCCAGGTTCCTGCCTTCACCCTGGCCCAGCTCCAGCTTTTCAGGCATTTGGGGAGTGAACCAGCAGATGGAAGATTTCTCTCTCTCACACTTTCTCTCTGCCTTTCAAATAAATAAAAATAAACTTCTTTTAAAAAGCAAATCTATTTTATGTTTTGGTTTACTAGTAATATCTTAAAAGAAAGAAAGCTTAAAATGTCTAATAATAACAAATACAGGTAGGGATATGGGTCAATAAACTTTCAACTGCTGGAGAATTTCAACTGGTACAACCACTTTGGAAAACTCTTTATCACTATGAAGTCACTAATTCAATCCTAGCTAAATACATAATAGAAATGCATACAGATATGCTCCCAAAACACGCACACACACAAGAATGTTTACAACAGAAAAAAGTGGAAAATTAACCCAATAGAATGGACAAATTAAGGTAAACTCATACATTTATTATATTACTACAAAACAGTTAATAAATAAATACCCTGATGTTGAGAGATTCTTAACTGGGATAATATATCTGGGACAACCATCATTGAAACAGGAAAAGCTGTCCAATTTTCTTAGAAAACTATCCTTTCAGGAACTTCATAATAATAATAAAACAGTTGACTCATTTGAGGCAATTTAGAAAGCACCCTTATACATATTAATACATTAACACACATTTTATTTGATCCAAGAACCTATGTAAGGTAAACTGTGAAGACTCCCTGTGCCTTGTTTATAGACAAAACAAAACAAAACAAAACCAGAAATGAAAATAACTGAAGAGCTGAGATTCAAGGAGGTGAAGAAATTTGTCCAAGATCACAAAAGGTTACAAGTGGCAAATATGAGTTGCAAACCTGTCTTATCTTTTTTTTTTTAAAGATTTATTTATTTATTATTTGAAAGGCAGAGTTACAGTGAGGAAGAGGCAGAGAGACACAGAGGTCTTCCATCTGCTGGCTCACTTCCCAAATGGCTGCAATGGCTGGAGCTGGGCCATTCAGAAGCCAGGAGCCAGGAGCTTCTTCCAGGTCTCCCATGTGGGTGCAGGGGCCCAAGTACTTGGGTCATCTTCCACTACTTTCCTAGACCATAGCAGAGAGCTGGATCAGAAGTGGAGCAGGGGCTAGTGCTTGTGGTATAGTGGGCTAAGCCTCTGCCTGGGGTGCCAGCATCCCATATGGGCGCCAGTTAGAGTCCTGGCTGCTCCATTTCCGATCTAGCTCTCTGCTATGGCTTGGGAAAGCAGTAGAAGATGGCCCAAGTCCTTGGGTCCCTGCACCCACGTGGGAGACCCAGAAGAAGTTCCTGGCTCCTGGCTTCAGATTGGTGCAGCTCCAGCTGTTGTGGCCAACTGGGGAATGAACCAGCGGATGGAAGACCTCTCTCTCTCTCTCTGCCTCTCCTCTCTCTGTGTAACTCTGACTTTCAAATATATATATAAAATGGGGACTTGAACCAGGATCCATATGGGATGCAGGCACAGCAGGCAGCAGCTTTACCTGCTACACCACAGTGCCAGCCCCACGTTGTCTTATTTTTTAAAACTTTTTATTGCAGCAAGCTTCAAATATATGCAAAAGTAAATTAGTGTAACAAACTCCCATGTATCCATCATCCATTGTGGGGAGCAGCTCGGACTAGACTAAGTTACTGGAATTAAGACTTATTCTATGCATCTGCTCTCCTCTGTGGGGAGCAGCTCGGACTAGACTAAGTTACTGGAATTAAGACTTATTCTATGCATCTGCTCTCCCACAATATGGCGCTGGGAGAGAAGTAAACAGCTTCCGCACAGCTGCCTCCAGTTCAACCAATAAACTGTAGGACCTGCTCCTGATTGGAGAGCATCGTACTCGGCGTGTGGGCAGCCGAGTTGGGATTGGCGGAGGAGGACTATAAAGGAGGAGAGAGACGGCATGCACCAGGAACATCTATGGGGAACATCTAGCTGAAGGAACACCTGTGCAGCCCCCCGAGACGAGCCGGCCGGCGGTGTGCCGCTCCCCTGCGGAAGTGGGGAATGTGGCCAGGGGGAACTGCCCTTCCACGGAGGTGGAAGGGATAGTAGCCAACCCGGGAAGAACCAGCAGCAAACCCGGGGAGGGCCGAGCAGATGAAAGAACAGCGCAGGGTCCTGTGTCATTCCTCCACGAAGAGGGGGAGCGACATAATGGTGCCGTGACTCGGATATGAAGCCTAGGCAGGGTTTAGTGTTGCTCCTCCACGAAGAGGGGGAGCGACATAATGGTGCCGTGACTCGGATATGAAGCCTAGGCAGGGTCTTGTGTCGTTCCTCCACGAAGAGGGGGAGCGACATAATGGTGCCGTGACTCGGATATGAAGCCTAGGCAGGGCTTAGTGTTGCTCCTCCATGAAGAGGGGGAGCGACATAATGGTGCCGTGACTCGGATAGGAAACCTAGCTCGGATAGGAAACTTAGGACGGAAGAAACGGGAAGAAATGGGAAAATACCGGAGAGAGAGACTAGCAAAGAGCCTAGGTGCCGGAAGAAGCTATTGAAAGCCTAGGCATAGACTCGGATATGGACTGTGGGAAAGAAGTTAGGATTTAAAGTGAAAGCAAGAAGAAACTTAGACTCAGATACGGACTGCAGGTTGAAAGTGAAAGTGAAACCTATAAGAAACTTAGACTTGGATACGGACTGTGGGGAGTAGCCAGGAGAAATGAGAGGAATATTGTTGGAAGAAAACTTAGGGAAACATACCGGGTAGAGAAAAATGTTAGGGAGGATGAAGCCGCGAGTGCAGGCCAAGCCATCTTGGAATTCTTCAAGTCACCCCGGGGAGCAAGAGGCGAAGATCTGGAACCAGAGGCAGAGACGTGGGCCGCCAGGATTCGCCAGGTTAGTCCGGGGAACTTAGACTGAATGCCGATAGTGGCGGAAACATTCGCGGAAGCCGCCGCGTGCAGAGAGAGCACGGGGCGTAAATAGATAGAAAACGCGGGGCTGGCGCAAGGCCGTAGTGCGGGCGCAGCCGGGAAGCCGCGGGGATAAGAATGAGAGCGGGAAGCCGCAGGGATAAGAGAAACAGAAGTTTAGAAGTAAAGTGAGAAAAATAGGAATGCTGGAAGATAGAAGTAAAATGGGAGAAATAGGAATGCCCGGAGATAGAGAAATAAAAAGGCCTCCCTACAACACTGCAATGTGAGAGCTTGGATTCGGTCTGCCTAATCAAGTGAGGCGATGAGCACCTGCGGGCAGCTAGCAGCTTATGCGCCGCAGGTCACCGAAGACAGGCACGAATTAACATCAGTAAGGCTTCCCCACAATACAACAATATTAAGCTTGGATTCGGTCTGCCTGATTTAAGGCGGTAAGCGCCAGCAAGCAGCTCGACCAGAGTATGAGCTGCAGGTCACCGAAGATAGGCACGAACCAACACTAATAAGTCTCCCCCACAATAAGGCAATGAGAAGGCTTGGATTCGGTTTGCCTGATAGAGCTTGTAAGCCCCTGCAGGCAGAGCAAAGCATGCGCTGCAGGGCACCGAACACAGGCACGCATCAGCGCCTAAAAACCTCCTCACAACATGGCGAAGAGAGGACCCGGATTCGGTTTGCCTGATGGATAGGACTTGTAAGAGCCTGTGGCAACTCTAGCAAGTAGAGCAGAGTGTGTGCTGCGGGACACCGAAGACAGGCGCGTATCAACGCCAAAAAAATAAAAAGAAAGGGGGATCTGTGGGGAGCAGCTCGGACTAGACTAAGTTACTGGAATTAAGACTTATTCTATGCATCTGCTCTCCTCTGTGGGGAGCAGCTCGGACTAGACTAAGTTACTGGAATTAAGACTTATTCTATGCATCTGCTCTCCCACAATATGGCGCTGGGAGAGAAGTAAACAGCTTCCGCACAGCTGCCTCCAGTTCAACCAATAAACTGTAGGACCTGCTCCTGATTGGAGAGCATCGTACTCGGCGTGTGGGCAGCCGAGTTGGGATTGGCGGAGGAGGACTATAAAGGAGGAGAGAGACGGCATGCACCAGGAACATCTATGGGGAACATCTAAGGGAACCCGTGCAGCCCCCGAGAAAGCCGGCCGGCGGTGTGCCGCTCCCCTGCGGAAGTGGGGAATGTGGCCAGGGGGAACTGCCCTTCCACGGAGGTGGAAGGGATAGTAGCCAACCCGGGAAGAACCAGCAGCAAACCCGGGGAGGGCCGAGCAGATGAAAGAACAGCGCAGGGTCCTGTGTCATTCCTCCACGAAGAGGGGGAGCGACATAATGGTGCCGTGACTCGGATATGAAGCCTAGGCAGGGTTTAGTGTTGCTCCTCCACGAAGAGGGGGAGCGACAATCCATTGTCACTCATCTTGCTCATCTATAATCATCCTCTCTTCCCACCAAATTATTCTGAAGTCAATCCCAGATATCACATCATTTCATCTGTAAATAGTCTAGTCTGTATGCATCTAAAAGATGAGGGCTCTTTTAAGTGATTTAACAACATAACACCAAATCTTAAAAATGTAAGTTATCCTTTAATATCATCAAATATTTGGTCAGCCTTTGGATATCTTCCTTTGATATATATATTTTTAAATTAAACAAATGGTTTATTATAATAGGGTTCAAATAAGGGATACTGCATTTGGTTGACATATCTAGGATGCCCATCAATTCCTTTTTCCTTTTTTTTTTTTTCTCTCTTGTATTTGTTAAGGAAATGAATTTGTCCTTAGCATCTCCTACATTCTAGAATTCACTAGTTCTATCTCGGTGGTATCATTTAACATGTTTTCTTTGTGTCTTGTTATTTCCTATAGACTCTTATTCAGGCTAAGAACTTACTCTGATTCAACATCAATTTGTTGGGGGAGAGAGGGGAGCAAGAATGCTGAGTGCCTTCTGGTGTGCTCTGATAGCTGCCACTCTTTGTGCTGTTAGTAGTCACAGGAGATCAACACATAGAGCCACCATTCCATCAGGTGTTTGTGGAACAGTGATCTTCTATCAGTCCTTCTTTATTCATTAGTAAGAATACTTCTACAAGATAAACTTTTTTTCATCAACTCTTTTGTCATCTTGAGGTTCAGCTCACACAGGAAATCAAATTAAGGTCTTCATTCTTTCCTTCGACTTAGCCACTTTTGCAGAATAAGCTAAAAGCCTGGGGCTTTGAATAACAAATCCCTTTTTCACAATCAGAGGTGACATACAATTTCTATCTAGAAGATTATTTCTATCTAAATGACTGCCATAGGAAAAACGGACTCAGTGAAACTCAACTCTACTTTGAAGTAGAAATACTGGTCTAAATCTGGTAAAACAAATGTTTTGCTGATTTTTATCATAATGTAATTAAACCCAAACACCCAGACATCTTCTGCATCCTTTTCTTTTCCCACTTTCATTCTGGGGGTGGTGCAGAGCTGGGAGATGAGAGACTGCAATTAAAAGGTTGGGGGGGACTCCAAATGGATTTTTCTTTAAGAAGGAAACCCAAAACCAAAAGAAAACAGGTAAAATTAGCTATTGAAACCACGGCCCTGTGAATCAACCCTTGCTCCCTACATCTGGCAGCACTTAGCTCCCCCAGGGCACGCTGGGCGCCCCCGGGCACTGCTACATATGTTTGACCAGCCAAGCAACAACAAAGGAGGCAGAAGCTATAAAAAGAGGCAGCAGGTAACCATCAGGCAGACCAGGCACTTCGGCAAAAACACACAACACACAAGGAAGCCACTGGGTATTCCCATGGCTAAAGAGCCAGGGACGGAGGGCTTTATTTCAGGCTTCAAATTCCACACCACGCCTCTTTATGTCACTGGGTTACTTCCTCGCTTTAATCAGGTCCACAAGCCTCCCTGTTCTTTTAGACGCCCAGTGAAAAGCATCAGAGATGAGCTGTATAAAGCCACCTTGTGTTCTAGCCAAGAACCCATCTGAGAATTTGACTCGTCTGTCTACCCCCAGACTGTGGAAGAGGCGAGGGTGCCAAGTCACCGCGCAAGCACTCAAGCACTACGCTCCAAAGAGAGCGGGAGTGTGCCTGCACGGCGTCTTCCAGCTTACACAACATCCACTTCACAACTCAGAGGAACAGAGCACAAGAGCTGTGTTGTTGTTTTTAAAGGATTTATCTATTAGTTGAAACGTAGAGCAACAGAGAGAGACATGGACAGAGAGACACTTTCCATTTGCTAACTGAATCTCTATTTGCTCCCAACAGCCAGGGCTGGGCCAGGCCAAAGTCAAGAACCTGGAACTCAATCCAGGTCTCTCATGTAAGTGGCAGGAAACCAAATACTTGAGCTACCACCTGCTGCTTCCCGAGGTGTGCATTAGCAGGAAAATGGTTCAAAAGTGGAGGCAGGAGTTGACTCCAGGCATTCCAACATGGGAGGTGAGTGTCCCAAGCGACGGCTTAACCAACTGTTTTGCAGTATGAGAGTTTTAATTTGCCTCCCATTTTAAGTAAACATTTCACCTTTACAAAGTGTGGGCTTTTTTTTTTTTTTTTTTAAAGATTTATTTATTTAAAGACAGAGTTACAAAGAGGGAGGGAGGGAGAGAGAGAGAGAATCTTCCACCTGCTGGCTTACTCCCCAAATGGCTGGAATGCCAGGGGCTGGGAAAGGTCGGAGTCAGGAGCCAGAAGCTTCTTCCAGGTCTCCCATGTGGGTGCAGGGGCCCAAGCACTTGGGCATCTTCTGCTGCTTTCCCAGGTGCATTAGCAGGGAGTTGGATTGGAAGTGGAGCAACTGGCTCGCACATGGGATACTGGCGTCACAGGGACTGCCCCTGATGTCTGGGCTTTACCCCCCTTCTCCACAGTCCACAGCCTCCTTTGGAGCCCTTGTTAGGGAAGTCTCTCTGGGCTCTCCCACCAAGACTTCCCACCTGCTCTTTTCCTCTAGGTCTTGAGTAAGGATATTAAAAACAGACCCAACTCATTCCTTCTAATGCAACTTGAGCAAAACAGAGGGGTAACAATTCCTACCAAACTATAGCTTTATGGGGTTATTCCCTTCACCCAAAGAAATAATTCTAATAGTTGGAAACTTCAGGTTCAAGAAGACTGTGGGGAAGACATTTTGGGACCAATGGACCTTTTCAATTATTTCAAATTACACAATTTATTTAAAATTTGCTTTATAATATGAAGTTCTGGGGGAGAAAACCTAACAATGTTTTTCATCTCCCCTTCAAATGAAATATTTCTGAATTATAAATTTCTTTTTTTTTAGAACAAGTGTCTTTTTTTTTTTTAAGATTTATTTATTTATTTGAAAGTCAGAGCCACAGAGGAAGAGAGAGAAAGAGGTCTTCCATCTGCTGGTTCACTCCCCAGCTGGCTGCAACGGATCCGAAGCCAGGAGCCAGGAGCCAGGAGTTTCCCCTGGGTTTCCCATGCAGGTGCAGGGGCCCAAGGACTTGGGCCATCTTCCACTGCTTTCCTAGGCTACAGCAGAGAGCTGGATGGGAAGTGAAGCAGCCAAGACTCAAACCGGCGCTCATATGGGATACCGGCACTGCAGGCAGTGGCTTTACCCACTATGCCACAGTGCCGGTCCCTGAATTATGAATTCCTAAAAA
The DNA here is from genome assembly GCF_964237555.1 of Oryctolagus cuniculus. Lineage (NCBI taxonomy): Eukaryota > Metazoa > Chordata > Mammalia > Lagomorpha > Leporidae > Oryctolagus > Oryctolagus cuniculus. The sequence goes on from NC_091434.1 coordinate 69,056,438, forward strand.
TGATGAACACTTAAGATAAAATACGCCTAACTTGTCATTCAGCCTTTATTCCTCAAAAAATTTCTTCAAACTATGCTTCGTGAAGATGTCTCTCTCTCTCTCTCTCACACACACACACAATACATGATATGGGTGTGTGTTTAATTGTGGAATGAAGACATCCTTTAATAAATGAATCACATACTGTCAAATATTTGGAGAAGCTTAATATATTTTCAAGTATAGAGGAAAATTAAATGAAAGACTTTCACAAGAAACAGTATTTCCTGCTAATGATGTTGCTCCAGTGTCTTGAATGTAAGATAAAAGGCAGCCAGGTAATTACTGACTGCATTACTCTGGCTCAGAACTTTACTACAAAACCAGAAGCGTATCAAAAAACTGAGCTAGAAAGATACATTCAGATGCTGGGGGCTGAAGCAAGGGTTCATGGGTGTCCCCCTCTGTAACTGGAGGCAGGTTTTGTCACACATCCTTGGACCGCCATGCTTCTTATTTGTGTTCATTTGTTCCCACCTAAGCAAATACATTTTTTTTTAAATATAGGCTTAATAAAGAAGGAGGTACCTTTCTCTGAAGGGAGGAAAGAACTTCCACTTTGCTTATGGCCTTGTCTAAATACTGACAGAGACTGTGGATTCAAAAGGCTTCCACAAAAGAAGGGGCCATCAAAGAAGGAGGCACTTTTCTTTTAAGGGAGGAGAGAACTTCCACTTTGGTTATGGTCTTGTCTAAATAAGGTCAGAGTGTGTGAACTCAAGAGGCTTCCATAGCTTTGGCAGCTCATGACAAGAGCCTTGGGTGATCACTGATGTCATAAATAAGAGTGTCAATTGTTAAATCAACAACAGGAGTCACTGTGCACGTGTTCCCCATGTAGGACCTCTGTCCTTAATGTGTTGTACTATGAGAATTAACAGTAAAACTAGTACTCAAACAGTACTTTATACTTTGTGTGTCTGTGTGGGTGCAAACTATTGAAATCTTTACTTAGTATAGAGTTGATCTTCTGTATATAAAGATAATTAAAAATGAATCTTACTGAAGAATGGGATGAGAGAGGGAGTAGGAGATGGGATGGTTTGCAGGTAGGAGGTGGTTATGGGGGGAAGAACCACTATAATCCAAAAGTTGTACTTTCAAAATTTATATTTACTAAATAAAAGTTTTCTATTTAAAAAAAAAAGGCATCCACAGCCTTGGCAGCTCATGGCAAGAGCCTCAGGTGATCACTGACATCATACATAAGAGTGTTAATTGTTAAATTAACAACAGGAGTCACTGTGCACTTACTTCCTATGCAGGACCTCTGTCCTCAATGAGTTGTACTATGGGAATTAACTGTAAAACTTGTTCTCAAACAGTTTTGTGTGTGTGTACAAATTATTGAAATCTTTACTTAGTATAGAGTTAGTCTTCTGTGTATAAAGGTAAATGAAAATGAGTCTTATTGGAGAATGGGACTGCGAATGGGAGAGGGAGGAGGTGGTGGGGTAGGAACGTGGGTGGGAGGGCAGGTATGATGGGAAGAATCACTGTCTTCCTAAAGCTGTACTTACGAAATTTGTACTCCTTAAATAAAAGGTTTCTTTGGGAAAATATATATAGGCTTAAAAATTAGCATTTTGAGTGTTCATGAGTTTGAAGCACTTATTTTCATGGGCTATGTTTTTCTCATTCAGCTGCTATTTTGGAAAATGTTTGCTCCCATAGATGCATACAATGGGGAACTTTTTTTTTTTTTTTTTAAAAGGCAGAGTTGAGAGAGAGAAAGAGAGAGAGAGAGAATCTTCCATTGCTGGTTCACTACCCAATGGTCGCAACAGCAGGAGCTGGGAAGCCAGGAGTTTCCTCCAGTCTCCCATGTGGCTACAGGGGCCCAATCAACCAGGCAATCCTCTGCTGCTTTCCCAGGTGCATTAACAAGGAGCTGGATCAGAAGTGGAGCAGCCAGGACTCAAACTGGTGCCCACAGAGGATGCTGACATTGCAGGTGGCAGCTTTAACCATCATGCCACAATGCTGGCCCCCAGGGAACTCTTAAAACCAGAAAACAGAACCCCTGCCTCTGTTTCACTGTAACACAGGCAGTTTCTCCTAGCTTTTGCTTGCGTTTACAAGTGGGCAAGAACTAAAAGATGTTGGAGTTTCTATTGTTCAAATGTTCCTAGGGGTATTTTCTATAAAAATTAAACATATTTTAAAAACAAAAAACAGTTATGTATAATTATTGGCCACAGGAAACTGTATTTTGAAAAAGGGCACAGGTTCTTTGTGGAGTTTGAGAATCTACTGGTTTAATATGTATTGACTCTACATTTCCTGTTGAGTTCTTATTCTTCTACTTTCCACTCTGTCTAGGCTGTGGGGTATTCTAGAATAAAATGGTCAGTGAAGTTGTTTCAACAATAAATGTATGATTAAAGTAAAACAATAATCATGACAAGTTTATGAGAAAAATCAAGAGCCAAGTTGGAATTTATTTTAATGCTCTTAAGTTATTAAAATGAATTCCTAACTATAATAGACATTAAAAGTAAGCACTGACCTTTCTTTTTGATGCCTAAGAACTGATTTTACACCATTGTGGGGAGCAACCCGGACTAGACTAAGTTACTGGAATTAAGACATTCTATGCATCTGCTCTCCCACAATATGGCGCTGGGAGAGGAGAAAACAGCTTCTACGCAGCTGCCTCTTGCCAACTTGAGTGATGACCTCCAGGAGCTGATCCTGCTCCTGATTGGAGGAGAGCAGCGTACTCGGCGTGTGGGCAGCCGAGTTGGGATTGGTGGAAGAGGACTATAAAGGAGGAGAGAGACAACATGCACCAGGAACATCTAAGGGGAACATCTATCTGAAGGAACACCTGTGCAGCCCCCGAGAGAGCCGGCCGGCGGTGTGCCGCTCCCCCGCGGAAGTGGGGAAAGTGGCCAGGGGGAACCGCCCTTCCACAGAGGTGGAAGGGTCGGTAGCCAACCCGGGAAGAACCAGCAGCAAACCCGGGGAGGGCCGAGCAGACAAAAGAACAGCGCAGGGTCCTGTGTCGTGCCTCCACGAAGACGGGGAGCGACACACCATGGCTTCAAAAATTACGTATCTAAATTGACTTGTCGGACAGATATTTGGCACAGCAGCTAAGATGTCACTTGGGACACTTGCATCCTGTACCAAGTTTGAGTCCAGGCTCCGCTTCCAGTTTCAGGTTCCTGCTGATGTATATACCCCGGGAGGCTGTGGGTGATGGCCCAAGAGTCCCTGCCACCCACTGGGAGACTTGGACTGAGTTCCTGGCTTCTGGCTCCAGCCTGGCCCAGTCCCAGCTGATATGAGCATTTGGGGAGTGAATCAGAGAATGGAAGCTCTCTCTCTGTCTCCGACTCTCTCTCAAATAAAAATAATATAAAATAAGAATAAACCTATTTGTCATATGATTCCCAGCAAAACAAATTTATATTTCTTTATAAGTCATTCCTTTCAGGGATGACCATGATATCACTGGTAAATCCAAAAGTTGTAGCTCACTACAGCCTGGTATCATTGAACACACACATATACAGAGGTTTACACACATGTAGAAACAAAAAGTCTAGGGAAGAATATATCAAGTTTCCCTGTTTAAAATTCTTTAATGTTTGTCAACTGCTTTGTGAACATAGATTCAACTTCTCATTATGGCCTGCGTGGTCTGGCGCCCGTGACCTTGTGGCCTCCCCACACTCCGCTTTGCCCTTCTCTTACCGCCCGTTCCGCAGACTGGGTCCTTTCTCATCTCTGCATTTGCTCTTTCAGCAGCTCCTTCCATCCCAGGCTCGTCTGCACCCTTCAGACCTCAGCTCAGATGCCCCTTCCTCAGGGAGGCCAGCGAGGCCCATGCTGTCTGGTGGTTTCCCGCATTACTGGCACCCTTTTGCTGGCATTTCCTTCAAAGCCCTTTTCCCCTTTGTAGTTATCACGTTTGCTTGTCTAAGTGTGTCCTGTCGTTGCCCCTCTTGGAATGGCAACTCCAGGAGCTCTGCCACTCCAGCACCTACAGTGGCTCTGGCACACGGAATCAATCACTTGCCAAACCACAAGGCCTGCAGCGGCTGCCACCTGTCCCTCTCTTCTGTTTGGTCACTTCAGTCTGGTAAAATCCTTATCACTTTGCACCTGCACTTCTTCATCTCAGAGTCCAACTTTTACAATTTGGACCGTACCTTCTTGTCAGAAGAACCATCCAGCTGAGCAGACATAATATGAGCTAGAAAGTATGGTAACTGGACCCGAAAGGCTGAGGAAGGGAAAACATCCTACAAACTTCAGTAAAAATGACAAGACAAATTTCAAATAAAGAAAAAGCTTTTTAAAATCATAATGTAAGTCAGAAAGAAAAATCAAATATGTGTATTTATATATGTATAAAAAGATCTATATAATACACATCCTCACACACAAAAATATCCACATATTTGATTTACCTCTAAGTACAAGATGACAATTGATGTCTAACTCGAGACAGAGTGGTGTGAGGTTGAGAGTTTTCCAGTATTAACCATCTTCTCCAATGTCTGGTACACAACTAGCAATGTGAAATGGGGGAGGAATGAGTCCATTCCTGTCCCATTCCCAGAGTGATCTTGGCATATCCAACCTTATGTTCCCATCTGCTGGATGGGAGGCAGAGTACCCAGGACTCAAGCCAGGCTCTCAGATATAGGATGCAAGTAGCCCAAGCAGTGCCTTAACCTCTGTCCTGCAGGCCTGTCCCCTTCTTTGGTTATGTTTTTAAGAGTTCTTATATCTGGGGCTGGTGCTGTGTCATAGCAGGTAAGCAGCCACCTGTAGTACTGGCATCCCATATGGGCTCTGGTTCAAGTCCTGGCTGCTCCACTTCCAATCCAGCTCTCTGCTGAGGCCTAGGAATCAGTGAAGATGGCCCAAGTCCTTGTGCCCATGTGCAACACCTGGAAGAAGCTCCTGGCTTCTCCTGGCTTTGGATCGGCTCAGCTCAGGCCATTGCAGTCATCTGGGGAGTGAGCCAGTGGAAGACTTCTCTCTCTATCTCTCTGCCTCTGCGTCTCTGTAACTCTGCCTTTCAAATAAATAAATAAATCTTTTTAAAAAGTTCTCATATTTTAATATTTTATAGATGCCTACTAAAACCTTTCTAGTTCTAATAGTACAACTCACATTTACTGAGACCGTCTGTGGAGGATGTATGCGAGGAGAAGGTGAGTATGGAGGAGAACCAAGATTACTGGTAGGGTGATGAGCCCCAGTTCATTAATCTATTCTCTCCAATGTGTGTTTAAAACATTATGGCACAGTTGGTTAGGTTGCAGCTTGCAATGCCCACATTGTGAACTGGAGGGCCTGCTGTGGAGTCCCGCCTCTGCTTCCAATCCAGAAATGTCTGGGAGGCAACAGATGATGGCTGAAGTACTTGGGTCTCTGCCACCCGCATAAAAGACCCAGATGGAATTCTTGACCCCTGGCTTTGGCTGGCCCAGACCCAGCTGTTGCAGACATCTGAGGAGTGAACCAGCAAATAGAAGGTGCCCCCAACCCCACCATCACATAGTCTTTCAAATAAATAAAAATGATTAAACATTTTTAAAAAGAAGTTTGAGAAATTTGAAAATAATTTCATGACAAAAGCTAAAAGGGGGCGCAAGTATTTGGCCTAAGGGTTAACATGCCAGCTGGGATGTCCATATTCCCTATCAGAGTGCCAGAGTTAAAATCCTAGCTCTCATTCCCAACTCCAGCTTCTTGTCAATGCAGATTCTGGGAGGTAGTAGTGGCGGCTCAAGTAATTGGGTTCCTGCCATCCATGTGGGAGACCTGGATTGAGTTCTAGGCTCCTGGCTTCAGTCTGCTCCAGTCCTGGCTGTTGTAGGCATTTGGGGAGCGGGCCAATAGATGGGAGCTCGCTTTGTCTGTCTCTGCATATATGTCTCTCTCTTTGACTCTCAAATAATAATTTTCAAAGCAAAAAAAATTAGATTCTCTCAGTTAATGTAACACCCATCAAAATATATCTATGACATGTTTCATGTGGTCCAATAACTACAATGGTATTACACTGGATACTTACTAAAATGCAGATGTCTGAGTTCTACTATAGAAATACAGATTTAGAAAATCCAGATTGGAACCAAGAATCTTGGTTTTAACTAAAGGATTTTTTTAAAAAGATTTATTTATTTAATTATTTGAAAGGCAGAGTTACAGAGAGGCAGAGGCAGAGGGAGAGAGAGAGAGAGAGAGAGGTCTTTCATCTGCTGGTTCACTTCCCAATTGGCCGCAACGGCTGGAGCTGCACCGATCCAAAGCCAGGAGCCAGACTTCCCCCGGGTCTCCCACAAGGGTGCAGAGGTCCAAGGACTTGGGCCATCTTCCACTGCTTTCCCAGACCATAGCAGAGAGCTGGATTGGAAGTGGAGCAGCCAGGACACAAACCAGCGCCCATATGGATGCTGGCACTGCAGGCGGCAGCTTTACTTGCCGCACCACAGCACCAGCCCCAAGATATCTTTTAAAAGAAGGTTCCATCAGGATATAAGAGATAGCTTGGCATTCTGATAAAAGTAGAGGAGCTCATGGCCAAATCTTTGGGATTTGGCGGAAAACTGAAAGCCCATTTTCATTTGATAGGGCCTTAATATAAGGCACAGAGCAGGGCAGCACCTGCTTGCTCTTGGCGAAGATCATGTGCCAGGAGGCCATATCCTTTTCCATGGTAAGGGTTCCAGAGGCCAGTTTTTATCTACTCAAGAGAGGTCACTGGTTGGGCATTCTGGCTTGGGTTTCTCAGAGCTCTTTTCGTTTTTAAAGACATTCTCGGCTTCCATGCTTGGCAGTGGTCTCTTGGTAGGCAACTCGAGAATGTATGAGGCTTTTTTCTATTTATTTGAACGGCTACATTCACACCACTCCCACTTTTTGGCATTAATCCAGGTGGTCTGACTTTGAATTATGGATGGAAATTAAAAATGGAAGTACACAGACCCAAATGAGCAAAAGCTAGTGCCTTTATTTTCTCCAAGATTTTATCATAAAAAGGTTCAAACATACAAAAACATTGAAAGAATTTTATGGTGAATACTCACATTTGCAATCTAAACCTCACAGGTAACATTTTACTGTATTTTCTTCTATCACACTTCTAAGATGTTCCAATACTCATCTATCCACTTCTTTAAAATATTCATTTATTCATTCATTTATTTATTTGAAAGGCAGAAGGACAGAGAGACACAGAGATCTTCTGTCTGCTGGCTCACCTCCCAAATGGCCATAGCAGCCAGGGCTGGGCCAGGCTGATGCCAGGAGCCAGGAACTCCATTTTAGTCTCCCACATGGGTAACAGAATCCAAGTACTTGAACCATCACCTGCTGCCTCCCAGGCACATTAGTATTAGGTGTTAGTATCACAGCCCAGTTAGCGGCTTAACCTGCTATACCACAACACTGGCCCCCCAAGCCAAAAAAAAAAAAAAATTACTTGAGAGTCAAAGAGATAGAAAGATAGATGATAGATACATAAATAGACAGATGGATAGATCAAGTGCTCTCATTCACTGATTCACTCCCTAGATGTACCCTGGCTGAAGCTGGGTGAAGGGAACTCAACCTAATTTTCTGTGAGTGGTAGGGGCCCAACGACTTGAGCTATCACCTGCTGCCTCCCAGGGTATGCATTGGTAGGAAGCTGGGATTGGGAACTGGAGCCAGGATCCAGGCCCAGGTATTCTGATATGGGAGGCTGGTGGTGTGCTAACCAGCATCTTAACTGCTAGGACAAATGCCCACTTGACCTGCACAAATCTGAAGTGTAGCATTCAATGAGTTCTGACAAATGCAACCACCTGTGCAACCAAGCACCTAAGAAGATACAGACGATTACCAACATTCCAAAAGGCGCTCTCTCCTCACTTCTCAGCAAATCCCCACTGTCACCCAGTGCCTGTGGAAGCTTGCAATGCTTCTATGTCATCTGACATCACAGTAACACTTCCCTCGTGGGTAACTTGGCCAAACAGCGATGAATTATTTTTCTTAGATCACATTATTGTGATATGAGAACAAAAACTTTACTTCCTAAACAGTCAGTCAATGCTTTCCCCACTTGACTAAGTCTCACATTCTCATTTCAAAAGTTCTCAATTAAATTGAAATTAAATTCATGATTCTGTTTTTTAAGCAAATAGACAAATTTTCCATAACCTTTTATCAAGGCAGAACTACAGGAATAGCTAGAATACAGGAAAAGAATTATTAATGCATTTAAATAGACTAAAAACAATTTTCATAAAAAATGCAATTAAGTTCAATCACACTGACTGGTAATACTCCCCCTGCAATCTTAAAAACAAATGTTTGAAATATTGTCTAATAAAAAGAAAAGCTCCTAGTATATTACACAGCTAAAAAGCATACATTTGAATTTGTATTATGACTCCAAATCTAATACAACACAGATTTCAAGGTTTAATGCTTCTATTATTTCCTACTCATGCAAGCAAAGGCAGCAAGACTACCAGGGATATTCCTCTGATATCTGAAAACTACCAGTAAACAGCTTATTTGTTTAATAACTGCTGTCATTCTTTTTGTAAGCAGCAATCACAAGATGTCAAACAAATTCTGCCCTGACAGTGGGTACTGATAGATGTCTCTGCTTGTTTTTATTTAAAACAAAATAATGTTTCCTCCATTAATTACTAAACCGGGAGAAGTGGGGGCACTGCTGGGATGTTCATGAGCCCCTGGGCAAGCAGGGCTGAGGAAACCACAGGGCTACAGCGAATGCCAGAACACATTTTTCTTCAGCTCCCGTGGGGATCCGGCAACTCCAAGTCTTAGATTCCCTTAAAGGGATAGGCAGGAGCATGTTGGGGGAGGGGTGGGATGGATGTATCAGTCCCTGCAGTTCATCTGGGCCTGGATCCAGGTAGTCTGCCTGTCTAAATTTGATGAAATATAGGCGCCACCAGGTAACAGCAGTGGTCAGGGGGCTTGCCAGAAACCTGTAACTCAAAACTAAAAAACGAAACTAAAAGACTGCTCTACCCAGGCAATTTCTTTCTTCAGGATGCAATAATAACTACAAACTACAAAGTGGAAAGAACAGACAATTCTTTGTGTGTTTTAAAGTTTCTTCTTCCTAAAGGGATACAACATCTGGAGCAGAAAAAGACCCACAGATATTTTCAAGCTTGCATTGCAATACTGAACTGTTGTGTGTAGGCAGAACTGGCCCTCCTCTTCCTCCTCTGCACACTCTTCTGGGGACTGGCTCAGGGCAGGGAGCCAGGGCCAGGAAGGTCTTGGGTGTATCCGGAGGGCAGGTGCGCGGGGGCTGTGGTGGTGGAGGGGACGCCTGACCCTGTCCCGTCAATAAACCTTCACCCTGGCCCGCGGGCCCCAGTCCCCTTTCTCTGTCTAGCCTCTTCTCTAATTGCTCTAAAAATGACTCTTCATTTAGAAGTACCTTTGTGTAAACACCCTGCAGGAACTGACAGTCAACAGAATTAGCGCAGTTCCAGATTTTAACAAGTGAAAGAAAACTCTTTCCTTGCGGTAGGACTTTCCGAAACCATTCCCACTGCTGTGCCAAACAAGCTCATCGCTAATCGCTCCTTTAGCTGACTCTGTAGGTGACTTAATTTTGACTTTTAAGACTGTGTATGGTGAAACAGTAGATCTTTTGATTAAGCGGTTTGAGAGTACAGATGAAGGCGTGATTTTCCCCACTGAAACAGATTGTCTTACTTTGAAGCACCCCAGAGAGGCAAAGCAAAAGTCTTGTGATAAAAGGACCTAGGTCTTTTTACCTAAAAGTGAAAATGTGAACAAACAAAAAATCAAAATGAGGAGGTGAGGACATAAGAAGTTTTGGAGTAAAAGCGTTTGTTGTTGTTTGTAAATAATAAAATTAATTCAGTCTTGTAGATAAGTACAAAACAGTTTTGGTTTCCTTTTTTTTTCTTTTTCAAATATAGTAGTAAAATATTTATGTCAACATAATTTACTTTTGACTCCTTGAAAGCAATTCCCTGAGCTACTAAATTGTATCTTTCCTGTTGAACTAAAGGAAAGCCATTTATTGCCAACTTTATAAAGGAAATCAGACCTGAATTTCACAAATCTCATGTTCTCTTCTGACTCAGTGCAGGTTAAATCCTGCCTTTTAAATCCTGGCTTATTTATATTGTGCACATTAAATAAATTACTACTTGTAGTAATTTAGTAGTAAATATTGACAAAGTATAAGAAAGTGCCCTCACTATTCTTTTTTTTTTCCCTTAGAAGATGATTTTTAAAAAACTATTTTATTTGTTTGTTTGAAAGGCTGAGTGACAGAGAGAGGGAGAGAGAGAGATCTTCCACTCACTCACTAGTTCACGCCCCAAATGGCCACAATGAGCCTGGAACTCCATCTGGGTCTCCCATGTGCAGCTTTCCCAGATTAACAGGGAGCAGGGTCAGAAGCAGAGCAGCTGGGACTAGACCCAGTGCTCTGATAAGGGATATCAACACAGGCAGCTTAACCTGCAGTGCCACATGCCGCCCAGCCCCCACTCACAGTTTGAACTTTTCCATAGTATTCATCACTTTCTAAAATATGCAGTGATTTCCTGCTTGTATTTGTTTATTGCTTGACAAAGCAAGCTCCTAGAGGGTAGGGATCTTTGCCTCCATTGCACTCCAGATGACTAGAAGAGCGTCTGGCACCACTTAAAACCAAGGCTGGAGTCTTCAGAATGTCCCAGGAGCTTGTTGGGCACGCAGATTTCCAGGCCCCGCCCACTCCTCACTCAGAATCCCCATGTGGCCCTATTTTCTAGAAGGGAGAAAATGAGATGCCAATCAACAGATGGTTACAATGCAATACTACACAGAGGATCAGGATGCTACTGGAACCAAGAGGTGGAGCACAGAAAGTAGCCAGTATGGAGCTGGATTTTAAAGGAGCAGAAATGTACTGCTAAGTGATTAGTAATGGCATATGCTCTTTTTTTTTTTTAAAGATTTATTCATTTTAATTGAAAGAGTTACACAGAGAGAGGAGAAGCAGAGAGAGAGAGAGAGAGAGTTCTTCCATCTGTTGGTTCACTCCCCAATTGGCCGCAATGGCTGGAGCTGTGTTGATCTGAAGCCAGGAGCCAGGAGCTTCCTCGGGGTCTCCCATGCAGGTGCAGGGGCCCAAGGACTTGGGCCATCTTCCACTGCTTTTGAACCGGAACTCATATGGGATACCAGCGCTTCAGGCCAGGGCATTAACCTGCTGCGCCACAGCACCGGTCCTGGCATATGCTTTTTTTTTTTTTTCCCCGACAGGCAGAGTTAGAGAGAGAGACAGAGAGAAAGGTCTTCCTTCCGTTGGTTCACCCCCCCAATTGGCCGCCACGGCCGGGGCGCTGCACTGATCCGAAGCCAGGAGCCAGGTGCTTCCTCCTGGTCTCCCATACGGGTGCAGGAGCCCAAGCACTTGTGCCATCCTCCACTGCCTTCCCGGGCCACAGCAAAGAGCTGGACTGGAAGAGGAGCAGCCGGGACTAGAACCCGGTGCTCATATGGGATGCCAGCGCTGCAAGGTGGAGGATTAACCAAGTGAGCCATGGCGCCAGCCCCTAAATTTTATCTTAAAAACTGTGGGAAGGGGGCCAGCACTGTGGAGTAGCAGATAAACCCATCATCTGCAGTGTCAGCATCCCATATGAATGCTGGTTTGAGTCTTTGCTGCTCCACTTCAGATCCTGTTCTCTGCTATAGCCTGGGAAAGCAGCAGAAGATGGCCCAAGTCCTTAGGCCCATGCACCCATGTAGGAGACCCAGAAGAAGCCCTTGACTCCTGACTTCAGATCAGTCCAGCTCTGGCCATCACAGTCATTTGGGGAGTGACCCAGTGGATGGAAGAACTCTGTCTCTATATATAACTCTGTAAAAACAAAACAAACCCAAAAAACTATGGGAAGGCATTAAAGTATCTTGAGCACAGAAATGTTACCAGCATGTTTAAATTTTAGGAATATCTGCAGAATGGATTGGCTAGGGGGTAAGCATTTGGCACAGTAATTAAGATGCTGCTTGGAAAGTCTGGGTCCCATAGTGAAGTGTCTGGGTTCCCACTGTGTATCGGATCCAGTTTCCTGCTAATGTGTACCCAGGGAGGCAACAAGAGATGGCTCAAGTAGTTGGGACCCTGCCACCCAAGTGGGAGGCACGGATTGAGTTTCAGTTTCCTGATTTCAGCTTGGCCCACACCCTGGCAAGCATTTGGGGAGTGAACCACTAGATGGATGATCTCTGTCTATCAAATAAATGAAAAAAATTTTTTAAAAACAAAAAAGAATGGATTGCCTGGGGTGAGGTTGGGCAAAGGGGGACAGGGAGGTAAAGGAAAAAGGCTATTATAGGATGGAACAAGACAAGTGATGTGGGTTAAGCAGTCAGCTAGCATCTGTTGAGCTGGAGGTACTGCTGTAATTCTATCTACTTGCCAATCAAAAGCACTCTCTTTCCTGGGATTCAACTGCTTCATCGGGGACCTGGGGAAAAATGCTATAGAAATATGTATATTAAGATCCACTGAGGAATTTTATGGAGGTATCATAAAACTCCCTGGTAGCTTCATGCCTACAGAGGCAAACTGCACCCTCCACACCCCCATTCCCTGCTGGTAAAAGGAGGTGCGCTCTCTCTCTCTCTCTCTTCCAATGGAGACCACAACTAAAGGAGGTACTGGGGTGCTCTCTCTGTCTCCCCTCCCCAATCCCTGTCTCCTTTTGGTCCACTGCCCACTGATGACAGGTATCTCTCTGTGAGGCAACCCATGCTCGTGTGTGTGTGTAGATGGGTGTGTGTGTGTGTGTGTGTTTGCTTTCTCACCTTTTGAGTAAAAGTTACTTATATACGTCAGCACCCAGAATTCTTATCTTTGTGCATAGCAAGAGCCTGGAATAAAACTAAAACCTACCCCCCTCCCCTCCAGGCCCTACTGGGAAGTCCTTGGGGAGGCAGAATCCACAGTGCCTGTGTGTGGAGATAGGCAAGGAAGAGAAGTCTTGGGGCTACTCTACTCTTCTCCTTCCGCATTTCTGGCCTGGGCCCCTGGGTCAATGATGGAGTTACTAATCTAAAGAGGGAAAAGAGGAGGAGCAGCAGACTTTCAGGCCAGCCTGAGCCCATTCTGCACACACAGGTGGTACACCGGTGTGATTCTTCAGAAGGGCATCATTAGCACCCCTGGGACTCATGGGAACCAAGGCTGCTGCTGCTGCTCAGAGAAGGCGCAAGGAGCCTCCAGGGGATTCTAAGGCAAGGTTTAGAACCCCTGGGACAGACGAACCTCCAGCTCCAGAGGGCACACAGATGTGGGAAGTCCGCCAATAAAGACCAGCCCAAGGTCACATGGCAAGTTAAACTCTGAATTGAGGTTACCACTCCTCCTCCCCAGAAATGTCTCTTTAGGTGAGCCTCTTATTTCAGATAAAGAAAAGATTTCCAATATAATATATATTATTTGTTGTATCTTAATGTAACAAGTTACCACTCAAACCCTTACTGAAATTCATTTTTACAGTCTTTACATTCTCATGTGTCAACAGCCATGAAGTCAAGTTGATCAAACTGATCAAACTTGCTATCTAGTTGTATGGCATGATAGTCCCTCTTGCTCTCCAAATGCACATATTTTCTTTTATTTTTTAAATTTTATTTATTTATTTGAAAGGCAAAGTTACAGGGAGGCAGAAGCAGAGAGAGAGAAAGAGAGAGAGGGAAAGAGAGAGAGAGAGATCTTCCATCCGCTGATTCACTCTCCAAATGGCTACAATGGCTGGAGCTAGACCAATCTGAAGCCAGGAGCCAGGAGTTTCCTCTGGTTCTCCCACATATGTGCAGGACCTGGGCCATCTTCCACTGCTTTCCCAGGCCATAGCAAAGAGCTGGACTGGAAGTGGAGCAGCTGGGACTCGAACTGGCGCCCATATGGGATGCCGGCACTGCAGGTGGCAGCTTTACCCCTATGCCATAATGCCGGCCCCACAAGTTTTCTAATAACTATTTTTTCCTTTCTGCCTTATCATAATCAGCACAGTAGGTCATCTGCCTTTCTTTTTTATGTTAATATTTTATTATTTATTTATTTGAAAGGCAGAGTTACAGACAGAGAGAGGGAGAGACAGAGAGAAAGCTTTTCCATCCACTGGTTTACTCCCCAAATGGCTGCAACAGCTGGAGCTGGGCCAATCCGAAGCCAGGAGCCAGGAGCCTCTTCCAGGTCTCCCACACAGGTGCAGGGGCCCAAGTGCTTGGGACATCCTCCACTGCTTTCTCAGGCCACAACAGAGAGCTGGATCAGAAGAGGAGCAGCCAGGACTAGCACCAGCACCCATATGGGATGCCAGCCCCAGAGGCGGAGGATTAACCCACTACACCACAGCCCTGGCCCCCTGCCTTTATTCTTAATAAGGAGATCTTAGTTTATAGATCACAGTTAAACCCATCACCTTAATCGTCTCACTCTCAACAATGGCAGGTGCACATTCCCCATAGGATACTTCCTCCATTATTCCTGACATTATTGTAACACAGGCCCTCCACAGGCTCTCTTTTTTTCAGTGTTGAGAAAAAAAGGAGTAATTTGCAGCCAAAGTCTCATTCCAATTTCTATTTTTCATGTAAATAAATCTAATTTTCCCTTAGAGTTTTTCATACTCCCTTCTAATTACTACCTTGTCTTGGATTAATTTTAAAAGGTTTTCCTTAAATACAAGTAGGGGTGCTACTCTTGGCAAGATGAATAAATTTCACTCACTTATCAAACAGTCAGTTATTACACCCTATAGAGAATTCTGTGTATTTACTGTGTTCAGGAGGGTTTAGAAATTACTCATACATATCTCCTGCCTTAGAGGACTTGATTATTCAGTAATTTATTAATTCAGTAAGGTTAAATTATATACTAAGGTTACTTAGGAAAAGTATTACAGGTACAACAGCTCCCGGCTCACAGTAAATGACCATGGAAGAAACAGTGGACTTCACATCCATTCCAACCTCTTCATAAGTAGACTTCTGTACTATAGTTTTGTGTTTTTTTTTTTTTTTTTTTTTTGGACAGGCAGAGTGGACAGTGAGAGAGAGAGACAGAGAGAAAGGTCTTCCTTTGCCGTTGGTTCACCCTCCAATGGCCGCTGCGGCCAGCGCACCGCGCTGATCCAATGGCAGGAGCCAGGTACTTACCCTGGTCTCCCATGGGGTGCAGGGCCCAAGGACTTGGGCCATCCTCCACTGCACTCCCTGGCCACAGCAGAGAGCTGGCCTGGAAGAGGGGCAACTGGGACAGAATCCGGCGCCCCGACTGGGACTAGAACCGGTGTGCCGGTGCTGCAAGGTGGAGGATTAGCCTAGTGAGCCGCGGTGCCGGCCTGTACTATAGCTTAAAACTACATTTCCCAGACTCCCCTGCGTGGGGGTCTATGTCTGGATTTGACTCTACCAATTAGATGCGTTCGTGGTTGATGTGAATGGGGAAGTGTGGAAGAGGCCTCATCCCTGGTGTTTGCAGTTCTTTTTTCTGCTGCTGAGCACAGCTGTGGAAATACCAGGTTTTATGCAGCAGCATTCAGGCGTCCCAGAATAGCTTCCTAAGTACTAAAAAGCAGCTGTAGGTGGCGGCAGCTTAGCTTCCCTAGTGGGACAGTTCTACTTGCTCTCCTGGTGAGCCAGTTGACAGAGGTTCTAGAAAGTTAATGCTGCAGGATTAGCCTACAGGCTGTTGTTTTTAAATTCTTCAGACCTTGTCATCTTTATTTTTTAAAGACTTATTTATTTATTTGAAAGTTAGAGTTACAGACAGAAAGGGACACATACACACACATACACACACACATACACACATCTCCCATCTAGGAGCTTCATCCAGGTCTCCCATGTGGGTGGCAGGACCCAAGACTTGGGCCATCTTCTGCTACTTTCCCAGGCGTATTAGCAAGGAGTTGGAAGTGGAGCAGCTAGGACTTGAACCAGTGCCCATATGGAATGCTGGGTTTACAGATGGCAGCTTAACCTGCTGTGTAACACCAGCCCACTTTCAGATCTCTTAGGCAAAAAGGTTTACTTAGTCATAACAAATGACAGCCAAGGGAAAAACAACAACAACAAGGACCAGGTCCCGGGACAAATTCTTGCAACTACCAGAAGCAGGGCTTAGTAGCAATTGGAAAGTGGTCAGTGGACCCAGAGCTAACATCATTATAGAAATTTGGGG
Source organism: Oryctolagus cuniculus (assembly GCF_964237555.1). Classification (NCBI taxonomy): domain Eukaryota; kingdom Metazoa; phylum Chordata; class Mammalia; order Lagomorpha; family Leporidae; genus Oryctolagus; species Oryctolagus cuniculus. Next base: position 69,072,702 of record NC_091434.1, read on the forward strand.
AATGAAAGGCTAAGCCGTTTACATAGAACCTACACTGGCTATAGATCAGAGGAGGATAAGCAAGGGGGAAGGGGCTTTGCAACAGGAGGGCAGTCCTTAAAGGGAGGTAATTGTTGCTTCTGTACCGGTTGGGTGAACAGTTTGGAAAGTTTATATATAAACAGGGTGCAGGTGGCCCTGGTGGTCAGCTGTAATGGGATTTAAGTCCAGGTTTCAACACACATTCAGGAATGTGAAACAGTCTTTGTGTCGGCTTTGCCCAAAGCTGTTAACTGATTAACTTTGCTTATCTCTTCCCTCCTCCCCACTCAGGCTTTTATAATTAAGTATAGAATATCTCAGAATATCATTAGGAGCATCCAATGCTTACTGAAGGCACTTTCAAAAATAGCTAGAGCAAGTTCGGCTTCCTAACACTGAACCCCAACTGGTGGGGTTCCAATATAGATGGAAGGAAAGTAGGGGATGGAGGAAGGCTGGCATACAGGCAAGATCACAAGTATCAGGTGAGACAGAGAAAGGCTCTGATGGTGCTTGTAATAGTCACTGATATACAGATAGGATTTTCACACACACACAAAAAGATGGACAGAGAACAGCATTCTAGGCTGAAGGTAAAGGATGAACAAGGCTGTAGGAGTTATGAAAGCCTATTAAACACAAAGGGCTGATGAACCTAGTGTTTGCTAATGTATGGAGTATGCTTCGGAAGAATAAACTTTGGCCATACTGTGAAGGGCTTATTGTGATTTTACTTATTTATTTTCATTTTATTTGAAAGGCAGAAAGACAGAAATCTTTAATCCACTGGTTCATTCCCCAAATACCCACAACAGCCAGAGCTGAACCAGGCTGCAGCCAGAAGCACAGAACTCTTTCCAGATCTCCCACAGAAGTGGCAAGCATGTGGAAACTCACAAGTGTGTGAGCCAACATCGGCTACCTCCCAGGGTACACATTAGCAGGAAGCTGGGTGGAAAGCAGAGTAGCCAAGATTCAAACCAGGCACTCTGTACGTAACACAGGCACCCCAAACGGCCACCTAACTGTTGCACCAAATGCTCATCCCACTGAAGAGTTTAAAGTGCTCAGGATAAAGAGTAACCCATTATTAAAGTTTTTGAGTAAGGGAATGCCAATATCAGAAACGACTCATTAGGGCAATTAAAAGGGCTGAGTGACTTGGAATAGGGAATCAGAATATGGTATAGTTAGGTTATTACAAGAGGATAAATGAAAAGAAAAAAAAGGTTAAATCTTGTTGTTATTTAGAGCTGTAAAAAAAAGGGGACCAACTGGGTCGGCGCTGTGGTTCACTTGGTTAATCCTCCGTCTGGGGCACCAGCATCCCACATGGACGCTGGTTCTAGTCCCGGCTGCTCCTCTTCCTGTCCAGCTCTCTGCTGTGGCCTGGAAAAGCAGTAGAAGATGGCCCAAGTGCTTGGGCCCCTGTACCCGCATGGGAGACCAGGAGGAAGCACCTGGCTCCTGGCTTTGGATCGGCCATTGCGGCCATTTGAGGAGTGAACCAATGGAAGGAAGACCTTTCTCTCTGTCTCTCTCTCTCTCTCACTGTCTCTCTCTCTCACTGTCTGTAATTCTACCTGTCAAATAAATAAAATCTTTTTTTTTTTTTATGGTGAAAAAACATATATTTAGAATTAGCCAGCTGGACTCCGTTCAGATGATCCCAATTTTGTTGGCAACGTCCAGAGCATCATAGTCAGGAGCCAGCCGCACATACGCCTTCTTCTCTCCGTCAGGTCTGATCAGGGTGTTGACTTTGGCCACATCAATGTCATAGAGTTTCTTCACAGCTTGTTTGATCTGGTGCTTGTTGGCCTTGACATCCACAATGAACACCAGTGTGTTGTTGTCTTCTATCTTCTTCATGGCCGACTCCGTGGTCAGGGGGAACTTGATGATGGCATAGTGGTCAAGCTTGTTTCTCCTGGGGGCGCTCTTCCGAGGGTATTTGGGCTGCCGTTGGAGGCGTAGCGTCTTGGGCCGCCGGAAGGTGGGGGACGTGCGGATCTTCTTCTTCTTGTGGCTGTGGACGCCTTTCAGCACTGCCTTCTTGGCCTTCAAGGCCTTCGCTTTGGCTTCGACTTTAGGAGGGGCAGGAGCTTCCTTCTTCGCCTTCGGCGCCATCTTGGTGAAAAAGGCTAAATAAAATCTTTTAAAAAGGGGGGGACAGCACCGTGGCTCAATAGGCTAATCCTCTGCCTGCGGCGCCGACACCCCGGGTTCTAGTCCCGGTTGGGGCGCCGGATTCTGTCCTGGTTGCTCCTCTTCCAGTCTAGCTCTTTGCTGTGGCCCGGGAAGGCAGTGGAGGATGGCCCAGGTCATTGGGCCCTGCACCCACATGGGAGACCAGGAGAAACACCTAGCTCCTGGCTTCAGATCGGCACGGTGCGCCGGCCACAGCAGCCATTGGGGGGGGGGGTGAACCAACGGCAAAGGAAGACCTTTCTCTCTATCTCTCTCTCTCTCACTGTCCACTCTGCCTGTCAAAAAAAAAGGGGGGGGGGACGGACACAAGAGACTGCAGAGGTATAATTAATATTTGACAATGTATTGAATATATACAGATAAGGGAGCAGGAATCAAAGATGACTTGGAGGGCAGTGGTGCCATTTACAGAAAAGAGGGAACACAGGAGACCAGTGGTTATGGTCTGGAAAAAATCTGTATTTTGTCTTTGGAATCACCAAATGTGAAGTAGCAGCAGGATATTTTGTGAGGGTGTGTGGAAGGTATCTGAACATGCAGGTTTGGTGCCAAGAGAGGTCAACCATAATACATCAACAGTATGACACTCTATCTAAAACATTAACTGAAAGTAACTATAAAATCTCCCTGTTTCTCATCTTGTGTAGGGTCCCCTTCCCTGTCCACCCTTGGTGTACCAGCTTTTCTTAGGGATCTGTCCTTGTTTCTCTGCTTCCCAAGCTACTGGCCTTTGGTCTAGGAAATGCCATCAGATCTTTATGACTTCCAAATCTATCTCCAGTCCAGACCCCTCTCTAGAATTCACCTGACCTGTTGATTTCCTTTGCTTAAAGGAAATCTCCACTCGACTGTCTCCAGTCTCCATGCATTACACATTCAATATGACTCATGTTGAGTTCACATTCTCTTCCAAACTTTGTCTGCTCTCCTAGGTTCTCAATGACTGGCACCACAATCCATTCAACCAGCCAAGCCAGAAGAACTTGGGAGTCAGGGGAGCACCCACTACTCATCCCTTTCCACCATTATCATCATCCTCAAATCCAGACAATAACCAGTTTATGAATTTACCTCACAAATATCTTCTAAAACAATTCACTTCTCTCTCTCTCACCATCCTAGTTCAGGCTGCTATCCTCTGTCACCCAGAACAACTACAATGGCTTCCCTCCTAGCCTCTCCACTTCCAGAGTCATCTTCCTCCAAACCACCCTCCTCCTGGAAGCCAGTGAGATCTTTACACCATGCTAGTTGTTTTTTTTTTTTTTTTTTAAGATTTATTTATTTATTTGAAAGGCAAAATTACACAGAGAGAGGAGAGGCAGAGAGACAGAGAGAGAGAGAGAGAGAGAGAGAGAAAGAGAAAGAGAGTCTTCTGTCTGCTGGTTCACTCCCCAGTTGGCCGCAATGGCCAGAGCTGTGCCTATCTGAAGCCAGGAGCCAGGAGCCTGGAGCCTCTTCTGGGTCTCCCACACAGGTGCAGGGGCCCAAGGACTTGGGCTATCTTCTATTGCTTTCCCAGGCCATAGCAGAGAGCAATCAGAAGTGGAGCAGCTGGGACTTGATCCAGTGTCCATATGGGATGCTGGCACTCACTGCAGGTAGCAGCTTTACCAGCTACACCACAGCGCCAGCCCCTACACCATGCTAGTTTGAACACATCACACCCTCACTTATAATCTTTATTGCTTTGGCTGTATCATAATCACCCCAAAACTCAGCATTTTCAGTCAACAAATCTTTGTTAGTTCTCATAACTCTATGGCATGGCTGGATGGTTTCTCTGATCAGATTGAAGTGATCTAAGACAGCCTCATAACACTGGTTCAATGTTAGTTGGGGTGATGTGGAAACTTAGTTATGTGACTCTCATCATCCAGCCTGCACTCTCTCATATGGTCATTGTCGTAGTGTTGCCAGGGGAAGCAGAAAGTAAAATATAATACTCAAGTATTTCTAAGACTGTTCACATCATCTCATTGGTCAAAGAAGCTACATAGCCAACCCAAGATCCAAAGGGTACAAAAACAGAGCTGACCTTTTGACAGGAGGAGCTTCAAAATTATAAAACAAAAGAACAAGCAGAGAGAAAGGGGAAGAAGTTACAGCCTTTTGCAGTAAACCACATTAATTTACCTTACAAACTTCTTATGATCTGGATCCTGTTACCTTACTCCTCATCCCTTGAAATCTGGCCCTTGTCCCAGGACACTCATAGTATTCTCTGCATCAAACATAACGTTTTCCTCTTTTAGGCCTTTGTACCTATTACTCTTCTACCCTGACTTCTTCTTTTTTTTTTTTTAATTTTTTTAAAATTTATTTATTTATTTTGACAGGCAGAGTGGACAGTGAGAGAGAGAGAGACAGAGAGAAAGGTCTTCCTTTGCCGTTGGTTCACCCTCCAATGGCCGCCATGGCCGGTGCGCTGAGGCCAGTGCACCACGCTGATCCGATGGCAGGAGCCAGGTGCTTCTCCTGGTCTCCCATGGGGTGCAGGGCCCAAGCACCTGGGCCATCCTCCACTGCACTCCCTGGCCACAGCAGAGGGCTGGCCTGGAAGAGGGGCAACCGGGATAGAATCCGGCACCCCGACCGGGACTAGAACCCGGTGTGCCGGCGCCGCAAGGCGGAGGATTAGCCTAGTGAGCCGCGGCGCCGGCCCTACCCTGACTTCTCTCTTGCTTCACTACCATTCAGCCTTAGGGTCATTTCTTTCTTTCTTTCTTTCTTTTTTTTTTTTTTTTTTAAGATTGACTTTATTTATTTGAAAGGCAGAGTTAGAGAGAGACAGAGAGACCTTCCATCTGCTGATTTACTCCCCAAATGGCGACAACAGCCAGGGCTGGGCCAGGCTGAAGCCAGTAGCCAGAGTTCTATCAGGATCTCCCATATGGGTGCAGGGGCCCAAGAACTTAGGTCATCCTCCGCTGCCTTTTTAGGTACACAAGCAGGATCAGAAGAGGAGCAGCTGGAACTTGAACTGGTGCCCATATGGGATTCCAGCATTGCAGGCAGCGGCTTAACCCACTATGCCACAACATCGGCCCCTTTCAGGTCTTTTCTTAAATGTCACCTTCTCTGGGAAGTCTTCTTTGATCCTTTAAGACTACAGTGGATGCCCTGCCACTGTGCTTCACAGTCCTTATGCTGGCCCTTGTCACAGCCCTTGACACATGTATTGCCATGTAAGCCCATTACATGATAGACTGTAAGCTTCCTAGGGCAAGGACTGTGCCTTTTTCATGCAAGGAAGGTGATAAATTTCTAACTACTGAAGTTACAGTAGTGTCCCCCCTACCCCGCAGCTACAGTTTTCCTTTCCATGGTTTCATTTCCTGTGACTTCAATTACCCAGTCAATTGTAGTCCCAAAATACTAGATGAAAAATTCCAGAAATAAACAATTTGTAACTTTCAAATTGCACATTGTTTTTTTTTTTTTTTTAAAGATTTATTTATTTGAAAGTCAGAGTTACACAGAGAGAGGAGAGGCAGAGAGAGAGAGAGAGAGAGAGAGAGAGAGAGAGAGGTCTTCTATCCAATGGTTCACTCCCCAATTGGCCACAATGGCTGGAGCTGCACCAATCCGAAGCCAGGAGCTTCTTCTGGGTCTCCCACGTGGGTGCAGAGGCCCAAGGGCCCAAGCATCTTGTACTGCTTTCCCAGGCCATAGCAGAGAGCTGGATCGGAAGAGGAACAGCCAGGTCTTCAACTGGCACCCATATGGGATGCCAGCACTGCAGGCCAGGGCATTAACCTGCTGAGCCACAGTGACGGCCCTTGCACAATGTTCTGATTAGCATGATGAAACCTTTCACCCTCCACCTGGGATGTGGATCACCCTTTTGTCCGGCAAATCCATGCTACATATGCTCCCTGCCTTTTCGTCACTTTTAAGATATATTGGTCATGAGACCAACTGCTGAGGTATCACAGTGATTGTGCTCAGGTAACCCTTATTTTACTTAATAATGGCCCTAAAGCATAAAGTGGTGATGCTGACAATTTGGGTATACCAAAAAAAAAAAAAAAAAAAAAAAAAAAAAGCCATAAAACTGTTTCACTTCTTTAGCTGAAAACATAGTAAGATATTTTGAGAGAGATACCGTGTTCATGAACATCTACTACATTATATTGTTACAACTATTCTTTTTATTATTTTAAAATTTTTTATTTATTTTATTTGAAAGGGAGAGAGGGAGAGAGAAGGAGGGAGGTGGAAAGAATAAGGAGGGAGAGTATCTTGCATCCACTGATTCAATCCTCAAATGTCTACAACAGCCAGGTCTGGACCAGGACAAAGCCAGGAGCTTGGCCCTCCTTCTGGGTATCTCATGTGGGTAGCAGGGACCCAAATACTTACATCGTTATTTGCCACCTTCCAGAGTGGTCACTGGAAGGAAGCTGGAATTGGAAACAGAGCCTGGGACTCAAACCTAGTAGGGACTCTAATGCAGGTATCTTAATGGTTGAGCCAATTATAGTATTAATACCTTACTGTGTCTATGTCATAAATTAAGCTTTGTCATGTATTTGTAAGAAAAAAACATAGTACAAGGCCGGCGCCACAGCTCACTAGGCTAATCCTCCGCCTTGCGGCGCCGGCACACCGGGTTCTAGTCCCGGTCGGGGTGCCGGATTCTGTCCCGGTTGCCCCTCTTCCAGGCCAGCTCTCTGCTGTGGCCAGGGAGTGCAGTGGAGGATGGCCCAAGTGCTTGGGCCCTGCACCCCATGGGAGACCAGGAGAAGCACCTGGCTCCTGCCATCGGATCAGCGCGGTGCGTTGGCCGCAGTGCGCTGGCCGCGGCGGCCATTGGAGGGTGAACCAACGGAAAAGGAAGACCTTTCTCTCTGTCTCTCTCTCTCTCACTGTCCACTCTGCCTGTCAAAAATAAAAAAATAAAAAAACATAGTACATATAGCATTAAGTATTATCCACAGTTTTAGGCAACCCACAGGGTTGGAATATATCCTCAAAGACAAGGGGACTACGGCACTATATATGAAGTATTATGGGAAAAAAAAGTAAACTAGGAGGCCTGAGTTGTGGTGCAGCAGGTAAAGCCTCTGCCTGTAACACCAGCATCCCATATGGGTGCCAGTTTGTGTCCCAGCTGCTCCACTTCCAGTCCAGCTCTCTGCTAATGGCCTGGAAAAGCAGCAGAAGATGGCCCAGGTGTTTGGGCCTCAGCCACCCACATGGGAGACCTGGATGAAACTCTGGTTTCAACTTGGTCAAACCCTAGCCATTGTGGCTATCTGGGAGGGAACCCGTGGATGGGAGCTCTCTCTGTCTCTCCCTCCCTCCCTCTCTCTCTTTCTGTTAACTCTGGATTTCAAGTAAATCTGAAAGAATTCAAAATCATAAAGGAAAGAAGGACGGAAGGAAGGGAGGGAGGGAAGGAAAAGAAAGGAAAGAAAGAAGGAAACAAAAGGAGGACAAAGTTAGGAATATGGACAAAGTCTCATAGTTGGCCCAGGATTAACAGAACAATAAAAGGATCTGCAGAAAGACTTGAGTGAGGCACTATGGTTTCCATCAGACCAGAGGTGGTAACTGTCACTGAGTAAATGAAAAGGGTTGACATTAGATGAGGAGCCCCTCCCCCTAAAAAAAGAAATTATAAAACTGGAATAAAATGAAACAAAGTGTGACACAAGTAAGTGCAATATTTCTGGCCATGAGGCACCAAAATTCATTTTAGAAGTCAAAAAAGATGGTGAATCAAATACACGTCTACTGTTACTGCCTCTCCTGGATGTGAAGGCATGTGCCTGTAAGACCAGAGAGAACAGGGGAGGAGATAACAGGAGCAAAGAAGACTAGAGGCTGAAAAGCAGATGATGGGAGGTAGTTGACTCGGAGGTAGATGACCAGAAAACTGGATCCAGTTCAGGCAGTGGAAAGAGGCAAAAATTCCCAGAAGCCAGGTGGAGGTCTCTGGGCAAAATGGGGATGTGGAACTAAAATAAGGAAGAGTGGTTGGAAACCTGTTCTAAGACAAAGCTCAACCCCCAGGCTCCATTCCCTACTCTATGAAATATGAAATGGAGGGACTGCCCTTCTATTCTGGCAAAAGGCTAGAGATTGATTCTTTTTTTTTTTTTTTTTTTTGACAGGCAGAGTAGACAGTGAGAGGCAGAGACAGAGAGAAAGGTCTTCCTTTGCCATTGGTTCACCCTCCAATGGCTATCCTGGTCTCCCATGGGGTGCAGGGCCCAAGGACTTGGGCCATCCTCCACTGCACTCCCTGGCCACAGCAGAGAGCTGGCCTGGAAGAGGGGAAACCGGGACAGAATCCGGTGCCCCGACCGGGACTAGAACCCAGTGTGCCAGCGCCGCAAGGCAGAGGATTAGCCTAGTGAGCCGCGGTGCCGGCCGGAGATTGATTCTTAGGAGAGAGTAAAAGAGTAGGTCTTTGCCAGGAACACTTGAGGTCAGGGTACTACAATGAACACCAGGACTTTAAGAGACCAACTGCAGGGGCCGGTGCTGAGGCACAGCAGGTTAAAGCCCTGGCCTGAAGTGCCGGCATCCCATATGGGCTGCTCCTCTTCCCATCCAGCTCTCTGCTATGGCCTGGGAAAGCAGTAGAAGATGGCCCAGGTCCTTGGGCCCCTGCATCTGCGGGGCAGACCCCGAAGAAACTCCTGGCTCCTGGCTTCGGATGGTGCAGCTTCAGCTGTTGTGGCCATCTGGGGAGTGAACCAGTGGTTGAAAGACACCTCTCCCTCTCCCTCTCTGCCTCTCTGTAACTATGCCATTCAAGTAAACAAATAATCTTATTTGAAAGGCAGAGAGTTACAGAGAGGCAGAGAGCAAGAAATGTCTTCCATCAACTTCCATGGCTGCAATAGCCAGAGCTGGGCCAATCTGAAGCCAGGAGCCAGGAACTTCTTCCAGGTCTTCCAGGCGAGTACAGGGGCCCAAGGACCTAGGCCATCTACTACTGCTTTCCCAGGCCATAGCCTAGGCTAGACTGGAAGTGGAACAGCCAGAACTTGAATTGGTGCCCATATGGGATGCCAGCACCATAGGTAGTGGCTTTACTGACTACACCGCAGCGCTGCTGGCCTCCTCCCCACCCTGAGACTGCCCTGCTTCTGATCTAGCTCTCTGCTAATGTGCCTGGGAGAGCAGTGGAAGATGGCTCAACTGCCTGCGCTCCTGCACCCACGTAGGAGACCTGAATAAAGCTCCTGGTTCCTGGCTTTAGCCTGGACCAGCCTCAGACATTGTGATCATTTGGGGAGTGAACCAGCAAATGGAAGATCTCTCTCTCTCTATAACTCTGCCTTTCAGATAAATAAAATAAATCTAAAATAAAACAAAAGAAAACCCTAAATTACCTACTTTAGAAACATGAAAAATTTCTATCTGTATGCAAAAGTTATCCCAGGACAGGCATTTGACACAGTGGTTAAAGATATTATTGGGATGCCTGCATCTCATATTGCGGTGCCCAGGTTCAAGGCCTGGCTCTGTTTGTGATTCCAGCATCCTCCTAATGTGCATTCTGGGAGACAGCTCAATAAGCTGGATCTCTGCCCCCCACATCGGAGACCCTAACTGAGTTCCAGGCTACTTGTTTCAGCTTGACAAGTACAGCTGTCATAGGCATCTGGGGAGTGAAATCTGTCTCCCAAATAACAAATTTTTAAAAATTATCCCATTTATTTCTTGCATAGTTGGTAAGCACAGACAGTGATCAAAACCCCTACTATTGGGGGCTGGTGCTTTGCTGTAATGGGTAAAGCCACTGCCTACAGTGCCAGCATCCCATATGGGCCACTGGTTCGAGTCCCAGCTGTTCTACTTCTGATCCAGCTCCCTGCTAATGTGTCTGGGAAAGTAGCAGGGGATGGTCCAAGTCCTTGGGCCCCTGCAGCCACATGATTAAGGAAGTTTCTGGCTTCTGGCTTCTGATCAGCCCAGAAGCCAGGAGCCCTTGGCCTATGTCATTTCATGAGTGAGCCAGAAGATGGAAGATATCTTTTTTTTAAAGATATTATTTATTTAAAGTCAGAGTTACATAGAAAACGAGAGGCAGAGAAGAGAAAGAGAAAGAGAGAGAGAAAGAGAGAGAGAGAGAGAGAGAGAGGTCTTCTGCCTGCTGGTTCACTCCCCAGATGGCCACAACGGCTGGAGCTGTGCCAATCTGAAGCCAGGATCCAGGAGCTTCTTCTGGGTCTCCTCCACGGATGCAGGGGCCCAAGGACATGGGCCATCTTCTATTGCTTTCCCAGGCCATAGCAGAGAGCTGAATCGGAAGTGGAGCAGCCAGGACTCAAACGGGTGCCCATATGGGATACCGGCACTGCAGGTGGCTGCTTTACCTGCTATGCCACAGTGCTGCCCAACCTGGAAGATCTCTCTCTCTTTCTCTTTCTCTGTAACTCTGCCTATCAAATAAATAAGTAAATGCTAAAACAAAACAAAACAAAAAACTACTATCCAAATTCTTGATAGGCCAGGCTACATTTAAAACAATCAACATGCCAGTAGGCAGGCTTTGCTTCTGAATCAAATGATTATGCATTTGGGAATTCTGAAAATAATCCCAATGTCACATAATACTCTTTTTTAAAATACAGGAATTATTTATTTATTTGAAAGGCAGGGAGAGAGTGAGAGAGAGAGAGAGGGAAATTGGGAGATGGGGAGAAACTGGGAGAGTAAGATCTTCATCTGCTGGTTCACTCCCCAAATACCCACAACAGGGGTTGGGTAAGACCTAAGTGAGGAGCCAGGAACTCCATCCATGTCTCTGTGTGGGTGGCAGGGGCCCAGCCATCATCTGCTGGCTCCTACAATGTGTATTAGCAGGAAGCTGGATTGAAAGTGGAGTAGCTGCAACTCAAACTAGGCATTCTGATATGGGATGTTGGCATCCCAGGTGGCAGCTTAACCTGCTGCACCACAGCACCCTCCACTGTCTAAGTGTATATCTTTGGTTTAACATTTTTTAATGAATAAGAGTTTTGTTATAAATATATTCACAAATCAGAAAAAAAAAAAAAACTACCCCGTTAGACCATGTCTCCCGTCTCCCATGATGCTCATGCTCCATCCTGCCAGGTAGAGCGGTTCCTATGTTCTCTCATTTCTCTTCTCTCACAAGGGGTCTCTTTTGCCTGCTACTTTCTCTTTTGTTCCTCCTGAGTGGCTGGCTTGGGCACACACAGGCTCCTACACTGCTTTGCTGGCTGCTCACCCACATCCTGCCTCTGCATACACACTGCCTCACTCATCTTCTTACCTGTTTATTTGCTCTCCCTCTAATACGAGCTCTTCCTCTTTCCCACACTCCTTCGCTCTTATTTTCCTATTCCCTCAGGTTCATCAGACTTGCCACCTCTCCTCCCGCATCCTCCAACAACTCTTGCCCGGGTCCTGGTTCAACAAAGGGCTGTTGTCTGAAGCTCTGCCCAGGCGGCTGCGGGGACAATTAGGGCAGATGCAGAGATGCTGGGCATGAGGAGACCAGGTGGCCAGCCCGGGTTTCCCAGGCCACCGTGGCAGGAGGGGGCAAGCCCAGTCTAAAGGATGGGGCCAAGGTGTCAGGGGATAGAGGCCGAGTCCTGCTGCTCGACAGCCGGAGCTCACACACATGGGCCACCAGGACAAGCTCCATGGCCTGGATGGGTTCTGGGAGCTGCCAGTTGGACACGCTGACCTAGACAACCAATTAAGGCGAGTTCAAGGTCTGTTGCACACAGCACAGTCTTTCAAATGAGGCTAAATCCCCTGTAAAGAGTTAGTGATTTCTCTCCCACTAAATTTTCCAGATTAACAGTCACAGTAAGAACTAGAAGACAAGGGTACTGAAAATTCGACACACACGGAGCTCAGACCTCATGTTCTTTTATTTACTTTTGGAAACAAACCAGGGATTTGGGGAATAGTGAGGGATCTAGTAGACTTGCTTGATGAGAATTTGTACTGGGAAGGAATTTGAGATCAAGGTCAGGAATGATTAATATGCATGCAGGAAGTCATCAACATTTAAGCATAAGCAATATGAATCTCATTAAATCTTCAATAGCTTCCTATTGCCCGAAGGAATTGGTGGTATTCTAATGATTAAAGCAGTAACATTAAAGTAGAAGACAGCATTAGAAAATTAATCTGACCCTTGTAAAAGCAGCTACCACACAGCAATAATCCACCTAGACTGACTTCCTCAGACTTTCTCAGGCTGCTGCGATTTTTCTTTAACATACCCAGTCTCCTTGTGCTCTGAGGCAGAAGGCTTGGCTGCAAAGTTATGAGAAACACAGAGGTTCAAGAGATTTTCTTTCTTTGAATTTAGGTAATTGATAACCCTCCCCATGCTTCACTCCACAAAGAAGCCATCACCCTGCTCTCTGGCTGTTTGTCCTGCCTCCCTCCCTGGCCCCAGCGCAGCCTTGTCCCTGCTGCGTCCTCGCTCACTGCTCTGATTGCAGCACCCCTGCACTTGGCCATGCCCTGAACAGCTGCTATTCACAGAGCATAAAGCAGGGAGAGGACAGCAGACAGAGGAGCTGTCTCTTGAAATATCAGCTCCTGGCGGGGCCAGGATTCAGCAGCGTCGGCCCGTTTGTGGAGAATGTGGTCCAGGTGTTCTTTTCTCTCCTGACCTACTTTGAACTGATCTTATGGGAAAACCATTCTCTTACTCATGACGGAGAGTCATGGTGTGTGAGGCCCCAAATTCAGGACAATTACATGCCAAACTGAAGAGAAAACAACAGTGTGAAATGTAGATTTTGAAACTGAGAGATAAAAGGAATCTCAAGATTAATTTTCCTACGGTGATATTTCAGTAATTAATAGATTTTCTCTTGGTGGGGTAGAAATTTTTTAAGAACCACTGTCATAATGCCAGTAGCCCTTCTTAGAAGAAAGTTCACTTTAGAAATGCATACTGGGCTGGCGCTGTGGCACAGCGGCCTAAAGCCCTGGCCTGTAGCACCAGCAACCCACAGAGGTGTCGGTTTGAGTTCCGGCTGCTCCACTTCCAATCTGGCTCTCTGCTACGACCTGGGAAAGCAGTGGAAGATGACTCAAGTCCTTGGGCCCTTGCACTCGCGTGGGAGACCCAAAGAAGCTCCTGGTTCCTAGCTTCAGATCAGCTCAGCTCTGGCTGTTGCGGTCATTTGGGGAGTGAACCAGTGGATGGAAGACCTCTCTCTCTCTGGATCTACTTCTCTCTCTAACTGTCTTTCAAATAAATAAAATAAATCTTTAAGAAAAAAAAATAGGCATAAAGCTATCAGTCTCCACCATTAAGGCACTTACAAACCAAAAGGAAAAAAAAAAAAAAAAAAAAGAAATGCCTACCCTTCTATCTAAATGACCATGGGTGACAGTTCAGTTTCTTTTTCACACATTTCTATAATATCTTAATATTGCCACTGAGCGAGGCAATTACAGGCTTACCATGTGCTTTGCATGGTGCTAAGTGATGGGTGGTTGGTCTTTGAGATGGTCCCCAATAGGCCCGTCTACTGCTATTCACACCTTGGACTGGTCCCCTGCCATACTAGGGGTCTATGTGATCCATAGCTTCTGACAGTGACGGGAAGTCACTTCAGAGGTTTAGTTAGAAAGGACTATGGCTCTATCATGGATACTCTGGTTCTCTCTCTCTCCCTCTCTCCCGGCTTCTGTAAGCACCTCACTAGTTTTCTGCTGTGAGCAGTCCTACAAGGAGGCACAGGGAGCAAGAAACGAAGCCTGGCAACTGTCACGAGAGTGAAGTTAGAACTGGGTCCTTTAGCCCCAGCAAGTCCCTGCATAGCTACGCTTTCAGCCAACAACTCACCTGTAGGTCGTGAGAAATCCTCGGCTAGACACCAAGTTCAGTCACTCCTGGATTCCTGGCCCTCTGAAGCTGTGACACAGTAAGTGGTAGTTGTTTGGGCAATTTGTTCCACAACAATGGGTAAGCAGCTGTATGGGTATTATTTCTTTCAGTCCTTGGAACAGCCACTAAAGTAGGGACTCACTCACTCATGTTTTACAAATGAAGAAACCGAAGCTTAAAAAGACTAACCAGACCAAGGCTCCATAACTACTAAGCCGCAGTATCAAGATTCAAACCTAAGCAGGCTGACCTGAGAACCTATATTCTTGGCTTCTTCGTATTATTTTTATAACCAGAAAATATATTTTAAAAGTATTTTCATCTCTAGAAAAAGAAATTCCCAGGACTGGTGCTATGGCATAGTAGGTTAAATGTCTGCCTGCAGCTCCAGCAATCAATATGGGTGCCAGTTCGAGTTCTGTCTGCTCTACTTCTAATCCAGCTCCCTGCTGATGACCTGGGAAAGCAGTAGAAGATGGCCCAAGTGCTTGGGCCTGGAAGAAACTCCCAGCTCCTGGCTTTGGATCAGCTCAGTCTGGCTGTTGTGGCCATTAGGGGAGTGAACCAGTGGGTGGAAGACCTCTCTCTCTGCCTCACCCTCTCTCTGTAACTGCCTTTCACATAAATAAATAAGTAAATAAATAGGAAGGAAGGCAGGAAGAGAGAGAGAGAGAGAGAGAGAGAGAGAGAGAGAGAGAAATTCCCATTTGGCTTAGTCAGCTTTTTGCCACTACAACAGAATACCTGATACAGGTTACTTATGAAACAAGGAGGTCTATTTCAATTCACCATCTCTTAGGCCTCTGGTGATACATTCTTGCTGGCAGGATCCTGAGGCGGCACAGAACATCTCACGGCAAGAGGGGGTGTGAGTGTGTGCATGAGTGTGTCTGTGTCTGTGTCTGTGTGAAGCCTCCAGACTCAGTCTCGGAGGCTGCACTCCATCAGCCTAACCCAGTCTAATCACTTCCAAAGGCCTCGCCACAACACACTACAATTGGATTACGTTTCCAACCGCTCAGAACCACTAACCCAAGAGTTTGGGGACCAAGCCTTTAACACATGGGTCTTTGGGGGACACCCAAACTAACATTCACACAATTACATCATCGTTCCTTCACTGCTATTTCAGAAGTAGAGTCCCCTCCGCACTCTCGGGCAACTTTTCCCCCCTCCTGCTCCTTCTGGTCCTTTGCATCTTTCTAGAGTCTGCTTTCCCTGTAGGAGCCTCCTGATTGCCAGGATTTCCAGTGCTCCTTTATCCTTACTAGTTTATCTCTTTCCCTCGGCTCCAAAAGATGGCTAAAGCCTCTACTGCAAAAACAAAACAAAACATAGGCCTCCACAAAAACTTCAACACAAGTGTTCACAGTAGCACGATTCTAGAAAGCGGAAATAACTCAAATGTCCATCAACTGGTGAAGGGATAAAAAGCTGATTTTATACATATACACATAATTTGTGTGTACATCTGGAATATTATTAAACAATAAGTAGGAATGAAGTACTTTTATATACTTCAGTAGGGATGAACCTTGAAAATATGCTGGGTCAGCGCCGTGGCTCTCTTGGTTAATCCTCCACTTGCAGTGCCGGCATCCCATATGGGCACCGGTTCTAGTCCCAGTTGCTCCGCTCTCTGCTGTGGCCCAGGAGGGCAGTGGGGGATGGCCCAAGTGCTTGGGCCCTGCACTCACGTGGGAGACCAGGAAGAAGCGCCTGGCTCCTGGCTTCGGATCAGCAGCGCCAGCCATAGCGGCCAATGCGGGGTGAACCAACGGAAGGAAGACCTTTCTCTCTGTCTCTCTCTCTGTCTAACTCTGCCTGTCAAAAAAAAAAAAAAAAAGAAAGAAAGAAAGAAAGAAAAGATCATGCTAAGTCTAAGAAGCCAGCAACAGAAGGCCACATACTGTATGACTGCATTTATATGAAATGTCCAGAATAGGCAAATCTACAGAGACAGGGCATCACTGGTTGCCTAGGGCTGCAGGGGATATGGGGACTGGGAGTGACCGTTAATAGGTAAGAGGTTTCTTTTGGGGATGGTGAAGACGTAAAATGGATTGTGGTGGTGCTCACACGATTCTGTGAATATACTAAAAACCACAGAATTATACATTTTAAATAAGTGAATTGTATGGTCTGTGAATTACATCTTGAGAAAGATGTTACTAGAAAATAAAAGGGGGCGGGGAGTGGCACTGTGGTGCAGCGGGTTAAAACCCTGGCCTGAAGCATCAGCATCCCATATGGGCGCTGGTTCGAGACCTGGCTGCTCCTCTTCCGACCCAGCTCTCTGCTATGGCCTGGGAAAGCAGTAGAAGGTGGTCCAAGTCCTTGGGTCCCTGCACCTGCATGGGAGACCCAGAAGAAGCTCCTGGATCCTGGTTTCAGATTGGCGCAGTTCGGCGATTGCAGCCAACTGGGGAGTGAACCATCGGATGGAAGACCCCTCTCTCTCTGTGCCTCTCCTCTCTCTGTGTAACTCTGACGTTCAAATAAATAAATCTTTAAAAAAAAGAAAGAAAATAAAAAGGGACAAAAACCCTCCACAGTTCTTGACAACTACCACTTATCCTATTTCCTTCTGAACATTTTGGCCCATGTCACTGTGGCCTCCCAGTGGCCAGATTTGCTGATCCTGACTCGGTGGTCCTAAGGCTTCCTCCTGAGGCTGATCCTGATCAGGCTCTCTGTTTTAGCCAGCTGCTCCTTTTCAGCTCTCATGGGTCCTCTCCTTCCTTGGGTCCCCTTCTGTGGTGGAATGAGAAGGCCATGCTAAGATGGCCACTGGCAAGGGAGCGTCAGTTACTCAGGACAGGCTTCAGAAACACCTTGGGAAACCACCTGGCAACAGGCTGTGATTGGATGGCTTCGGATACTGCCTGGCAACAGTCTGTGACTGGTTAGGGCATAAACCACCCCTTGACCAGACTGGCTGCCTTGGCTATTTAAGCTGCTGTACCAACTGAAATAAGGGAGTCTACCGGCTGCTTGCCTCTGGCCTGCTTTCACCCGACTCCCTCCTGGGGTCTGTGTGGTGACTCTGCCTCCTGCCCCCACCACGCTCCTCCTCTCAGAACGAATCCACAGCAACATGCTTCCCAACAAGCCTCCATGACCTGACGGTTTCTCCTCTATACCCTTTCTCTCGCATTCATCTCTCCTTTCCATCTCACAGTCGTTACACACTTTGCTCCTGCCACTATGTCCTAATTGACAGCAATGATTTTCCCTCTAATACATCCAAGACACCTTGGCAGTAGATTAAAATGGAGACACAATCTCACTTCCTTGTCAGAAGCCTTCAGTGGTCCCTGCTGCCTTGAACATAAACCCTAAGCTGCCCTTCAAGGCTCTTCACTACCTGGTCCTAACTTGTGTTATTCATCTCCACTGACACAAATTCTGCCCTAGCCAAACTCTCCATTCCAGAATCCTCTACACACGCCTTGCCTTCTGTACTCACGCAGCTTTGCCACAACCCCTGCCTTATCCTCTCCAGAATGCTCTCCTCGGGGCCTCTGATGGTTGCCTTTCAAAGCCTAATCCAACTCCCATTTCTTCTGTGCCGTGAACACTCCAACTCCAAGTGATCTTCTTTTCCTCTTGCTCCCAGAGCACTATCATATACCTGCTGTGTGCTTTATCATGTTTCGGGCTTCTTTCCCCAATTAAACTAAAAACTGACCCAGCTCAGAAGTGACCCCCATCATGAAACTGCAGATCCTAGCCCCAGATCTTCCAGTTCTTCACTCCTTCCCACTACACCTGTTCTTGAACCTTGCTGGGAATTCCCATCTTTGGACAACTGCCTTTTCCTCAAATTTTCTTTTTACTTCTTCTACCTTCCAGATAGTTCTTTTTAATAATGGGTGCAGATACAAGGCCCAAGCCCTTATGACACTTTCAGCCTAGGATACACTCTGGGATTTATCAGCTCAGTCCCCTTCTTGCCCTCTTCCCTGCCTCTCTGACTTCTTGTTCCTTCTAGTGCATTTATCTGGAAAATTTCAGTCAAGCAATCTCTACCTCCACTCTTTTATACACACAGGGTGATGTCCACTTAGAGAAAATCACAGGGGCAATGAACTGGGCTACTACAAATAGGTACACTAATGTCTAATTTCACTTGGATCATTAACTTTGCTAGGCAATCTTTCTCTTTAACCATTATCAATCTCTTTTCCTATTTAACAATTGCCAACTTCATCATTTCATCTCTGATTTCCACAAAAGCAGATAGATAGAAATAGAAGTCACCAGGGATAAAGAGCTTCTTCAATTTTCTGTTCCTTCTCCCACATGAAAAAGCGATCTGCATGTGCATCTGTCACTTTCTCCATCCCTAAGGGAACAGAGTCTGCCCATCTTCCCTCGTTCTCACACATACACCCCAGCTGTCGCATTCAGGTGGTCCCCATATCCTGTATCTTCTTTTAAAATTTTTCATTTTCATTTGAAAGGCAGAGAGATAGAGACAGACAAAGATCTTCCATCTGCTGGTTTACTTCCCAAATGCCCACAAAGACTGGGGCTGGGCTATGCTAAAGCCAGGGGTCAGGAACTCAATGCAGGTTTCTCACATAGGTGGAAGGGACCCAACACTTGAGCTATCACCTCTGAATCCCAGGGTGTACATGAGCAGGAAGGTAGAATTTGGAGCAGAGCAACCCAGGCGGTCTCATATGAAATGTGGATATCCTAAGCAGCACCTTAACCACAATGCCAAACACCCACTCCAAAATCCTGTATCTTCTGCTGCCAAAAGTAGCTACCTCCAACCTCTCCTGTGGCTCACATGTGAAACCAACAGAGTTTCAGAAGGCCCCAGAGGCCCTCACATCCCTCTCTGCCACTAGACCTCTTCCCCTGACCAAGTCTCCTGGCACTGGCCATCCCAGATTCAGGCCAGTCAGTCTTCATCTCCTTGTGAAGCTGACTCCTCAGTCTACTGGATGGTCCCATCACGCTGTTTGCCTACTTCTTTGTGCACTTGTCTCGTTGTGTAATAACGGATTTACATGTCTGATTCCCCTAAAGGACTATGATTTCATGGAGGACAAGATTTGTGTATTCCAAGTCCAGCACAGTGTTAACAGCAAGGCTCCCACTATCTAGGGCTTTTTGGTGGCTGTGTATCTACAGTAAGTGGGTCGAATCTATTCTCTCTCTCCATTAATCTGCATCACAAATGCATTACTGCTCTGTGATCAGACAATGTAGTTTACAATTTTTCTTTCTAGAACTATTGAGGTTTTTAAAACTTGTTTATGTGTTTATTTATTTGAGAGGCAGAGAGAGACAAAGGCAGGCAGATGGACACAGAAAGCTCACATTTATTGGTTCCCTCCCCAAGTGCTCACAACGCTCATGGTTGGGCTAGGCTAAAACCAGGACTGGGAACTCAATCTGGGTCTCCAACATAAGTGGCAGAGACCCACGTATTTGAGCCATCATACTGGCTGCCTTCCAGAGTCTGCATTGGCAGGAAGCTGAATTCAGGAGTGGAGCCAGGAATTGAATCCAGGCACTCCCTTATGGTATACAGCTATCTCAATCAATGTCTTAACCACCACACCAAACATCTTCTCCATTGAGTTTTTTTAGCAGCATAATTTATCAAGTTTTATCCTACTTCATATGTGTTTGCAAAAAAAGTAGTTTTTAATACAAAGCATCAAATTGGATTATTAAATAAAACTTACTAATTACAATATTATGAATGTCAATAACCTTATTATGTCTACTTATTATGACAAATTCCTGGAAGAATACTAGTTTCCTACTATGATTGTGATTTTATCCATTTTTCCTTTATTTCTGATAGCTTCTGCTTTATGTATTTCACTACATCATTTGATTAATAAAGGTTCATTATTAGGCCGGCGCCATGGCCCACTAGGCTAATCCTCCACTTTGCGGCGCCGGCACACCGGGTTCTAGTCCCGGTCGGGGTGCTGGATTCTGTCCCGGTTGCCCCTCTTCCAGGCCAGCTCTCTGCTGTGGCCCAGGAGTGCAGTGGAGGATGGCCAAAGTCCTTGGGCCCTGCACCCCATGGGAGATCAGGATAAGTACCTGGCTCCTGCCATCGGATCAGCGCGGTGCGCCGGCCGCAGCACACCGGCCGCGGCAGCCATTGGAGGGTGAACCAACGGCAAAGGAAGACCTTTCTCTCTGTCTCTCTCTCTCACTGTCCACTCTGCCTGTCAAAAAATAAAAATAAAAAATAAAGTGTTCAGTGCTATAAGACATTTTAAGGAACATTGTTTTTACTCTGAGTACAATAGGTTTTGAGCAAAAGAATGACATAATCTAACTCACATTTTTAAAAATACCCATCTGCCTGCTATGTCAAGAAAGAAGTATGGAGGCCGGCGCCGCGGCTCAATAGGCTAATCCTTTGCCTCTGGCACCGGCACACCAGGTTATAGTCCCAGTCAGGGCGCCGGATTCTGTCCTGGTTGCCCGTCTTCCAGGCCAGCTCTCTGCTGTGGCCCGGGAGTGCAGTGGAGGATGGCCCAAGTCCTTGGGCCCTGCACCCCATGGGAGACCAGGATAAGTACCTGGCTCCTGCCATCGGATCAGCGCGGTGCACCGGCTGCAGCGCACCAGCCGCGGCGGCCATTGGAGAGTGAACCAAGGGCAAAAAGGAAGACTCTCACTGTCAACTCTGCCTGTCAAAAAAAAAAAAAAAAAAAAAGAACTAAGTATGGAGGACAAGGGAAGAAGCAGGGAGGCCAGTAGCAGGTTACTACAGTAATCAGTGAAGACTTGAGAGTGGCTCAAATCCATGTAACAGTGTCTCTACCTTAAAGGTAGCTCCAACAGGATTTCTTGAAAGAAAAGAAGGAATTGAGGGTTATTTGGAGGTTTATGATATGAAAAACTGACAGAACAAAATTAGCATCTAAAAATACTGGGGCAGCCAAGGTAAAGCCACTGCCTGCAATGCTGGCATCCCATTCCTGTTGCCTATCACTGATTTGTGTCCAGGCTGCTCCACACTTCTGATCCAGCTCCCTGCTAATGGCCTGGGAAAAGCAGCAGAGGATAACCCAAATGCTTGGACTCTTGTACCCACGTGGGAGATCCAGAAGAAGCTCCTGGCTCCTGGCTTTGGACTGGCCCAACTCCAGCCGTTCCAGTCATCTGGGGAGTGAACCAGCAGATGAAAAGACCTCTTTCTCTGTCCCTCTCTCTCTCTCTCTATAACTCTGACTTTGAAAATAAATAAATAAATTTTAAAAAGAAAAAAACACTAGATGGTATACTTTAAATGGTTGAACTGTATCTCAAGAAAGATTTCCTTAAATATTGCCATCAGCAGAGTCTGCAGTGGAGCAGACTTAGTGAGAGAGAGATTAGAAGATCCAGTTGTAGAGTTTTGGACACAGTGATTTTGAGAGGTCTATTAAAACATCTAACTGGAAATGTTCAATAGGCAGTTAGATTAAAAGTCTGGAATTTAGGAGAAAGGTCTTGGCTAAGGGCCTAAATATGGAGTCAACAACTTAAATGATATTGTTTAGAGCTATGGGACTGATGAGATCATTATGGAAACAGTGAGTATAGACAGGAAAAAAAAAAAAAGCCCATGGCTGGCTTTGATTTGTTTGATGCTTCTGCCCTAAATTCTGTTCTGCCCAGCATAAACGCTGTTACACTGCTTTTCTCAATGGGTAACTTTCCTTTTTTAAAAAAATATTTATTTATTTATTTGAAAGGCAGAGATAGAAAAAGACAGGTAGAGAGAAAGACAAGAGATCTTCATCCCCTGGTTCACTCCCCAAATGCCTGCAACAGCCAGGGCTGGGCCAAGCCTAAGCAGGGATCCAAGAAGCAGGAACTTAATCTGGGTCTCCCATGTGGGTTGTAGGAACCCAACTACTTAAGCTGTCACTTGCTGCCTCCCAGGTGTGCACCAGCAAGAAGCTGAAATCAGGAAAAGAGCTGAGACCCAAACACAGGCACTCTGATATGGGACAATGGCATTCCACCCAGTGTTTTAACTTACTGTGTTACAATGCCTGCCCTCTACCATTTTTATAGACAAAGTTTTATTGGAATACAGCTATACTCACTTATTTACATCCGATCTGTGAAGCTGTGCACAACACTGGCAGAGTTGAGTCATGGTGTCAGAAACTGAAGTCTAAGACATTTGCTCTCTAGCCCCATACAGAAAATATCATTAACCTCCCTACAGGAAGGGCCATCCCTAGGACTAAAAGCAAAACACAAGTAAATCCACCCTAACAAAGAATAAAACCGGCCTGGCAAAGCCAAACAGATTTGCCAATAACATCACCAACTCCTGGCCAGAAAACACTCAACATACTTAAAGAAAAATAACAGCCTCCACAAGACATTATCCTTGATGTCACAAACAATTAAATACTACATGACATGTGATGAAGTAGGAAAATGTAATCCACAGTCAAGAAAAAAAATCGATAAAACTGAGATATTGAGACTACCCACATGATAGAATTAATATAAAAATACTTTAAAACAGCTGTTATATGGGGCTGGCACCATGGCATAGTAGATTAAGCCTCCACCTGCAGCACCGGTATCCCATATGGGCACCAGTTCATGTCCAGTTGCTCCTCTTCTGATTCAGCTCTCTGCTAATGGCCTGGGAAAGCAGCGGAAGATGGCTCTACTGATTCGGCCTCTGCACCCTCATGGGAGACACGAAACAAGCTCCTGGATCCTGTCTTCAGATCAGCTCAGCTACAGCCATTGTGGCCATTTGGGGAGTGACCAGCGGATGGAAGACCTCTCTCTCTGTCTCTATCTCTCTTTGTCTGTAACTCTGCCTCTCAAGTAAATAAATAAATCTCTTCAAAAAACCAGCTGTTATATAAATAAGTATATTCAAGCACTCAAAGAAAAAATTGGACATAATGAATGAACAAATGGGATCTCTCAACATAGAAACATTACTATAAAAAAAGAACAAGAGATGGACATTTGGAAAGAAGTTAAACCTTAGGATGCCTGCATTTCATATTGGAGTGCCTGGGGTCAAGTCCTGGCTCCCCTGCTCCTACTTCCAACATCCTATTAACATGCACCCTGATGGCTGGCGCTGTGGCTCACTAGGCTAATCCTCCGCCTTGCGGCGCCAGCACACCAGGTTCTAGTCCCGGTTGGGGCGCCAGATTCTGACCTGGTTGCCCCTCTTCCAGGCTAGCTCTCTGCTGTGGCCGGGAGTGAGTGCAGTGGAGGATGGCCCAAGTGCTTGGGCCCTGCACCCCATGGGAGACCAGGAGAAGCACCTGGCTCCTGCCATCAGATCAGCGTAGTGCGCTGGCCGCAGCGGCCATTGGAGGGTGAACCAACGGCAAAGGAACACCTTTCTCTCTCTCTCTCACTGTCCACTCCGCCTGTTAAAAAAAAAAAAAAACAAAACACCCTGAGAGGCAACAGATGATGGCTCAAGCACATGGGTCTCTCTCAGCCACACGAGAAACTCAGATGGAGTTATGGAGTTTCTGGCTCCTGGCTTCAGCCTGGCAGAGCCCAGTCATTGTGGGCATTTGAGGAATGAACCAGTAAATGACAGATTGATCGCTCTTTATCTCTGCCTTTCAAATAAGTAAATTTTTTACAATAAAAAAGGAAACAAATGGAAATTCTACAACTAGTAAGTATAACACACAAAGGAAGAAAAGTTTCCCTATCTTTTAGAGATAGATGAAGAAAAATCTACGCACAAAATGATACAACTGGGATATGCTTCAAAATAATCCAGCTTTGGAGAGAGGAAGTAGCTGGTGATAGGAACAAAACAAGAGGGTGTATGTTGATGACTACTGTATCTAGTTGAGGGATACACAGTTCATTGGATTGTTCTCTGTGTGTGTATGTTTCAAATTCTCAGCCTGGCTTTGGGGCACAGTTGGTTAAGCTATCACCTGCAGTGCCAGGTTCCCATAGAAGCACAGAGTGAATCCAGTTGCTCTACTTCCAATCCAGTTTCCTGCTGATGTGCCTTGTGAAGCTGTGTAAGGTGGCTCAAGTACTTGGGTCCCTGACACCCACGTGGGAGACAAGGATGGAGTCCCCGGCTCCTGGCTTACACCTGGCTCAGTCCCAGCTGTTGTGGCCTTTTGGGGAGTGAACTAGCAGATGGAAGATCTATCCTTTCTCTCTATCTCTCCCTCTCTGTAATTCTGCCTTTCAAATAAATAAATCAATCTTCTTTAAAAATTCTCTATATTCAAAAGCTAAAAAAAGCAATCCTAATCTGCAATAACACAGTTATAACTGTAAAGCAAGATGTTGTTCAAATGAAGCTCTGCACACATACAACTTCCATCATTGCCAAGTTCCCTAACAGTATCCAAACTGCATTTTCTTATTTCTAATGCTTGGGCAAAGTGTGCATTTCATAAAATCTGTGACTACATAGGTGAATGCCATTATCTTGGTGTACAAAGAACATTAAGAGTATATATGGCAGCCTCCACCTGCAGTGCCAGCATCCCATATGAATACCAGTCTGAGTCCCAGCTGCTTCACTTCCGATCCAGCTCTCTGCTATGGCCTGGGAAAGCAGCAGAAAATGGCCCCTGCACCCACATGGGAGACCTGGATGAAGCTCCTGGCTCCTGGCTTTAGTCTGGCCCATCTCTGGCTGTTGAGGCCATCTTTCCCTCCTTCCCTTCCCTCCACCCCCGCCCCGCTTTTCAAATAAATAAATAAATAAATCTTTTTAAAGTGTATATGGCTTTAGGGACACAAATGACTTCACGATTTGATTATAAGTATTTCTTCACTTGATCTTAGCAAAAAGGCCAAGAACTGATTGCAAGTATCTTCATCTATGTAGTAACAAGCCATTTTATAATATAGTAGAGATATATTTGTTTAAAAATATCATAGAGGGTTAGCACTGTGGCACAGAAATTCAAGCTGTCATTTGCAATGCTGGTGTCCCATGTCAGAATGTCTGTTCAAGTTCCAGTTGCTCCACTTCCAAACCAGGTTCCTGCCAACCTGCCTGGGAAAGGTAAGAGACCATGATAGAACTCCTGGTTCCTGGCTTCAGCCTGGCCCAGAGTTGGCTGTTGAGGCCATCTGGGGAATGAACCAGTGGGTAGAAGATCTCTTTTTCTCTCTATCCCTCTGCCTTTGAAATAAAAAAATAAGTCTTTTTAAAAAATATCATATAGCAAAACTCCATTTCTATTCTTTGGCTATTAGCAATTACATAGTTTATTGTGTTGCAAAAAGCTCCTTGTTAGCATTCGTATTTTCCAAATCACCCAGGAAATGCACCTGAAAACTAAGTTGGCTTGACAAAACTGAGCATATGTTTTCCTGTGTGCAAGATAGCAAGGATTTCTGGTCAGCTGGCCAAAGTTTAAAGTAAATATTTAATTCATGATATAGGAGGCCGGCGTTGCAGTCCGGTGAGTTAAGCCACCACTTGCAACACCACTATCTCATATCAGAGTGCCAGTTCAAGTTCCAACTCCTCTGCTTACAATCCAGCTCCCTGCTACTGTGCCTGGGAAGCAGCAGAAGATGGCCCAAGTATTTGGGCCTCTGCCACACGTGTGAGAGCAGGATGGCAGAGGCTCTTGGTTTCAGCCTGGCTGAGTCCAGCCACTGTGGCCATCTGAGGACTGGGCCAGGAGACAGAAGAGCTCTTTCTGTTACTCTGCCTTTCAAATAAATAAATATTAAAAAAAATTCATGATGTAGAATGATACCCCCAACCTGGGCATTGAATTTACAAAAAAAATGCCTATAGTAAGCAAATTCTCCATAGAGAAATCTGTGGCATTAAGGTCAGAAGTAAACAAAGCACTTTTAAGTTCTTTTTATATTTTTTAAATAAAAGTAAATAAATATATTGCTAAAGTGCAGTAATAAGTATATTTCCATCTACCAATTCTTTGTAGGGATCTTCAAGATGCTCCATTCCTATGCTATAAACTACACAGGCATTTTGTGTTGTTGCCAAGGAAAGACATTTTCCCCCAGGGTCTAATTCCATTCAAACATTCAATGTCAGGGCTGGCTAGCATTGTGGCACAGCATTAAACCACCACATGCAATGTCAGCATCCCATATGAGGGCCGGTTGGAGTCTCATGCTCTGCTTTCAATCTGGCTCCCTGCTAATGCACCTGGGAAAGCAGTGGATGAGTTCCTGGCTCTTGGCTTTGGCCTGGCCCATTCCCAATCATTGCGGCCATTTAAGAAGTGAATCAACAGATGAAAGCTCTCTCTCACTCTCTCGCTCTCTCACTCTCTCGCTCTGTCTCTGTCTCTCCCCACTGCCCCATAACTCTGCCTTTTTAATAAATAAATAAATAAATAAATAAATCTTGTAGGGGCTGGCGCTGTGGCACAGTGGGTTAATGCCCTGGCCTGCAGCACCAGCATCCCATATGGGCACCGGTTCGAGACCTGGTTGCTCCACTTCCGAACCAGCTCCCTGCTATGGCCTGGGAAAGCAGTATAAGATGGCCCAAGTCCTTGGGCTCCTGCACCCGCTTGGGAGACCCAGAAGAAGCTCCTGGCTCCTGGCTTCGATCAGTGCAGCTCCGGCCATTGCAGCCAACTGAGGAGTGACCATCAGATGGAAGACTCTCTCTTTCTCTCTCTCTCTCCATTGGGTGGAAGACCCTCCCCCCGCCTCTCCTTCTCTCTCTGCGTAACTGTGTAACTCTTTCAAATAAATAAATAAATCTAAAAAAAAAAAACTTAAAAAAAATTTCATCTGAGGCTGGTGTTGTGGTGTAGTGGGTTAAGCCTCTGCCTGTGGTGCCAGCATCCCATATGGGTACCAGTTCAAGTCTCAGCTGCTCCATTTCCAATCCAGCTCCCTGCCAATGTGCCTGGGAAAGTAGCTAAAGATGGTCCAAGTGCTTGGGCCCCTGCACCGAATTCTGCAGGAGACCTGGAAGAAGCTCTTGGCTCCTAGCTTTGGATCAGCTCAGCTCCAGTCGTTGTGGCCATCTGAGGAGTGAACCAGCAGATGAAAGACCTCTCTCTTTTCCTCTCTCTCTACCTCTGTCTCTCTGTAGCTCTGCCTTTCAAATAAATAAATAAATAAATCTTTAAAAAAAAAAAAAAGTCCTTGCATGATGGCTTTAGGTGCTAGGACAGGATTCCAGTAAACTGGGGGTTGGGAGTGAAAGACTTAGCTCGGGCTGGTGCCGCGGCTCACTAGGCTAATCCTCCGCCTTGCAGCACTGGCACACCGGGTTCTAGTCCCGGTCGGGGCACCGGATTCTGTCCCGGTTGCCCCTCTTCCAGTCCAGCTCTCTGCTGTGGCCCGGGAGTGCAGTGGAGGATGGCCCAAGTACTTGGGCCCTGCACCCGCATGGGAGACCAGGAGAAGCACCTGGCTCCTGGCTTCAGATCAGCACGGTGCGCCGGCCACAGCGGCCGTTGGGGGGTGAACCAATGGAAAAGGAAGACCTTTCTCTCTGTCTCTCTCTCTCACTGTCCACTCTGTCAAAAAAAAAAAAAAAAAAAAAAGGAAGACTGCTCGGAGAGATCTGGGGGCCCAGAATAGGAACTCTGTACTCTGAGTCTGGGATTTCTTGCCAGTGGTGATTCCTAGGAATATTCTATTCCTAAAAGGCTCTTGTTACCTTCTGTCTTGGCTCTAAGGGACTGATTTATCTCCTCTTCTTTCCACTGTCAACAAGTCAAAGGGTTCCTACTTGTCCCTTAGCCCATGGTGAAACAGAACAAGTGTCTTTTTGTTTTGTTTTGTTTTAAAAATTTATTGATTTATTTGAAAGACAGAGGCAGAGAGAGAGAGAGAGAGGTCTTCCATCCACTGGTTCACTCCCCAGATGGCTGCAATAGCCAGAGCTGCACTGATCCGAAACCAGGAGCCAGGAGCTTCTTCCAGCTGTTCCCACGTGGGTGCAGGGGCCCAAAGACTTGGGCCATCTTCTACTGCTTTCCCAGACCATAGCAAAGAGCTGGATCAGAGTGCAGCAGCTGGGACTCAAATCCATGCTCATATGGGATGCCAGCACTGCAGACGGCCACTTAACTTGCCTTGACATGTGCTGGTACCCAGAACAAGTATTAACAGCCTCTCAATTCAGAATACTTTTAATGAGCTTAACTTTGAGCCAGGTGGGTACCATGTTTGTAAAGACAAAAGGACATTTAAGTCAGGGCCAGTGTGTGGCATGGTGGGTAAGGCTGCCTGTGAGCTCTTCTATCTGCTGGTCCAGTCCCCAAATGGCCAAATATGGCAAAACCTGGGGAAGTGTTGAATCTATGGCAGCTCATTGTACTACTGTTGCTTTCTTCATCTATACAAGTATGCTTAAAGTTTCTTCATAAAAAATCCAAGCCAGTAAGTGCTGGCTGGAAAATCTGAAAGATGGAAGAAAGGGAGGAAGGGAAAGAACAAGGGAATGAGTGAGGGAGGAAAGAACTATTATTTACGTAACCTGCAAAAGGATTTATATGTGTGTGTGTGTGTGTATTATAGACACACACAAGCACGTGTGTGTATATAAACATATATATGGTTCTGGGGGGAATCTATTTATTTGTTCCTCCTCGACCTTGTCTATCTTCTCAGAGCCTCCTATTACCTGCAGCATGCAAAAATGAGATCTAAATGCCATCATGTCTTGTCAAAAGAGAAAACAGAAAAGGAACCTAAATAGTATACAGAGTTTGGACGGAAGCCCAGGCCATAAAGGATGTAAACCAGCTCTCTCACAAGGCTGAACCTCCACTCTGTCAGGCAACCAGTCGGAAGGCTGCTCCTTCAATTCCTTTTGCACGTCTCTCACCTCAGAGTTTCCTGTGGCTCCCTATTCATTTCTGCTCTCACTGAAGTCTCTCCACCTACCTGCCTGCTTCCTGTACACAAACATCTTCCTCTCTGTGAATACTTGTTATCCACAGTCATCTGACTGGTCCCATGCCATCTAAATTCTGCAAACTGATTTCTACGGAGACCAGACCATGCAGGACAGAGAAATGACTCTTAAGAAAAGTCATGCTCAAATGCACATTCTGCCTCTTACCATCTGTGTGACTCCAGTCATAATTACTTAGAACATTTCTAGCCTCACTTTGCACCTCTGCAAAGAGGGAAGAATTCCTAATTCACTGGGTTTTAAAAGGTAGCTGGCATATGTAACGTACTTAACACAATATCTTATACAAAAAAAGACACTTAAAAGGTAGCTATTACAACCAAAATAACTACCTACATGCCTTATATCTAAGTAGCTTCTCAGAATGTTGGTTTTCCTCTTCCCCATCCTTGAAACTACTTCCTAGTTCTTTCCAACAGATTCATAACCTAGTTCAAATCCAACAGAGCTCCCTAACGTAGCTGCAAATATATTGGTACCTTGACAAAAAAAATCTCAACACCCACACAAGATGACACCTCTCTAGAACTACCCAACATCATGTTTTCTCTTAAGTCACTGTAAGAGAATAATCACATTTTGCAAGTTCTCCCAGAGAGATGCCACCACACTAGGTCAAGAGAAGGCAACTGGGTGTCTGACCCATTTCGGAGTTACCATAGGTGTCACTGCCCCGCTGCTGGAATCATTTGTTTTTGGCAGTAAGTATACTAGTCAAGTTCAAAGAAAATACACCTGACAGACCGAGCAGACACGGAATAAATGTTACAGTAGTGACACAACCAAGCGGGGACAGAAAACTTCAGACAAGGACCCGCAACTCTCCAGGAGTTACTGCGAACCGCGGCCACGCCGTGACGTGATCCAT
The DNA here is from genome assembly GCF_964237555.1 of Oryctolagus cuniculus. Lineage (NCBI taxonomy): Eukaryota > Metazoa > Chordata > Mammalia > Lagomorpha > Leporidae > Oryctolagus > Oryctolagus cuniculus. The sequence goes on from NC_091434.1 coordinate 69,102,543, forward strand.
TCAGGCGAGTGACGCGTGAGCAAATGGGTGTCTGTGTTCCTGCGGCGAGGGGGAAGTATCATTGCGTGTGCCCGCGCCTGCCCGTAGGGCCCAGCATAGATTCGTGTGCGGCGAAAAGTCTGAGCGCGAGTGTGTGACCCTTTGACCCGGGGCGCTGCGTGCGAGTCACCGTGCGAACCCCGCGGAGCCGTCCTCCAGGCGCTTACCTCTGCGGAGGAGCAGGTGGACGCCGCTGGGCGCCGCCATGTTCGCGCCGGTCACGTGGCCGCGAAAGCGCGCCTGCCGCCCCGCCCCGCCAGGAGCAGTCCAGTTGAAGCCCTGCCAAAGACACGAGGCGCGGAAGGCGCCGGAGGGGAGCGCGCGTGCGCGCGGGGCGCTGACTGCGGGAGCTCTGGCCCGGGAGCGGCTCCGGCACCGGGGCCAGCAGCGGAATCCGCAGCCAGCCGAGCCCGCTCTGGCCACGAGAGGCAGGCTCCAGCCGCGGCTCGCGCGCTCGCCCTGAGCCCCCCGCGCCCAGGTGGGATGGAAGAAGCCTGTCAGGTAAGCGTGGCATCCCATATTTATAGCATCAGCATTTTGGTGCATGGAAACGTGAAGTTGGGCAGAAAAAAATAAATGAATAAAGCACAAGCTGATGTTCAACATAGCACTTAGCGCCGTCTGCCACGCTATTGCAAATTATTGCCCTGGATTTACTTCAAAAGTAAAATTTGGTTCAAAGTCACCACTGTCCCTTTCCTGTCCCAGAATCTACATTACTCAGCAGGGACTCCAGACCAGGCAAGATCTGTTTGCCGCTGCAAAATCTATTCCAGGTACTCCGGTGAACATGTTCAGGGGATTCCTCTTTCCAGGAGGACACCTCCCACTTGGTAGTGTTAGCTGCAGTCCTCATGCTCAATTTGAGAATCAAAGGCAGGGGCCAACGCTGTGGTGTAGTAAGTTAAGCATACGCCTGCAGTGCCAGCGTCCCATATGGGCACTGGTTCGAGTCCCGGCTGCTCCACTTCCGATCCAGCTTTCTGCTATGGCCTAGGAAAGCAGTGCAGGATTGGGAGACCCAGAAGACGCTCCTGGCTTCGGATGGGCCCAGCTGCGACCGTTTGGGGAGTGAACCAACAGGTGGAAGATCTGATCTGTAACTATGCCTCTCAAGTAAAGCAATAAATTTTAAAAAGAATAAAAGGAGGATGCCTGCCAGTGGCACTGCCAAGAGATGAAACCTATGGAAGCCCAATTAGGAGCCAAGTGCTGGAGCGGATGTGTCCCTCTTGCCAATGGTGCCCATTTTGGTCCATCCTATCATGGGCCAGGTGTTAGCTGGTAGTCTGTGCATGCCCAGCACAGGACCTGATACCTAAGGACTGTGGTGAAGGAACACTCCATGGAACCCATCGTGAGAGAGAGAGACAGAGAGGTGTCTTCACTCCCCAAATGGCTGCAATGTAGGACGTTCATCTGGATCTCCCATGGATGACAGGGACCCAAGCTCTTGGGCAGTCCCTGCTGTTTTCCCAGCCACATTAGCAAGGAGCAGCCAGGACTCAAACTGGTGCCCATATGGGATGCCAGTGCTGCAGGCAACTGCTAAACCCACTATGACACACCCCCAGACCTTTGCCTTTTGTAGAAAATATGTGCAAGCATTTTAAGTAACTTGCTGTTACGACTTGCATTTTCCACTTTCCATTTATAAACATTAAATCTTTGAACACAGCTTCAACTCATTGTTTTTAATGATTAAATCATCCTGGGGTTGTGTGTGCGTGTGTGTGTGTTTCTTACTTGTAAAGAGAATGAGTTTTGGCATTCCATTAGATGACATATGGAGACCCAGGTTTGGGTGCTTTTGGCTCACCTTGAAAGATGATGAGAAATAATGTGTTTCGGCAAGGTAGATAAGATGTACAAGGATGAGAATGAAATGTACTCCTGCAGGTTATTTCAAGCCTATCTCTTCCCAGCTCAGCCCAAGTGCAGGGAGAGGGCTTTCCTGTTTACCTGAAGCCAGCAATATGAGTGCAGTAAAGCATCCTGAGAGCCGGCTGGGCACGCAGTCTCAGGGAGTGTGCAGAAAAAAAGTCCCCAGCCAAATGTCAGAAGGTGGTAAGCCCAGTTTCAAACACATCTGAAACAGAACGCATGTTCACGTGATCTCGCTTAGCCAACCCCTGGGAAACAAGTGCACCACTTGTTCTCCTGTGGCTAGAAGGATAAAGAAACACTGTGGGCCCAGGTGGCTGCAGCAGAGTGGGATCCACTGAGGAAATCCCCAGTAAGTTCAGCTTGGAGTGTGGATATCTAGACTGAGCTCAAAATGATGCAAGTGTGTCCTCTGAAATCATCAAGTCACAGGATGTAGGCACACTGAACAGGTTAAAGGGCTGCAGCAGTGACATCTAGGATTCCTTGCAACTTTAATATTCTGTATTCTGTAAGCCTGGGCATGTAGAGCATCAGAATGCTTGTATTAGGTGAGGAACAGCTGCTGTCCCTTCTCTACTCCATTTCTGCCCATGCTCCTGCCTGTGAAACAGGTTACTTGTACAGTGGCACGTCACTAACTTGAATTCTATTATTCAGATTTTGTTCTTGGGATTCTTGAATAAAGAGTTGAACAATTTTTCAAAACCAGGGTTCAAGAAATAAGGGATAACTTTTTAAAAAAGAAAGATTATTTATTTGAAAGGCAGAGTTACAGAGAGGAACAGGCAGAGGCAGAGAGAGAGAGAGAGAGAGGTCTTCCATCTGCTGGTCCACCCCCCAAATGGCTGTAATGACTGGAGCTGGGCCAATCCGAAGCCAGGAGCTAGGAGCTTTCTCCTGGGCTCCCACACAGGTGCAGGGGCCCAAGGACTTGGGTCTTTTTCTACTGCTTTCCCAGGCCATAGCAGAGAGCTGGGTCTCAAACTGGTACTCATATGGGATGTCAGCACTGCAGGCAGTGGCTTAACCCTCTATACCACAGGCACCAGCCCCAGGAATAACTTTTTTTTTCATGGGTAAAATTCTTTTTTTAAATTTTTAATTAGTTTTTTAACAGATTCAATGTGATTTGTAGATACAATTCTAAGAAAATAAGTCTATAGGTTTGAAAAGCATAAAACATTTCACTGCCCTAGAAATCTTCTGTAAAATCTTTTTCTGTAAAAAAAATTACAGATAGAGAGGGAGAGACAGAGGGAAAAAGAGCTTCCATCCACTGGTTCATTCCCCAGATGGCCATAATGCCCAAGGCTGGGCCAGGCTGAAGTCAGGAGTCAGGAGCTTCTTCTGGGTCTCCTACGTGGGTGGCTGTGTCCCAAACACTCAGGTCATCTGCTGCTGCTTTCCCAGGCCATTAGCAGAGAGTTGGATCAAAAGTGGAGCAGCTGGGACACAAACCAGTGCCCATGTGGGATGCCAGTGTCACAAGGGGCAGCTTTACCCACTGTGTCTCAGTGCTGGCCCGTATTATGTACATTTTTGAAAAGACATAATGATTTTATAGTCTTAAGGCCGTCTAAGTTTTCCTTCACTTGTATATAGTCTATGATAAAATTTAAATTATACAGTTTCTGTAATGTGTAATTTGCATTCAGTCACATCTGTAAGTGTTCTATGTGGTTATACAACATGAAGTAAATCCTTTTTAAAATTTTTACTTTGTTTGCGGCGCCGGCACACCGGGTTCTAGTCCCGGTCAGGGCGCCGGATTCTGTCCCGGTTGCCCCTCTTCCAGGCCAGCTCTCTGCTATGGCCAGGGAGTGCAGTGGAGGATGGCCCAGGTGCTTGGGCCCTGCACCCGCATGGGAGACCAGGAAAAGCACCTGGATCCTGGCTCCTGCCATCGGATCAGCGCGGTGCGCCGGCTGTAGTGGCGGCCATTGGAGGGTGAACCAACGGCAAAGGAAGACCTTTCTCTCTCTGTCTCTCTCTCTCACTGTCCACTCTGCCTGTCCAAAAAAAAAAAAAAATTTTTTTTACTTTGTAATGTGTCATCCTGTAACTTGTCTGTCAAGTTTAGATTTTTATATATTTATTTGGGTTGCCTATAGTGCCAGATACTTAAAAACATAAGTATAACATAGGGCACAAAGCAGGTTGGATAGCTTGCTGGGGGCAAGTGGTGCGGGGGGGAATGCACACTCCAGTGAATTTGTCATCCAGACCCAAGGTGCCTTGGTTCTCCCTGACCCTGCTTCTCAGTTGTGCCCTTTGGGTTGGAATAGTTCGGCCTCTGATTAGATTTCAGTTCCTTAGCATTTTACTCTGTGGCTTGAGGAGCAAGCCAATCCTGCCCTCTAATTTGTCCTATTTCAGTGCAAGGCAGTGCTTTTATTTATTTCCATAGTTTAACTCAAATGAACATTCTTTCTAGCAAGTAGGAGTCCTGCAAAAACCTCATCTGCACGTACAGCAGAGAACCTGCCTTAGGCGCTGATGGGATCCCTCTGCACTTAGGCTCCAGCTTTGAATGACTGCATGTCCACGAAGGTAACTTCTAGGGCACTCCCGTTGCCAACTTGCTGGTAGAATGTCCTGTTTCCTGTGCCAGTCATTTGAGACAATCAGACATGTTACTGAGTAATCCAGGGCTACTCTTAGAGAAACTGTGTAAATACACCATATTTGATGTTGAAAAGTAATGCCATATGGGGGACAGTTGGGCCGAATCAGGTGGTTTCTCTTTGCTGCCTGCGCCCTGATTTCTAGTGGTGCCAGGTGGGAGCCAGGACAACAGGCAGAGTCTTCTGCTCTATGGGCTCCTTGCCCTCCCACCCTTGATTTGTCTGATGGCATTGTCCTCAGTCATATAATTTCTGTGCAAGTGAAATTTGAAATCCCCCTCCTCTCTAATGACATTGCCCTCCCCAAGCCCTTCCGCCATTGACATTCCAAAGATTTCAGGGCTCTCCAGCCACTGATAGGTCTGATGGAGATGGGCTCGGGGGAGTGCACGCTGCCCCCTCCTGAGCATTCTCTCCGGGAAAGGGGAGTAGAATGTGGCCGGACAGGACTAACTTCGCTGGAGGATAAGAGCAGAACATTGTCCGTGTCTGGCCCAGTCTGGCCAGCACCCATTTCAACCCTTTGGCTTACAAGATAACACAGGAGATCAAAAGCAGCGATAGGGCTTCAGCATGATAGCATATCCACTGTTGGTGCAGTCGCCTGCCTGGAGCAACAGCAGGGGCTGAGGGAGGGGAGGGAAGGATGTAGGGAAGAGCAGGTGGGTGGTCCCAAAACCCTGTCACTGTTGTGTCACAGCTGTCCGATCAGACTGTCCACTTCGGAACTATGCCGGCTTGCGAGCCAAGGCTCTTGCCTCATTTCCTGGACTTGGCTCTGAGGGATGTCATGTTAGAGGAAGTATATTTGCTCCCAGGAATCTAAAGAAAAGTGTGGCCCATTAGAGGGGGCCACCTATCCCCAAGTTGGGAATCCTTGGGAACGTAGCACCTGCTTGTGCACTTGTGGAGAATGGAGTTCATGGTAGGGGAGACAGGAAACAAGGTTTCAAGGGAATTTAGTGATCAGTCAGTCAATCAGTAGCTAGGAGGATGCGAGTGCCTACTCTGGGCTTCAGGGAGAGATGATATTGTCCTTGTGAAACTAATCAGAGCGCTGAGACTGACATGCTGCCAAGATTGTCCATAAAGGAAGACCAAACCGGGTGGGTGCTGCCGTGCAGCAGGTTAAGTCACCACTCGGGACACCGGCATCCTGTGTGGAAATGCCAGCTTGAGTCCTGGCACCTTCCCCTCCGATCCAACTTCCTGCTAATGCGTCCCAGGAGGCAGCAGTTGATGGCTCACTACGTGCTACCCATGTGGAAGAAGCAAATCGAGTCCCTGGCTCCTGGGTCAGCCTGGCTCAGGGCTGTTGTGGGCATTTGAGGAGTAAACCAGCAGATGAAAGATTCTTTCTCTCTCTCTCTCTTTCAAGTAGGAGGAAATAAGTAAGACTCAAATTATATACTTTTAGTGATAAACCCCCTGGGAGCAGGGCAAATTGTGGCCATCACATCAGGGCTGCCAAGAACTGAGAAACGCGTTGAACTCTAATAATAATATACAATCTGAGGAAATTGCACCTGTTGGCTCTCCTTCACTTCCTGCAAAGATGAAGGTGAGAGAGAGGGAACTAATGCCTCTTTCCTGTAAGTGTCTCTTTCCATCATTATATATATATTTGAAATATATATATGGCCGGCACTGCGGCTCACTAGGCTAATCCTCTGCCTTGCGGCACTGGCACACCGGGTTCTAGTCCCAGTTGGGGTGCCGGATTCTGTCCCGGTTGCCCCTCTTCCAGGCCAGCTCTCTGCTATGGCCAGGGAGTGCAGTGGAGGATGGCCCAAGTGCTTGGGCCCTGCACCCCATGGGAGACCAGGGTAAGATCTTCCATCCACTGGCTTACTCATCCAAATGGCTGCAACAGCTGGGGCTGGGGCTGGGGCTGGGGCTAGGGCTGGGGCTGGGGCTGGGGCTGGGCCAGGCCAAAGCCAGGAGCTTCATCTCTACTCCCATGTGGGTAGTAGAGGCCCAAGTTCTTGGGCCATCTTCTGTTGCTTTCCCAGAGGCATTAGTAGGGAGCTGGATGGGAAGTGGAGCAGCCAAGACTCAAACTGGCGCCCATATGGGATGCTATCATAAATGGAGGCTTTTCCAACTCTGTAGAACAATTCCAGCCCTTCTAATCCATATTTGTAAAAGAAAAGAAAGGATATTTTCTGTTGATCTCCTTGTTGGAATTTCTTTTTCTCCTTGGTGGACCCGTGTAAGACCTGCTCTGGCCTCTTCCCAGGCGGTCCCTGTTAACAAGTCCATGTGTGTTCATATGAATTTCCTCTGGGCTTTCTTAGGAAAAGCACCTGTTTTCACCACACCCAGCCACACGTCTCTGTTGGAGAGAAGACAGGCAAAGCGTAGGCAGAAAGGCAGAGGAAGGCACGGTAGTCTGGTGTGCACTCCCCAGCTTCCTTCTGCCTTCACTCCGCATTTAGTTCTTCCATTCATTGTTTCTGCTCTCCTATGAGGTTGTTTATTTTCCTGTTTTCTTTTTTTTTCTACTTTGCCTCCTTGAAGTGATGCTACAGTCCTGGTTATAGTGTTGTAAATTTCTACCTTATACTGTTTTTAAAAAATGTACTTACTTATTTTCATTTTATTTGAAAGGCAGGGGGAGAGAGAGGGACAGGGAGAGAGGTATCTCTCATCTGCTAGTTTCCTCCCTCAAATGCCCACAACAGTCAGGGGCTCGAAACTCAGCTCGGGTCTCCCACATGGGTGATAGGGACCCAAGTTCTTGAGCCATCACCTACTGCCTCCCAGGTACATGTTACCAGGAAGCTGGGATCAGAAACGGAGCTGGGATTCAAATCCAGGCACTGCGATATGGGCAATGGGCACCTCCAACACATCTTTAGCCCCTGCACCTGCACTGCCCCCTTTTTCTTACTCTTTTGCTGGATTTAATGGTTCTGTTTGCTATTAAGTCCTTAGTGTGTCTGATTTCAAAAATATGGTCCTGTAGGACTGTGTGACGCCATTTTAGGTGGAGAGCAGTTTAATCGTTAAATATCAGAGGTTGAAAATTGTGGTTTTGACACTTCCTACCTATAAGCATGGAACAGTAGTCTGGTCAGTGAACAGTTACAAGAAACAGACTGCAGTAAGAATCTCCAAAGTGGAGATTATGAAATAAGAAGGGACTTCAGGACAGAAAAAGAAAACTGGCTGGCTGTGCCTCTCTCCCCTCCACTCCTCAGACTGGCTGAGAAACTCAGCAGTAGCGCATTGCTTAACTTCTGCTCGCCTCTCGCTCAGCACATTGTAAAGTCAAGCCGGAAGCTGTTGAAACAAACAAGAGGGCAGATGCTGCCACGGCCTCTCTTCCCATTGAGGCACTCCTCTGTACTCGCCCCGTCTACTTTAACCCAGAGAATAACCCACGTGGAGTGCATTCTGCTCCTGTGCAGCCCGCACCACCATCCCTGCATGTTCTTTTGCTCGATAAAGCATAAAGGAAGAAAAGCGGCAGCTGCTCCGGGAGCAGACAGCAAACGAGCCCCGCTGCGGTCGCCCCCACGGCCTGCACAAAAGCGGACTCAGAAAGTCCGGCAAGCAAACATCCAGCCGCGGACTTGGGCACGGATTCACCTGCCAGATTCATTAAACTATGTAAAGAGCTGTCCAGGTGAACCGAGAGTGGACCAAGTGCAGTGTCCAACTGGTCTTTTATTACAATGGAGGGGAGAGAACACAGATGAAGAACTGGATCACCTAATTCCTACTAATTTTAAGAGAAAGACAGCAAGGGCCAAGAAAGGGTACAGGAGAGAAGATTCAGGCCTTGTCCAGCCTGTGTCCGTTTGACATGAACCCTGGAGGCTAGAGAGCAAGCTTTTTCACAAGACAGTTATGAGGTACTGCCTACCGCGTCTTATGCATGATAGCGTGTCAGATAGGCAGCACAAGAGGGCTTATATTTTATTGCATTCTTATTTCTCCACAGAGAGCCCACAAAATGATGCCATAACTTCAGGGCTGTGGCTGGAGATGGAGACGATTTGTATTGGGTAGCAAATTTCCCACACCTTAGTCCTTTGCCAGGTAAGATGCAGAGGAAACAGATTCCTTTGAAAATCAGCTACCAAAGGAAAGGGTTGAGTATTGCTGTCTTTGTTAAAGCTCTTCACTAGCTTTTCTTTCAGCGAATTCTGCTTTGTTGGTGGAAGGCAGGCAGGGCACAACCTCATTATTTAAAGGTGCCACTTGTGGGTGTTACAGCGCAGCCGGTGAACCTGCTGCTTGAGAGGTCTGCATCCTGTGTCAGCTCTATTTTCTGTTCCCGCTTCCTGCTAATGCACAGCCTGGGAGGCAGCAGGTGACAACTCATCTACTTGAGTCCCTGCCACTCATGTGGGAGACCTGGATTGAGTTCCAAGCTTCCTGGTTTCAGCTGGACCCAGCCCCAGCTGTTTTTAGCACTGGGAAAGTGAACTAGCAGATGGAAGATCTCTGTCACTCTGCCTTTCAAAGGAAATTTTTACAAGATTTATTTTATTTGAAAGGTACAGAGAGAGAGATACCTTCCATCTGCTGGTTCACTCCCCAGATGGCTGCAATGACTGGAGCTGAGCTGATCTGAAGCCAGGAGCCAGGAGTTTCCTCCCAGTCTCTCACTCTGGTGCAGGGGGCCAAGGACTCAGGCCATCCACTGCTGCTTTCCCAGGCCATAGCAGAGAGCTGGTTCAGAAGCCAAACAGCTGGGACCAGAACCGGTGCCTATATGGGATGCTGGCACTGCAGGCCACAGCTTAACCCACTGCAACACAGCACCAGCCCCATAAATAAATCTTTTTGTTGTTGTTTTTAAATATTTATTTATTTGAAAAGCAGAGTTACAGAGAGAGAAAGAGGTCTTCCATATGCTGGTTCACTCCCCAAATGGCCGCTGCTAGGTCAGGCTGAAGTCAGGAGCCAGGAGCTTCTTCCAGGTCTCCCACATGGGTACAGGGGCCCAAGTCCTTGGGCCATCTTCCGTTGTTTTCCCAGGTGCATTAGCAAGGAGCTGGATCGCAAGTGGAGCAGCCAGGACTTGAACCAGTGCCCATGAGAGATGCTGGCACTGCAGGCAGAGACTTAACCCGTTATGCCACAGCACTGCCCCCCCCCCATAAATAAATCTTTTTTTTTATTTTTTTTTTATTTTATTTTTTGACAGGCAGAGTGGACAGTGAGAGAGACAGAGACAAAGGTCTTCCTTTTGCCGTTGGTTCACCCTCCAATGGCTGCCGCGGCTGGCACACTGCGGCCGGCGCACCGCGCTGATCCGATGGCAGGAGCCAGGAGCCAGGAGCCAGGAGCCAGGAGCCAGGTGCTTTTCCTGGTCTCCCATGGGGTGCAGGGCCCAAGCACCTGGGCCATCCTCCACTGCACTCCCTGGCCACAGCAGAGAGCTGGCCTGGAAGAGGGGCAACCGGGACAGAATCGGGCGCCCCGACCGGGACTAGAACCCGGTGTGCCGGCGCCGCTAGGCGGAGGATTAGCCTAGTGAGCCGCGGCGCCGGCCCCCATAAATAAATCTTTAAAAAAAAATCAAAGTGAGCCAAAAATTCCAGCTTTGCCATGTGACCTTGGTCAAGATAAAGCTTCCTAGGCGTCACTAATGACAATACCATATATACACTTCAAGGGGTTGTTAGAATTGAGGTAACTGATACAGGTGCGTAGCAGAAAGTAAATGCCAAATAAATATGCTGGTGGTGTTGATTTCATCTTGTCCAGTCTTCAGTGAGCTCTTCCAATCTGAATATTCATTTCTTCAACTTTGAGAAAATACTCTATTTGATAATGTCCATTTGCTTTTTTTATCTAAGACTAAAATTGGCTGCTGGACCTCCCATGTTAATCATCTTTTCTTTCTTTTGATGTTCTGGGAAATTCAGCTTTATATGCTGATCTTTCTGCTGCTTTATCTACAGCAATCTTTTAAAAATTATTTATTTCAAAACAGAGTTAGAGAGGTAGAGACACACATAGAGAGGTCTTACATCATTGGTTCAGTCCCCAAAGGACTGCAACTGGAGCTCAGCTGATTCAAAGCCAGGAGCCAGGAGTTTCTTCTAGGTCTCCCACAAGGGTACAGGGCTCAAGGACTTGGGCCATCCTCTGCTGCTTTCCCAGGCACATTAACAAGGAGCTGGATTGGAAATGTGGCAGCAGGACTCGAACAAGAGCCCATATGGGATGCTGGCACTGCAGGCCAATGTTTTAACCTGCTGCACCACAGCACTCGTCCCAGAGCAATCTTTTTTTTTTTTTTTTTTTTTTTTTTTTTTTTTTTTTTAAGATTTTATTTATTTATTTTAGAGGTAGAGTTACAGAAATGGAGAGAGAGAAAGGTCTTCCATCTGCTGGTTTACTTCTCAAATGGCCGGAACAGCCAGAGCTGGGCTGATCTGAAGCCAGAAGCCAGAAGCCAGGAGCTTCTTCCAGGTCTCCCACGCGGGTTCAGGGGCCCAAGGACCTGGGCCATCCTCTACTGCTTTCCCAGGCCATTGCAGAGAACTAGATTGGAAGAGGAGCAGCCGGGACTTGAACTGGAGCCCTTATGGGATGCTGGTGGAGGATTAACCTACTCCACCATGGCACTGCCCACAATCGTTTTTAGTCTTTTAAAAAGTTTTATTTATTAAAAGTATAGTGATGGAAGTACAATTTTTAAAGGGAGGGAGAGAGGGAGAGAGAGAGATAGGAATCTTCCATCCTTTGGTTCACTACCCAAATGGCAGCAATAGCCAGGGCTGGGCAAGGCAGGAGCCAGGAGCCAGGAGCTCCATCTGGGTCTCCTATGTGGGCAGCAGGGGCCCAAGTGCCTTCTCAGATACATTATCAGGAATCTGGACTAGAAGTGTAGCAGCCAGAACTCAAACCAGTGCTCCAACATACATTGCTGGCATCAGAAGCAGTAACTTAACCTGGTGCCACAACACTGCCCCATCATTTTTAATTTCTGAGCTCTTTCTGATTGTTCCATTTCCACCTACACATTTTTGAAGATTTACTTTATTGAGGATGGTGCTGTGTGCTAAGCATGTAGTGGGCTAAGCCTCTGGCTGCAGTGCTGTTTCCCATGTGGGCACCAGTTCTAGTCCCAGCTGCTCCACTTCTGATCCAGCTCTCTGCTATGGCCTGAGAAAGCAGCAGAGGATGGCCCAAGTCCTTGGGCCCCTGCACCCACATGGGAGACCTGGAAGAAGCTCCTGGCTCCTGGCTTTGGCCTGGCCCAGCCCTGGTCACTGTGGCCACTTGGGGAGTGAACTAGCAGATGGAAGACCTCTCCCTATAAGTAACTCTGCTTTTCAAATAAACAAAAAAGTCTTTAAAAAAGAAAAAAGAAAGAAAAAAGAAAAAAAAAAACTGTCCTACATCAATCACAGTATCATTGGTACAACTATGAAAATCAACAAAATTCTAAATCATCTCATAGACTCCGTACTCAAATTTCTATTATCTTAAATGTGTAAAATTGGCAGAATCCACAATGTAAAATGTGCGTATCTTTTTCAGCCAGTGATCCCATCACTCTTACCCTGCACATTCACCTGTACAAAAAGGTGTATGCAAATGGCTGTTCACCTGCAGCATTGTTTGTAGTAGCACAGAAGAAACAATCTAGCTGTTTGTTAATACTGATATTATATTGGGGTAAACACATTGAAATCAATACATAGCTGTTTAGAATAAAGGTATTTAGAACTGAAGTAAAGTACATTGGTAAAGTTAGGAGCTAAATTTAACAGGAAAAATTATGATTCTGAGTACTATATATAGTGTCACCAGTTGTTTTTGAAACAGAATGAATCTTTGCAAACTGAAAAGATATATAAATAGAAACAGGTAAAAGTAATTGCCTCTGTAGAAGTGAACTGGGTAACTGGACAGGACAGCATATTTCTCATTAAAAATACTATTTCGAACTATGTACATATCACATAATAAAAAAAAAAGTCAGTGCTTAAAGGGGATGGATATTCAATCCTATGGAGCAGAGGTTCTCAACCAAGGGTTGATTTTGCCCCCTAGAGGACATGTAGTGGAGTCTGGAGGCGTGTTAAGTCTTGACAATGGGTGGTAGTGGTGGGACTGATGGCAAACATGGGTAGAAGCCAAAGGCACTGTTGAAATATATATATTCTCACTTGGGCCTCTAACATCTCTGAAAGATACACAAGGTATTAGTAACAGTGGTGGTTTCTGGAGGACTGGGGCAAGGTTTTCACTGTATGCCTTTTGCTTTTTCATATGTACATCTTTCCTATTTAAAACTCATTTAGACATCAGCACAACTCCATGCAAATCAATGTGTAAATTAAATGCACTGTGTAATTCCATTGCACCTAATACAAAAATGAAATATATGTAATGGAAATATAAAGGAATATAGGAACACAGAAAAGTAGATTAAATGTTGAATGGAAATGAGTAACTCCCAGCCACACTACAAGAGGGGCAGCAAAATTTCAGTAATTGCTATCAAATATCCATCTCTCTTTAAACATGTATTTCTTTTACTTGAAAGGCAGAGAGAAAGTGCTATGGAGAGATCTTACATCTGCAAGTTCAACCTCCAACAAGCCTGCAACAGCCAGGGCTGGGTCAGGCCAAAGCCAGGAGCCAGAAACTATCCAGGTCTTCTGTGTGAGCAGCAGGGACCCAAGTACTTGAGGCATCATCTGTTACCTCCCAGGGTGCACCAGGAAGCTGGATCTAAAGAGAAGGATCCAGAACTCCAACCAGCACTCCAGTAAAGAACCAGGTGTCCCAAGGTGGCAAGCTTAACCCTTTTGTGCCACAAGCCAGACCTATATATTCACTAATAAAAAAAAACTTATTTATTTGAAAGGGAGAGAGAGATCTTCCATCAACTGGTTCACTCCCCAAATGGCTGCAATGGCCGAGGCTGGGCCAGGCAAAAGCCAGGAGCTGCCACTCTTTCCAGATATCACGTGGGTGGCAGAGACTCAAGCACTTGGGCCACCTCTGCGGTTTTCCCAGGTGCTTTAGCAGGGAGCTGGATTGGAAGTAGAGCAGCTGGGACTAGAACTGGGGCTCATATGGGATGCTGGCATCACAGGCCACAACACCATCCCCAACAGCCATTTCTTAATACATGCAGCTAAAGATAATGAACAAGAGGCCAATTGGGTTACTTGGTAATTAGGGCAAATGTCATACAAATGAAGCACCTTTCAGAAGGTGCCTGAGAATAAAGCTGCTCTTAGAAGGAGCCTGGTGGGGCTATCAAGACTGAGTCTTGGCTGGCCTGCTTGAGGGAAAATGAGATGAGTAGAAATCAGGACTCCAGTGTAGTCTTGGCTTTGTCACTAACTCATAGTGTGATCTTCAGGCCGGCGCCACGGCTCACTAGGCTAATCCTCCGCCTTGCGGCGCCAGCACACCGAGTTCTAGTCCCGGTCGGGGCACCAGATTCTGTCCTGGTTGCCCCTCTTCCAGGCCAGCCCTCTGCTGTGGCCAGGGAGTGCAGTGGAGGATGGCCCAGGTGCTTGGGCCCTGCACCCCATGGGAGACCAGGAAAAGCACCTGGCTCCTGGCTCCTGCCATCGGATCAGCGCGGTGCGCCGGCCGCAGCGCGCTGGCCGCGGCGGCCATTGGAGGGTGAACCAACGGCAAAGGAAGACCTTTCTCTCTGTCTCTCTCTCTCACTGTCCACTCTGCCTGTCAAAAATAAATAAATAAATAAATAAATAAATAAATTAAAAAAAAAAAAAAAAAGAAGGAGCCTGGTGGGGCTATCAAGACTGAGTCTTGGCTGGCCTGCTTGAGGGAAAATGAGATGAGTAGAAATCAGGACTCCAGTGTAGTCTTGGCTTTGTCACTAACTCATAGTGTGATCTTCAGCAAATCACTTAACTTGCTGTCCAGCTGTAAATTCAGAGGGCATGTTGTCAGATAAATTTTCCAACAAATCAAATGGATAATTTGTATCAGACGTTTTTCACAAAAAGTATGGAAAATATTAAATGAGATTTTATACCAACAATAAAGTCAACATCCAATACCACTAAACTGCTATTAAAATCAGCATATACATTCACATGAAGTAGTATTTTACCAGCCATTCCGAACAGAACACATTTATGTGACTGAGCCAGAGGTATTCCTACCCTCTGACTCAGTAACTGCATTTCCCAGGAATTCATCCTAAGGAAATGACTTAATATATTATAAATATATGCATCTAAATTTTTAAGTGTTATCTACATATAAGTATGTATTTATACACAATAAAATCTATTAAATCATTTCCTAAGGATGCATTTTATAGTGTGTGTGTGTGTATATATATATATATATATATATATATATATATAATGGTAAAAGAAAAAAAACTAGGTCCATATAAAACTAGGTACAAGCCGGCGCTGCGGCTCAATAGGCTAATCCTCCGCCTTGCAGCGCCGGCACACCGGGTTCTTGTCCCGGTTGGGGCCCCGGATTCTGTCCCGGTTGCCCCTCTTCCAGGCCAGCTCTCTGCTGTGGCCAGGGAGTGCAGTGGAGGATGGCCCAAGTGCTTGGGCCCTGCACCCCATGGGAGACCAGGAGAAGCACCTGGCTCCTGCTTTCAGATCAGCGCGGTGCGCTGGCCGCAGTGTGCCGGCCGCAGTGTGCCGGCCGCGGCAGCCATTGGAGGGTGAACCAAGGGCAAAAAGGAAGACCTTTCTGTCTCTGTCTACTCTGTCAAAAAACAAAACAAAACAAAACAAAACTGTATCTATGAAATAAATGAAATCTGTTCTCTTAAAAAAATAGGTACATCAATAGGAAATATTGTAGATCTATGAAAAACATTTTAAACACTAGAAGTGTTTGTTAAAAACACAATGTTCAGGGCCAGCATTGTGGTGTAGCTGCTGCCTGCAATGCTGGCATCCCATATGGGTGTTAGTTTGTGTCCTGGCTGCTCCACTTCCCATGCAGCTCCCTGTTAGTAGCCTGAGAAAAACAGTGGAAGATAGCCCAAGTGTTTGGGCCACTTGCCATCCATGTCAAAACTCAAATAAAGCACCTGGCTTTGGCCTGACACAGCACTGGCCATTGTAGCCGTCTGGTGAGTGAACCAGTGAATGAAGATCTGTCTCTCCCTCTCTGTAACAATCTTTCAAAAATAAATAAATACATCTACTCAAAATCTTTTTAAATGCAGAAACATGCAAATTTCATTTAGAATGGAAAAGTATAGCTACTTATTAACTATACTTATTTAGTATTTAATGTTGTTAAACTGGCTTTTAAATACTAAGAAAATGAATTTGAAAATGAATTTAAGCAATTAAATCAGTTGACCTTCAGGGTCTATGATTGCAATCATTCTTACAAATAGCTTTGGGGGCTGTGCTGCCAGTTCTTCTCTAGTCAATAAGGATTACAGTGGATCAGAGGATCAGAAAAATCTTCAGAACAAGCAGGCTCAGGTGTAATGAACAGGCCCCTCTAATTTGGAGGCAGTCAGGGATACAGTGCTTTTTTCTCTCACACAAGCTGCATCATGCATAAATGATGACTTTGTGTGGTTTACAGAAATATTCTATTTTAGATGTTACCACATCTACGCCCACATCTGAGTACAGAAGCATAGAGCTACGGAGAAAAGGCCTTTTTTATAAAAAGGTAAGTACAAATCTTAGAGCAGAGGGAAGGAACCCAGAAATTATTTAGTACAGCCTCAACTTTATAAATGAAAAAAACTGATGCCTATGGACTTAACTCTAAGGGTACAGCTTACAAACTTGTCATGGGACTCTAAATCCCATTATGCTGGGTGGTAAAAATGCCATCTTAGGTGTTAAAGTGATACATATTTTTCTTTTTTATATATTTATTCATTTATACAGTTCTCAAAGAATCTCACACACACACAAAATGAGTGCAGTGCTATACAGAGCTAACAGGCTGTGTATCAAAGGAGCCAGAGTCATTTAAAGTGATCATATTAAGTGTTAAAAGTGATCATATAAATAGGAGCAAGAGTCTGATCACAGTAATAAATAGAATTAAAAAGGAGAGAATGTTCCAATATGGGAAGCAGTCCACACAACAGACTCATAGAATGACAATCACTTTAAGTAAACGTCTGACCTCAGAATCAGCCTTGAAGACTTCCTGATCCAGCTTAAAAGCCTGTGACAGCATTTCAGACATGGAAAGCCAAGACACTGTGGCAAAACAGAGACCCCAGCAGAAAGAAGTGGCCATCAAAGAATGTACTTTTCTCTAAAGGGAGAATTTCCACTTTGCTTATGGCCTTATCTAAATACTGATGGAGTTTGTGGATTCAAAAGGCTTCCACAGTCTAAGTAGCTTATGTCAAGAGCCTTGGGTGGTCACTGACATCATACCTAAAAGTGTTGTTAATTTAACAGGAGTCACTGTGCACTAACACTGTGCAAAAACTAACCTTTGTCCTCAATGAGTTGTATTATGAGAGTTAACTGTAAAACTAGTTCTCAGTTGTTTGTGTGCACGTCTGTGCAAATTGTTGAAATCTTTCCTTAGTATAGAGTTGGTCTTCTGTGTACAAAGTTAATTGAAAATGATCTCAATGGAGAAGGGGAAAGGAAGGAGGAGGAGGGATGGGAGTGTGGGTATGGTGGGAAGAATAACTATATTCCTAAAGTTGTATTTATGAAATTTCTATTCCTTAAAAATAAATAAATAACTGCCCTAGATCTTAAAAAAATGCTTAGAAGGAAATATGATATTACATGTACAGAAGATACAACTAATAGATGATGGAAAAAGTAAAGTAAAGGTAACAGAGGGAAGGGCAGTGAAAGCCAAAGTTAAAGGTGGCAACAAAAGAGATGTAAATGTGGATGACAAATGAGTGAAGGCTAAGACGGGGTATGGGAAGGGATAGGACATGTGAGCACTAAGACATAGAGGGTAGCTGTGTTGGTTTTTATACACATCTACCCTGAAAGTTAATTAACCTGCAGATGCAGACCTAAATAGCAGACATTTACAATTCTAACTCTAAAGGTACAGCCTTTCAAGGCTCAAATGTTAATGCTAAATCAGATCTTTATTTATGAACCTAACATAGGAACATTGCTACAAAAGGGAAATTGATACCCACTGATATGTATTTCTACGCAAAAAAAAAAAAAAAAATTCTTTAAAGGTATTTGTTTAAGTTGTATTGACTTTTTTCTTCAGAGCTATTATTTGTTTGAAAGGCGGAGTTAGAGAGATGGGGAGACAGAGAAAGATCTTCCATCTATGGGTCACTTCCAAATAGCCAGAACAGCTGTGGCTGGACCAGGTTGAAGTCACATGGGTGCAGGGGCCCAAGCAGCTAGGCCATCCTCCAGTGCTTTTCCAGGCACATTAGCATGGAGCTAGATAGGAAGTGGAGCAGTCGGGACTCTAACTGGCACCCATATGGGATGCCTGCATCACAGGTAGTGGCTTAACCTGCTATGCCACAACACTAGCCCCTCAGAGCTCATCCACAAAGTATCAGTTGTGAATTATTAATTCAAAATTTACTAGCTAAGTCAGATGGAGAACAAATTGCTTTCATTCAGTTGCAGAAAGCGTTTTTACTGAACTAGTTTTTCAATCTGGAGCAAATTATGTGCATTTATATACAGAATCTCTCAGATACCAACAACTTTTTTTCTATGTACAGAATTTTGAAATGAGGCAGTCTGGAGTTTTAAGCTTCTGCATTCTAAGGGGATGGCTTGTGTCATTATCATGCTGCAGGCCATGGCTATTTTGTCCAGAGGCTGCCAGTTACTTTAATTCTTCTATTTTGGCAGGTCTGACTAACGGAAAGTTTGATCTAAGGACAAGACAGTGCTTGTCCAAGTTGAAATTTTGCCCTCATCATCAAACAAACCAGACTTTTAAAAATAAAACTCAACTTAATCCTGTTTTTGCTGTTATATAACATTGGCACACATTATACACACTTTTTAAGCTTTTACTTTTAGCGATTCCGTATCAAGCAACTTATAATTTATTATTACTTTATTTCCTGTTGTACTCAGTATCTTGGTAACTATGGCAAATCCTAACATGCATCTCATTTTATAAAGGATGTATTTCAATAAAAGTGTGGTAAACTAAATTTTACAAGCTGCTATCCTCTCATTATTAATAAAATGTTTATGCTAACTTCTAAATTATCTTCAGTTAATATATGATATCAAACATTTAGGTTTTAGGCTGTAGCTCGTTTCCTTTTTCTCTCTTAGCTACCTACCCCCAACAAGCCATTACAGGAGTTTATTTAACACAAAACAAACCTATACCAGGAACATTTCCTATTTAGAAAAATATAGGAAAAATAAATTACTAGGATGAGTTTTCTTAATGTATTGTAAAGGTGTCATATAAAAATCTCAGAAACAAATTATGGGAGGCATGATATTAAAAGCATAAAATCTAAGATTTTGAACAAGACAAAGTTTATCCTAAGTATTTAAGAATCTTAACACACATTAACGTATCACAACTAAGCATTTATTATACTGTTTAAGAAGGTAAGCAACTGCAGTGATATTTCAGAAGCTATATCTTTTTTCTTAAATGTAATATATGCTCATAAACTCTAGACAGTATTTTAAAATATACAATCTCTCCAAAAGAAAATATTCAACTAAAGATAGACAACTTTTAATGTAAGTAAATGTTACTAGATTTTAAAATTAAAGTCATCATCAGATTTTTCACAGCACAATGTACAGAAATTTGCAAGCTTCCTGTACATAGTAGTATAATCTTTACTCTTGAGCAAGTCGTTCAATAACACGCCGGTAATCTTCCACTAGTTCCTGAAAGCTTTCTTCCAGCTGTTCATGTTGCATGCTTATTTCTATTTGGTTCATCTGGTTTGTCAGTTCTTCTGGTCTGAGACATTTTCTCATCTTAGCAAGATCTCTCTGCTTTTTCTAAGCAACAAACACAATTTATTTGTTAGACAAAGAAAGCAGTTATACATATTTATAACCTTACATTTTAAGTCTCCAGTGTTAAAAATAAGAACAACGGAAATGTAGTCAAAGTTGTCCTATACATTTCTTAAGGAAGCCTAAACATAATGTTAACCATGAATTGCAACCCTTTAAAATCACTTAAAATTGTTTTAAGTGACGCCGACACAGTAACTAGTAGCCCCCTCCAAAGCATAGTCAAGAATTCTGTCCTGTATAGACACTCAAACTATTTTAATGAATAAAACACATTAACTGAAGAAAGGTAACCAATATTAAGTGCCATTATTTTTTACTTCACTATTCTAACACTGATTGATTATGTTCATTTTTAATTCAAATCTGGCCTTTTTTCTTGCCACTATGCTCATTTCTAGTTTGTCCTACCCAGAGACGTATTTATGGACCATATACTAACTTTAACATTTTGGAACTATTGGAAAACTGTGGAAAAGTTTTAGATAAATGAAAATCGGTCAGATTTTAAAATATGTCAATTAGCATTCAGTGAATCTCAGTACTAAGTTCCAGATATATGTTATTTTTAAAAAACAGACAGAAGGGGAAGATGCTCCAATGATTTCACTCCCCAAATGCCTGCACGAGCTGGGCTGGGTTCAAGGCCAAGGAGAGAACTGGAAACTCAATCCAGGTCTCCCCCACATAGGCAGCAGGAACCTTGAGCCTTCACTGCCTGCTCCCCTACCCTCGCCCAGTCTCCATTAGCAGAAAGCCAGAGCCAGGAATGGAAGTGGCCACTGTACCCAAGTACCCCAATATGGTACATGAGTGCCCTAATCAGCTTAAGTTTTAACTGCTGCACCAAATGTATTATGAAGCTCTCCCCATGATTCTGAGAAGTATACTGCTGTGCTGAGGCATGTGCAAAACGGAGCTGGTAACAACTTTATGCAGGACACCATGTTAGAACATACTGTGTCAGTGATACTCGTAAGAGGACTGGACAACTGAGGTAGCAGCTACTGCTGTAGTTCAAGCCAGGGGTGATAAAACTCTTAGTAGCAGCAGACATGGAGAGTGCAGGGCAGATCTACAGGATAAAGTACTGGGTGACAGGAGGAAGAATGATGAAAAACAAACAACAAGATTCCTGGTAGTGGCAACACTGCAATACATGAAATTGTCATGCTTTAAGATAATCTGCTCTATGGGGCCTGCGCTGTGGTGTAGTGGGTAAAGCTGCCGCCTGCAGTGCTGGCATCCCATATGGGTGCTGGTTCGAGTCCTGGCTGCTCCACTTCCTATCCAGCTCTCTCCTATGGCCTAGGAAAGCAGTGGAAGACAGCCCAACGTGGGAGACCTGGAAGAAGCTCCTGGCTCCTAGCTTCGGATCAGCGCAGCTCCGGCCACTGTGACCAAATGGGGAGTGAACCAATGGATGGAAGACCTCTCTCTCTCTCTCTCTCTCTCTCTCTGTAACTCTGCCTTTCAAGTAAATAAATAAATCTTTTTTAAAAAAAAGATAATCTGCTCTAGATTAAAATATCAATTCTGTTTTACTGGAGCATATAATAAAGAGCCGACTTCACAGATATTAGAAGTCACATACGTTAACTCATATAATCCTAATAGTGCTGAGATAGGTATTAGATGGAGAACAAAAAGGAGACAGGAATTAAGTAACTCGCCCAAGCTCACAGAGCTAGCTAGCAAGCTGAGAAACCAGGATTCAAACCCTGACAGTCCAGTGGGGAGTCCAAATATTAGTTTTTGTGTTAAAATGCCTTTCAAGAGACAAGTAAAAAAGAAAAATCTTAAAAAAATACCTTAAACTATCATAAAAATTAACAAATGCATCTTACTAGGGGCCCTAATAATTTTAGAAAACCAGGCAAATCTGTCATGATCATCATTTAAAAAGCTTAAAATTAAACATTTCTAAAGCAAGGTACAGTAAAGTACTAGAAGTAAGCTTATATTGAAATAAGCTGACACTACAAAGAAAAATTGATCCTGTGTATAAATTGTAATTGTTTCATTAACTTTTTATAGTCCCTAAACTACATATTCTGTTTTGTCCACATGTGATGTATTATAAATTAACTTTTTAAAACATTTATTTTAAAAAAAGAACTTAAGCTCATTTGCAGAAGACCTCTATTCAGCATTAACACCTGGGAGCACAAGTGCACCCTGGAAGAGAACTTTCATATTAGAATGGCTGGAGACTTTCTTTAGTCTTGAAAATAATTCTTTTCCCAATACAAACAAAAACTTCTGTTTCATACAGTAGTGCTGTTGACACTATGCAATTAATGCAAATTTAAAATGGTATTGAAGTCACTTTATTTATATTAAATCTGACCTGAATATGAATTCATTTCCAGAAAATAAAACTTCTTGGCTAGTTTTCAGATTCCAAAAAGGCTTATAAATATATTTTTAAAAATGACATCATTCCTAAGATCTCCTTAACTTCTAACTGTTGAACATTCCCTTTTGTGAAGTACAGTGTAGACAGGTTCTTTTGTAAGAATTTATTGAAATAAAAATGGTGTTGAGGCATATAAATTCCCAAGACTTTCCAAGACGTTTTACAAGACTTCTTTGAAGACATACACACTATGGAAATGAAAAGCCTCCCTAGTGAGTTCACTTCCTCAGTAGGGAAGCATTCCCATGTTGTGGAAAGGAAGCCAAATTCCCAGATGTTAGTAACTTGTCCTGCCAGAACCAGACCCCAACACTGGGTTTCCTGATTCCAAATCCAATGACATTGTAACAAGAATTATAGATTCTCTACCTATAAACCAATTATTAATTAATATATGCCTGTGAAACAAAGGTTTCAATGCTAAAAACCAAGCAGTTGTATCAATTTCTTTTTAGCCACCTTTTTCAGACTTACCATTTTTGAACACCTGAAGATTAATTCTGTACTACATATAGAGTCTCTTTTTAAATGATTCTAGTTAACAAAGGCTGTTTTGCCTTCTTTTTTTAGCACTTAAACAAATAAATTATCAGTGTTTAAAGGAAGGGAAAGGTACTGTCAATTTATAGCCAAACAGATTCTTAGAGGGAGAGAAACTATATTAAGCTAAGTATACTTAAACTGGTGGTTGGTTAGCCTATTTATTTATTTATTTTTATTTTGTTTCTCCCCAAAGAAAGCTTTTTTTTTTTTTTTAAAGAAATACAAACTTAATGCACTTCATGAGTGCAACTTTAGGAATATAGTGATTCTTCCCACCCAACACTCCTACCCCTCCTCCTCTTCCTGCTCCCATTCCCGGTCCCATTCTCCACTAAGATCCATTTTCGATTAACTTTATACACAGAAGACCAACTCTATACTACATAAAGAGTTCAACAATTTGCACAAAAAAACAAAACAAAACCAAAAAATCCTGTTCCTCAACAGTCAAGACAAGGGATGTTCAAAGTCATTGCATCTTGAATTTCACTTTTTTTTTTTAGAAACTTAATTTAACAAAGCACCCAAGAATGATACATCTTTTGCAAGCACTTAGACATAATTTTGATACAACTTTTTGAGGACAGACTTTTTTTTAATTAATTTATTTATCTGAAAGGTGAAGTTACATAGAGATCAATCTTCCATCCACTGGTTCACACCCCAAATGGCTGTTATCAATCAGGGATGAGCCAGGCTGAAGCCAGGAGCCTGGAACTCCATCTGGATCTCCTACATGGGTGTAGGGCCCCCAGGACTTGGGTCATCTTCTGCTGGTTTTCTAGGAACATTAGCAGGGAGCTGGATCAAAAGTGGGGCAAGTCAAGACTTGAACAGCTGCCCATATGGAATGCTGGTATTGCATAGGGCAGCTTAACCTGCTGCACTGCAACACTGGCCCCAGTAGTTAAGACACCAGTGTCCCACACCGGAGTATCTGAGTTTGATTCCTGGCTTGGGCTCCTGATTTTAGTTGCCTGGTAATGGAGATCCAAGGAAGCAGAGGTAATGACCCAAGCAAGCAACTGGATTCCTGCCACCCACACTGGAGACCTGGCTTGAGTTTCTGCCTCCCCACTTTAGCTCAGCACAATGCTGGCTTCTGCAGGTATTTGGGTAATGAGCAAGTAAATGGGAGCTTCCCTCTCTGCCTTTCAGATGAATAAATAAATAATTTAAAAAATAAAACCCATTTCAGGGTCAGTTAAGCCGATGCTGGTGACCTCAGTTGGAGTCCTGGCTATGAAAGACCCAGATAAGAGTTCCAGGCTCCTGGCTTCATCCTGGCCTAGTCCAGGCCATTATAGCCATTTGGGAAGTGAAGCAGCACATGTAAGATCTCTATTTCTCTACTTTTCAATCTAAAAAACCATACCAAAACAAAAACACTACATTTCTTTAGGGTGGGTATTTGGCATAGTGATTAAGATACCACTAGGGATGCTCACATCCCATATCAGAGTACCTGAGAGTTGGACTCTGAGCTCCATTCCACATTCTGGCTTCCTGCTAATGCACACAATGGGAGACAGCAGAGGGATTGTTTAAGTACTTGGGTCCCTGCTACCCACATGAGAGACTTGGATTGAGTCCTGGCTCCTGGCTTTGGCCTGGCCCAGCTCTAGCTGCTCAAGATATCTGGGGCATAAACTAGCATACCAAGCTCATACTGGTGACTCCCAACTGGAGTCCTGGCTGTGAAAGACCCAGATAAGAGTTCCAGACTCCTGGCTTCCCCCAGGAAGAACTCTGGATGAGAGCTCTCTGTCTCTGCCTTTCAAATTAAAAACAGAAAAATGCATACAAATGCTTCTATCTTGTTCTCTTTTTTTTTAAATTTAGGAATATCTCTCATTTGCTACATCTGTATAAGAAATCACATAAATATCTGAAATATATAAATTATCTCATGCTACTGAAAGTTCTAATCTTGAATACTGTCACCTGTTCTTTATGTTTATATTTCTTAAGTAAATTTTCCAGCTAACAAATTAAATATTGGAAAAGCCTGGGGCTGGTGCTGTGGCATAGAGGTTAAGCCGCCGCCTGCAGTGCCAGCATCCCATATGGGAGCCAGTTCAAGACCCGGCTGCTCCACTTCCCATCCAGCTCTGTGGTTGCCTGGGAAAGCGGTAGAGGATGGCCCAACTCCTTGGGCCCCTGCACCCACATGGGAGATGTGGAGGAAGTTCCTGGCTCCTGGCTTCGGATCGGCACAGCTACAGCCACTGCAACCAACTGGGAAGTGAACCAGTGGATGGAAGCCCTCTCTCTCTCTTTGCCTCTCCTCTCTGTGTAACTTTCTGACTTTCAAATAAATAAATGCTTAACAAAAAAAGGGGGGGAGGGGAAGCCTTCAGAAATACCATTTTTTTAAAGTTAAACTTGTTTTTAATTAATTTAGATATCATTTTACAATGCAAAATTATATAAAAGATTTAGAGGAATAAAATTAAGGAAACACAACAATGCATAAAGGATTCCACTCATTTAAATTTTTAAACATTAATCATTAAAAGGATTTGAAGAGGGGGCTAGCATTGTGGCACAGTGAATCAAGCCACTGCCTGTGACATGGGCATCCCACATCAGAGAGAGAATTCAAGTCCCAGTTGCTCCACTCCTATGCAGCTCCTTTCTGATGTATTTTGGGAAGGCTGAGGAAGACAGCCCATGTGCTTGGCCCCCGCAACCCACATGGGAGATCCAGTGGAGACCCAGGGTCCCAGCTTTGGACTTGTCCAGCCCCAGCCATTGCATTCATTTAGGGAGCAAACCAGTAAATAGAATCTCTCTCTCTCTCTCTCTGTGCATGTGTGTGTGTGTGTACCTCTCTCCTCATTTTATTTCAAATAAATAAAATATATAAAAATATATGAAAAATGTTTATAAAAACACAGTGGTACACAAATCTGCAAAATAATGTTGTAATAAAATTTTAGAAACAAAAATAGGATAAAATAGCCTGTTGAAAGAATCAGTTTACTGTACAAAATTGTATTATATGTAAAAGTAAGGTTATGATAACCTAATGCTGAGAAATATTTTTAATTCCATTCTTTATTGAAAAAAACCAGAAATATGCAATCCTCTGGTTAGCACTTTATATAAGACTAAATATAAAATGATTATATTAAAATATCACAAATAGAAATGTCTTAAACTATAACAAATGTTCATGGAATGATTTAGTAGTTGTCAGATCATGTACTCAATAATGTGTAACGGTTGGTTCTCTTCTTATTTTCTACCATCAGAAATACTATTTCTACCTATTTTCTGATATCTCAGAATTTTTAACTTCCAAGATTGTTACTTTGAACAATTTTTTTCAATATTTATTTGAAAGGCATAGTTATTTATGGATCTTCCATCTGCTGGTTCACTTCCTAGATGGCCACAACAGCTAGGGATGGGGCCAGACCAAAGTCAGGAGCCAGGAGCTTCTTCCAGGTCTCCCACATGGGTGGTAGGGGCCCAAGGATTTGAACCATCTTCTGCTGCTTTCCCAGGCACATTAGCAGGGAACTGGATCAGAAGTGGAGCAGCTAGGACCCAAACCAGGGCCCAGATGGGATGATGGCAGTGCAGGCGGCAGCTTAACATGCTGTACCATAGTACTGGCCCCATTTTGGGCAATTTTAAAAATATATTTATTTTTTTCTTCTACTTGCAAAGTACAGTGACAGTGAGAGATACAGAGGGAGAAAAACAAAGAGATCTGGGGCTGGCGCTGTGGTGTAGAATGTAAAAACCGCCACCTGCAGTGCCAGCATCCTATGTGGGTGCTTGTTCGAGTCCTAGCCACTCCACTTCTGATCCAGCTTTCTGCTATGGCCTGGGAAAGCAGCAGATGGTCCAAGCTCTTGGGTCCCTGCACCTACAAAGACCCAGAAGAGGCTCCTGGCTTCAGATCGACACAGCTCCAGCTGTTGAGGCCACTTGGGGAATGAACCAGTAGATGGAAGACTTCCCTCTCTCTCTTTCTCTCATTCTCCCTCTCTGTAACTCTGCGGAAGGAAGGAAGGGAGGAAGGGGGGAGGGGAAGGGCATTTGGTTCGTTCTCCAAATGCCCGCAACAGTCAGGGTTGGGCCAAGCTGAGCCAGAAGCCTTGAATTCCATCTGGGTCTTTCAAATGAGTGACAGGGGCCCAAGAATTTAAGCTATCATTTACTGCCTCTCAGGTGCATTAGAAAGAGGAGCAGCCAGGATTTGAAGCAGCACTCCAATATGGGGAAGCAGGCATCCCAACCAGTGGCTTAACCCACTGTGTCACCAGCCAGCCCCTAGACAATCTCTGAGAGGACCAATATAATAGTTATATATAATAATCACAATTATTCATTAGTCAGTTAATTTACTTGCTTGAATTTTAAGGCAGATTCTGTCATTTATATTTTCAGCAATTGGGTTATGCATGTCTACAGGTATAATATATATAAATGTTATAACCACATGTTCAGGTACTCAACTTGTAAAATACATTAATAAATGTTCTCCCTAATATCTCATTATTCAGTTATAACTATATAGAAAATTCTTACACAAATTAGTATGAACAACATCTACTCAAACAGTAGCAAAATGTTAAGATCAAATCTTATCTAGGAGGGAGAATTTCTGCATTAAAAGGAGAAAACTATGGTAGAAGTAGGGGAAAAGACAAGAAAGAATGTTTGAAAAAAGCAGAGCCGCCTACTATGGTCTAGTAGGTAAAGCCACTGACTGTACTGCTGCATCCCGTATGAGTACCAGTTCAAGTCCTGGCTGTTATATATTTCTAATCCAGCTCCCTGCTAATGTATCTGAGAAAGTGCTGGAAGATGGCTCAAGTACTTGAGCCCCTGGACCCAGATGGGAAACCCCTAAGAAACTCCTGGTTCCTAGCTTCAGATCAGCCCAGCTCTGGCCGTTATAGCCATTTTGGGGAGTGACTCAATGGATGGAAATCTCTCTGTTTCTCCTCTCTAACTCTGCTTTTCAAATAAATAAATAAATAAATCTTTTTTTTTAAAGAGGTAAACAAAACTGAGTTATATTTTCAGCTGTAGTAAGGTACAGAGGTTATAAATGGCAACCAAGGCTATTTTTAAGAATAAAAGCAAAAGAGAATGTGACAAATGGGAAGATACAAAGCTTGGAAAAAATAAACAAGAAAACTAACGAGGGAAGAGTCTGGGTATTCATTCAGATTTTTAAAAAGACACACATAAAAAAAAAAAAAAAACTAACCATGATTGGGATGACTTTTAAAGTGAATGAAAAATTTTATAGCTTACATTGGAAAATGAGAATTTTTATAACAAGGATATTTTGTTTTATCGAATTTAGCAAAATGATTTGAACTCTCCCATACACTGCAATTGCTAGCTTTTCTGATGTTTATTTTTTTTTTAAGATTTACTTATTTATTTGAATGACAGAGTTACAGAGAGGCAGAGGCAGAGAGAGGTCTTCCATTTCTCTTTACATGCTACACCACAACACTGGCCCCTTCTTATGTTTTAAACAATGACAATACAATGGTTAATAAGAGTTTGAAAGTCATACCTTATATGGGCTAATTAGTCTTCTTTTAATATCCAATCTATAGCTTCTATATTGTTCAGCATCACTCATGTCAGTTACAAGGAGGCGAAGAATTTCATAAACCCGTCTAGCATGTTGCTGTTAAATAAAGAAAAATGTGAACATTTTCAAATTAAAAAAAAAAAAAAAAAAAAAAAAAACAGTGACATTTCCAAAAGAATACATGATATGTTTAATGTCTGCCATGGACAAAGAATTGTATTAAATACTAGAGGAAAAACAGTAAAGGAGCTAGCAGTGTACTGAGTGAAACAAATGAACAAGGCATGCTTAATTTAATCACAGAAGTGCTGATGAGTTCTTGCAGTAGTGCACCTAATGAATGTGGGAAATGCTAGGGGAATAAAACCTCAGGTGAATCTTGAAAATGAGTATGCCATTCTGGAAAGAGGTGAGGGCACTGTGTTGGTATGTATGTATGCCTGAGTACATATATGCCCATGTACAGAAAAGCCTGACATTCCTAAAGTAAAAAATAACCAAGAAGTAGGAAGGAAGACAGTGAGGATGAAGCCTTATTTACTGGGGTAAAGAGCTAAACTTCACCCCAGTGGATGATAGTCTTGATATGGGAGACTAGGCAATGAACACAAATGTGAATTCTAAGAAAACCATTATTTTAGCTATATGGAAACATTAGCAAAAGAAGGGCAAAGAAACCAATTAAGTCAATAAACTAGGGGCTGGCACTGTGGCATAGGAGGTAAGGCTACCACCTGTGACAACAGACATCCCATATGGACGCCAGCTATGTCCTGGCTACTCCACTTTCAATCCAGTTCCTGACTGATGGCCTGGGAAAAGCAGAGGAAGATAGCCCAAGTATTTGGGTCCCTGCTACCTACATGAGAGACCCAGATGAAGCCTCTGGCTGCTGGCAATGGCCCAATTGTGGCCATCTGGGGAGTGAACCAAAAGATAGAAGAGCTCTCTAACTGACTTTCAAATAAATAAATGAATTAATTAATTGAAAAAAATTAAACAAAAGAAGTTAAGCTACTAAACCAGTGCCCCCTCCCTGCAAAATGACGGCATGAACTGTGACAGTACAAATAATAAGGGGACAAAGATTCTAGTAAAAAGAAAAAGATGACCAGGAGGAAGCTATAAAATGACAGTTTTCACAGCCATGGAGTAGATTCAGAAGGCAACAGAACATACTAATAGGATGAAAATTCTAGCCTGAGGGCGAGAGCTTAAGCAGTATCAGTAAGTGTTAAAACCATAAGGTTAGTTAACATCACCTGAGGAAAACATATACCATGATAACAGAGCAAAGGTCAGAATCCTGTAGTAACAGGTAAAGGGCAGACAGAGGACACCACAAATGGTTTAAAGAATATCAGGAGAATAAAAATTCTGGTTTCACTGAAGCCGAAAAATTTCTGTTTGTGCTGTTTAACTTTTAATTTTATTTGAGCAGGGAGGTATGCTATGGGTAGGTTAGGAAAAACAATATTTGTACTTTCTGGAGGGGATACCTGAGTCAAGCCTGAAAAAAATTAGAGTGAGTACCATTTGGCCAGGCAATAGGAGAAGTGGGTACCTGGATAAAAGGAACAGTGTATGTAAAGGGACACAGAAAGATATGGCACAATGGGGAAATGCAAGCAGTTCAGTAATGCCAGAGCAGGTAGGAAACTGGAGCTAGCAGAGCAGGCAGGATACAGATTATGATGGGCTCTGTGGACCTATTTAGGAGCTTGAATTCCTTTAAAAAAAAAAAAAAAATGGAAGTGGCATAGTATTTGCATGTGATAACCTACACATATATTTCCGTATAAATTTTTTCTTAAATTTTGTTTAGGTGAGAGGCAGAGATAGAGATGACAGATTATCTTAGATAGATAAAGGGAAGAAGGCAGGAAGCATGGAAGGGCAAGCTTCCTCAAATGCTTACAACACTTGCTAGCTGGGAACAAAGCCAGAAGCCAAGAACATCTCTAGGGCTGCCATGTGGATGGGCAAGAATCCAATCATTTGAGCCATCACCACTGCCTTCTAGGATCTGCATTAGCAGGAAGCTGCAGTTAAGAGTGGAGCTAGGTATTTTTTTAAAGATTTGGTTATTTATTTCAAAGGCCCGGCGGGGGGGGGGGGGGGTGTAAAGGAAGGGAGAGAGAGAGAGAGAGGGAGAGAGAGAGGGAGAGGGAGAGGGAGAGGGAGAGGGAGAGAGAGAGGTCTTCCATCCACTAGTTCACTCCCCAGATGGCCACAATGGCTGGAGCTGCACTGATCCAAAGCCAGGAGCCAGGAGTTTTTTTTCTAGGTCTCCCATGTGGGTGTAGGGGCCCAAGGACTTGGGCCATCTTCTACTGCTTTCCCAGGCCTTAGCAGAGAGCTGGATCGGAAGTGGATCAGCTGGGACTGAACTGGCACCCACATGGGATGCTGGGATTGCAGGCCAAGGCTTTTAACCTGGCTGCATCACAGTGCCAGCCCCAAGAACCTATACTCTTAACTACTGCTACTTCCCACACATGTACTCTTAATGTCCATACTATGTTGTAGTTAAGCTATATACTTTAATAAAAAAAAAATTAACTTTACATCTTTTTTCCTACAAAATAAAAATACCTTATTTATTTTGAATTTTTGTTGTGCCTCTATCGCCATTTCTTCATTGAATCCTTGCATTAACTTTTCTCGGGAAAAACAGGGCAAATCTTGGCAAAGCTTCACAAGCACAAAATCTCTTAATTTCACATAGCTTTTGGATGGATCTTCCGCTGAAGAAATAAAGCAGAATAACACATTCTTTACATAACATGATTCCTTTATCATCTGTAATTTCAACGTATTTGGTAGGCTAGAAATGCAAGTATTCTTAAAACTACAAACAAAATTTACAACATGAAAAGATTATTCCTTATAAAAGAACTATTACCTTTGCCAAGTAAAATCACATGTGTGATGCTTTTGTAAAAACATTTTATTGTTTGTGAAATAAGAACTCATTTCAAATTTAAACTTTTTGACTGGTATATTATCACATGCATCTTAGCTTTATTAAAAAAAAAAGTATCTCTATAAATGAGATTCAAGTTTGGATAAACAATTCCAAATGCAAGAATATTTTTGATGGCTAAGAGTTTCAAAGCTCAATTTTACCTCCCTTTCTTTAATTCGATAACCTTTAGAGTCTTCTATATTTGTTACACAATTAAAAAAAATGTCTTCCCTTTATAAAAGCAAACCCTTTTTGGGGCTGGTATTGTGGCGTAGCAGATTAAGATGCCACCTGCATGGGCACCATTTCCAAAGCCCAGCTGCTCCACTTCTGATCCAGCTCCCTGCTGATGTGCCTGGGAAAGCAACAGAAGATGACCCAAGGACATGGACTGTTGCCACATGGAAGACCAGGAAGAAGCTCCTGGCTTCCAGCCATTTGGGGAATGAACCAGTGAATAGATGATCTGTCTTTCCTTTTCTCTCTGTAATTCTGCCTTTCAAATAAATCAATCAATCTTAAAAATAACAAGTTGGAGGACTCTATTTCCAGATTTCAAGAGTTACTTCAAAGCTACCGTACTCAAGATAGTATGGCACTGCCATAAGAACAGACATTGAGTGGATAAGTAAAATGTGATATATCCATTAAATGGTATATTATTTGGCAATGAAAAGTAGTAAAGTACTGATACAAGCTACAAGAGTGAACCTTGAAAACACTACCTTAGATGAAAGAGACTAGTTGCTTTAAGGGGTAAGAGTAGGAGTGCAGAGTTGGGATTCAAGGAGTACGAATGGGTATGAGGTTTCCTTTGTGGGGAATACAACATTCCAAAGCTAGATTATGAAGGTTGCAAAATTAACTGTACATTTCAAATGAAAACTGTTATGGTATGTTAATTATATGTCAATAAAGCTGCTTAACAAAAGTTTGAGATGGGATAATAACTTATGATTCTCAGACACATATTCATTCAAATCATATGTACTGAATACCTTTCTTTATGGCTCTGTGTGGCATTTAGTTATTAACATCATGTGCAAGCAGTTATTAAGTATTATTTGACATCGGCTTTATAGTAGGAGAACTGAAAGTCACAGTTTTCAGTTTGGTGTAAAATTATAATCTATTAACAATAAAGAAATCATTAGTAAAACAAAGTAACTGAAACATACTCCTATACAATTACCAAATAAACCTAAGATTGTAATGTAATTTGTCATACAAGCCCATCCTTCAATCTTTCCCATGTCTTAAAAAAGAGTTATTTATTTGAAAGGCAAGGTTATATGGAGAGAGGAAGAGAGGTCTTCCATCTGCTGATTCACTCCCAACTGGCTGCAACAGCTGGAGCTGGGCCTATCTGAAGCCAGAAGTCAAGAGCTTCCTCCGGGTCTCCGACATGGGTGCAGGGGCCGAAGCAGTTGAGCCATCCTCCACTGCTTTTCCAGGCACATCAGCAGAGTGCTACATTGCAAATAGAGCAGCAGGGGACTCAACTCAGCACCCATACGGGATGCCAGCATCATTGGCAGCAGCTTTACATGCTACGCTGGTATGCTGATATGGGGGGTCCCAGTCCTTTCTCTTTTTAATTTAGTTGAACCATCCGCAGTTTTATAAGCCACCCAGAAACTTGAAGGACATTCTGATTCCTATATCTGATTCTACCAGTATGTTTTAACTATTACAATAATCTCTTTACTAGCTCTCTAATTCATACTCCCTCATTTTGCAAAAATAAAAATTAATAGATTCTCACACTCCTCTAAATTAAACTGCTCAAGCCTATCAATATAACTTTAATGGGAAACCCAGAAAGAATATATGGAGAGACAATGGTAAAAAACTTACAAATTTGATGAAAACAATCTAAATATTCAGGAAGCTCAACAAATTTCAACTAGGAAAAACAAAAAGCAATCTGTACCTAAACATGCCAAGGCAAAATATGAAAAGCCAGAGACAAAACAAAACAAAAAAAACTTTAAAGAAGCAAAATAAAAATGTCTCATCAGAAACCAAGATGTCAATGGCTGGCATTGTGATGTGGTAGATTAAGTTGATGCCTGCAATGCTGGCATCCCATATTGAAGTGTAGGTTCTAGTCCCAGCTGCTCTGCTTCCAATCCAGCTCCCTGCTAATGCTCCTGGGAAAGCAGCAAAAGACGGTCCAAAAACTTGGGTTCCTGCCACCTACATGGGAGACTTGAATGGAGTTCCAGGCTCCTGGCCTCTGGCTGGCCTAGCCCCAACTGTTGTGGCCATCTGGGGAGTGAACCAGCATTCAAATAACTAATAGATCTTTAAAAAAAAAAATTATTTAGGCTAAGAGAATATGGTACCTCAAACACAAGAAGAAATTAAAAATACTAATAATTATAAAAACAACCATAAAAGCTAATATTTCTATTTTTTCTCCTCTTGATTATATAAAACAATTATAAAAACAGTATTTGGATTACTTGAAGATGTAACAGATATAACCAAAAACAGGAGGGGAGAGAGAATAAGTATATTGAAGCAGTTCCTTTATTTTATTGGAATTCAGTATTAATCTGAAGTAAACTATTACAAGATGCATGTGGCACTGCTCAGAGTAACTACCAGGAAAATAACTAAACAAAATTTTTGAAAAGAGATTAAAATAATTCATTCACTAGAAATATAATTTAACACAAAAGAAGACAGTTACAGAGAAACAGGAACAAAAAGAAATGTGAAACATTTAAAACAAGTAACATAGTGGCAGGCATAATTCCAGGCACACATAATTACATTCAATGTAAAAGTTTGAAACACTGCAATCAAAAGGCAGAGATTATCAGACTGGATTCAAAAGACCCAACTACATGTCATCTACAAGAGAAATATTCAGATTCAAAGACCAATAGGTTGAAAGTATAAGGATGGAAAATGATAAGGCCGGCACCGCGGCTCAATAGGCTAATCCTCCGCCTTGCGGTGCCAGCACACCGGGTTCTAGTCCCGGTCGGGGCGCCCGATTCTGTCCCAGTTGCCCCTCCTCCAGGCCATGGGAGGACCAGGAGAAGCACCTGGCTCCTGCCATCGGATCAGTGCGGTGCGCCAGCCGCAGCGCGCCGACCACGGCGGCCATTGGAGGGTGAACCAATGGTAAAGGAAGACCTTTCTCTCTGTCTCTCTTTCTCTCACTGTCCACTCTGCCTGTCAAAAAAAAAAAAAAAAAAAAAAAAAAAAAAAAAAAAAAAAGAGAGATAAAACATGCAAACAATATGAGAACTGAAATGGTTATATTAATACTGCACAAAAAGTTTAAAACAGAAATACTGTAGGAGGAAAAAGGGGGCACATTTTTTTAAATGACAAAAAGTTAATGCATCTGGAAGATATTACAATTATAAACACATATGTAACTAACAACAGAGTCCCAAACTGGCAGAATTAAACAAACAATTTAACAAAAAACAGAAATTTCAGTCTACTTTCTCAATAATGGGTAGAATTAGATAGAAAATCAGTAATAATACAGAAGACCTGAATGCCACTTTCATCCAACTTTACTTAACTGATATTTATATGGGACAGTATTACCAACTTTTCACAAACTGGAAGAATTATAAACACCATGAACTTTTATGTCAAATTAAACAACATGGATGAAATGGATGGATTCTAGAAAGATACAAAAATGATTCATGAAGTAAGAGTATCTGAATTGACCCATAGCAAGTAATGACATTGTATTGCTAACTAAAAGTCTTTGTAAAAAGAAAAGTGCATGATCAGTAAGCTTTACTGGTAAATTCTACCAAACATTTATAGAGGAAATATTGACAATATTTCATAAATTATTCAGTAAATACAGGAGGGAAGATTTCCCAATTTATTCTATGAGGCCAGAATTACCCTGATATCAAGGGCCTAACACAAAAAATACTGATTTGGTAAAAATCAGTGTCCCTCCTAAATGCAGGTGCAAATGTCCTCAACAAATTATTTGTAAACCAAATTAGCAATATATAAGATAAATCACTTAAAAGGACCACATGGTATATGTATCAGAAAAGCAATGCTAGGGGCCAGTGCTGTGTCATAATGGGCAAGACTGCCGCCTGCAGTGCCAGCATCCCATATGGGCACCAGTTCGAATCCTGGCTGCTCCACTTCCGATACAGCTCTCTGCTATGGGCTGGAAAAGCAGCAGAAGATGGCCCAAGTGTTTGGACCCCTGCACCCACATGGGAAACCTGGAAGAAGCTCCTGGCTCCAGATCACCCAGCTCCGGCCATTGCGGCCATTTGGGGAATGAACCAGCAGATGGAAGACCTCTCTCTCTCTCTGCCTCTCAAATAAATAAATCTTTAAAAAGCCGGAAAAAGATGCAGCATTGAAAGAAAATTACAGACCAATATCCCTGATGAACATAGATGCAAAAATCCTCAATAAAATTCTCGCCAATAGAATGCAACAACACATCAGAAAGATCATCCACCCAGACCAAGTGGGATTTATCCCTGGTATGCAGGGATGGTTTAATGTGCACAAAACAATCAATGTGATACACCACATTAACAGACTGCAGAAGAAAAACCATATGATTATCTCAATAGATGCAGAGAAAGCATTTGATAAAATGCAACACCCGTTCATGATGAAAACTCTAAGCAAACTGGGTTTGGAAGGAACATTCCTCAATACAATCAAAGCAATCTATGAAAAACCCACAGCCAACATCCTATTGAATGGGGAAAAGTTGGAAGCATTTCCACTGAGATCTGGTACCAGACAGGGATGCCCACTCTCACCACTGCTATTCAATATAGTTCTGGAGGTTCTAGCCAGAGCTATTAGGCAAGAAAAAGAAATTAAAGGGATACAAATTGGGAAGGAAGAACTCAAACTATCCCTCTTTGCAGATGACATGATTCTTTATTTAGGGGACCCAAAGAACTCTACTAAGAGACTATTGGAACTCATAGAAGAGTTTGGCAAAGTAGCAGGGTATAAAATCAATGCACAAAAATCAACAGCCTTTGTATACACAGATAATGCCATGGCTGAGGAAGAACTTCTAAGATCAATCCCATTCACAATAGCTACAAAAACAATCAAATACCTTGAAATAAACTTAACCAAGGACGTTAAAGATCTCTACGATGAAAATTACAAAACCTTAAAGAAAGAAATAGAAGAGGATACCAAGAAATGGAAAAATCTTCCATGCTCATGGATTAGAAGAATCAATATCATCAAAATGTCCATTCTCCCAAAAGCAATTTATACATTCAATGCAATACCAACCAAGATACAGAAGACCTTCTTCTCAGATCTGGAAAAAATGGTGCTGAAATTTATATGGAGGCACAAGAGACCTCGAATAGCTAAAGCAATCTTGTACAACAAAAACAAAGCCAGAGGCATCACAATACCAGATTTCAGGACATACTACAGGGCAGTTGTAATCCAAACAGCATGGTACTGGTACAGAAACAGATGGATAGACCAATGGAACAGAATTGAAACACCAGAAATCAACCCAAACATCTACAGCCAACTTATATTTGATCAAGGATCTAAAACTAATTCCTGGAGCAAGGACAGTCTATTCAATAAATGGTGCTGGGAAAATTGGATTTCCACGTGCAGAAGCATGAAGCAAGACCCCTACCTTACACCTTACACAAAAATCCACTCAACATGGATTAAAGACCTAAATCTACGACCTGACACCATCAAGTTACTAGAGAACATTGGAGAAACCCTTCAAGATATTGGCACAGGCAAAGAGTTTCTGGAAAAGACCCGGGAGGCACAGGCAGTCAAAGCCAAAACCAACTATTGGGATTGCATAAAATTGAGAAGTTTCTGTACTGCAAAAGAAAGTCAGGAGAGTGAAGAGACAACCGACAGAATGGGAAAAAATATTTGCAAACTATGCAACAGATAAAGGGTTAATAACCAGAATCTACAAAGAGATCAAGAAGCTCCACAAAAACAAATCCAACAACCCAATTAAGAGATGGGCCAAGGACCTCAATAGACATTTTTCAAAAGAGGAAATCCAAATGGCCAATAGGCACATGAAAAAATGTTCAAGGTCATTAGCAATCAGGGAAATGCAAATCAAAACCACAATGAGGTTTCACCTCACCCCGGTTAGAATGGCTCACATGCAGAAATCTACCAACAACAGATGCTGGCGAGGATGTGGGGAAAAAGGGACACTAACCCACTGTTGGTGGGAATGCAAGCTGGTTAAGCCACTATGGAAGTCAGTCTGGAGATTCCTCAGAAACCTGAAGATAACCCTACCGTTCGACCCAGCCATCCCACTCCTTGGAATTTACCCAAAGGAATTTAAATTGACAAACAAAAAAGAGGTCTGCACCCTAATGTTTATTGCAGCTCAATTCACAATAGCTAAGACCTGGAACCAACCTAAATGCCCATCAACGGTAGACTGGATAAAGAAATTATGCGATATGTACTCTTTAGAATACTATACCGCAGTAAGAAACAACGAAATCCAGTCATTTGCAACAAAATGGAGGAATCTGGAACACATCATGCTGAGTGAAATAAGCCAGTCCCAAAGGGACAAATACCATATGTTCTCCCTGATCGGTGACAACTGACTGAACACCAAAAAGGAAACCTGTTGAAGTGAAATGGACACTATGGGAAACGGTGACTTGATCAGCATAGCCCTGACTGTTAATGAATAACTTAATACATTATCCCTCTTAGTAGTTTTTTTGTCTGTTCTACTTAATATTACTGGTTTAATTCTGTAATTAATACACAGTTATTCTTAAGTGTTGAAAATTAACTGAAATGTGATCCCTGTTAAACATAAGAGTGGGAATAAGAGAGGGAAGAGATGTATAATTTGGGACATGCTCAAGCTGACTTGCCCCAAATCGTAGAGTTAGAAACATACCAGGGGATTCCAATTCAATCCCATCAAGGTGGCATGTACCAATGCCATCTCACTATTCCAAGTGATCAATTTCAGTTCACAATTGATCATAATGAAAGGACTAAGAGTCAAAGGGAGCACATAAACAAGTCTAGTACCTGCTAACACTAACCGATAGAATAAATAAAGGGGAGAGCGATCCAACATGGGAAGTGAGATACTCAGAAGACTCATAGAATGGCAGATGTCCTAAATAGCATTCTGGCCTCAGAATCAGCCCTAAAGGCATGCGGATCTGACTGAAAAGCCCATGAGAGTATTTCAGGCATGGAAAGCCAAGACACTCTGGCAAAAGATCTCTGTGAGTGAGATCCCAGTGGAAAGAACAGGTCTTCAAAGAAGGAGGTACCTTTCTCTGAAGGGAGGAGAGAACCTCCACTTTGACTATGACCTTGTCTAAACAAGATAAGAATCGGAGAACTCAGAGGGCTTCCATAGCCTTGGAAACTCATGACTGGAGCATAGGGAGATTACTGATGCCATAGACAGGAGTGTCAATTGGTAAAGTCAACAACAGGAGTCACTGTGCACTTACTCCTCATGTAGGATCTCTGTCCTTAATGTGCTGTGCATTGAAGTTTAATGCTATAATGAGTACTCAAACAATATATTTCACTTTGTGTTTCTATGGGGGTGCAAACTATTGAAATCTTTACTTAATGCATACTAAACTGATCTTCTGTAAAAAAAAAAAAAAAAAAGAAATTATCAATTCCCAACTTGACTCTCACTGGGATTAAACATGACAATAGGTCTGATCTGATTTCATCATCATTTAAAAAAAAATCATCTATTATTTTTCACTTTATGTTTCTGTGTGGGAGCAAACTGTTGAAATCCTTACTTAATGTATACTAAGCTGATCTTCTGTATATTAAGATAATCGAAAATGAATCTTGATGTGAATGGAAGAGGACAGGGAGTGGGAAAGGGGAGGGTTGTGGGTGGGAGGGATGGTATGGGGGGGAAGCCATTGTAATCCATAAGTCGTACTTTGGAAATTTATATTCATTAAATAAAAGTTAAAAAAATTTTTCAAAAAAAAAAAAAAAAGAAAAAGAAAAAAAAGAAATGCAATGCTGATTAAACATTCAAAAAACCCAATTAATATAATATAGCACATTAAAAGAATGAGAAAAACTACATGATCATCCAATAGATGCAGAAAACAGCATCTAACAAAATCCAACACCACATCAAAGGAGTAAAAGTGAATTTTCTCAATTTGATAATGGTCATCTACCAAAAAAAAACCCAACAGTTAACACAATCTAAATAGTTAAAGACTACCTGCTTTCACTATAAGATTGGGAGCAAGACACGGTATATGCTCTCACCATTTCTAGTCAGCATTGTATTGGAGGACCTCAACAATGCAATCAAGCAAGGAAACAAAATAAAATGCATATGACTACAAAGGAAGAAGTAAAAATATCTTTATTTGTAGACAACATGGTTCCGTACAAAGAAAACCCTAGCCAAAAAACTACAACTAATGAACAAGCTCAGCAAGAGTACAGAACAGAAGATAAAAAATAAGTGAGTGTTTACCTGTTTACTAAGAAACCTGTATATGGGTTCAATGCCCAGCTTCAAGTCCTGACCAGCAGATGGAAGATCTCTCTCTCTCTCTGCCTCTCCTCTCTCTCTGTAACTCTGACTTTCAAATGAATAAATAAATCTTAAAAAAAAAAAAAAAAAAAAAAGAAAGAAAGAAATATGGCCTGGAGCTGGGCATTGTGGTGTAATGGGTTAAGCTGCTACCTCCAATGCTGGCATCCCGTAAGGGCGCCAGTTCAAGTTCCAGAATAAGGGAAATTTAAAAGACAAAGATACTGAGTAGTTTATATACCGCTGGTAAATACTGATATATATTTTATCTACACACATAGACACATACACATTCTGTCTGTCTGTCTTTCTAGCTACACACCCATATATGCTAGCCCAGGATTAATTTCTATTGCCAAATGCAGCATTTCAGAATTCTGGAATGTAAGAAAATGGTTCATTTTAAACACAGAATGAAAAATTTGTAGCAAAACTCACTAAGCAAAATAGGATGTTATGGAGTAGCCAACTCACAGAGAAGGAAGGAGGAAGCTTACTATGTAACTTAGGTGACATCTGGGAAGATTGTATACTTCACAGTACTCAGCCAATGAGGAACCAGGGGAGGGACTTGAGTGCTAGGATATAAATTGCAGGTGTGCATGCTCAACAGATACCTGATCTTGCAACACTGGTAATAAAGTTTCACTTTCACTGTACTTTCTGAGTCTGATTCCAACTCTTGAGTGGACAGGTGAGGATATTTTCCACATGGAGGCAAACTAGTCATTGATTCTACTTACAAAGTTACACACTGAGATGTATTTAAATATGGTATCTTAAGAGGCTGAAATCCTCACAAAGAAGATAGTACATAATGTAATGAACTGTCTTCCTGTATTCTACCTAAAATTGAGTGCTAAAAAAAGAAAAATGGGTGGCAAATACACCACAAACACCTATCCATTGGAAGTAAAATACAACTTAGGCCACCAATGTTAAGTTTAATTATTACTCTATCTGGCTATTTGTCAAATAAGCAAAAGGCCATCTCAATATACATAATTTCTTGGATTGCAAAGGGAGATCCAGAGCCTGTTAAAGTTGTGCAAAGTTAAAAGTATACAAGATAACAAACAGAGACAAAGGCAACCAACAAGACTAGACTGGGAAACTGCAAGGTTTTATATTTTAAAGACTGGGTATGGAAATCCAAAGAAGTATCTTAATGAGAAAGCTGATAAGGCATTTTTAATATTTTATAATGCTGAGAAATGTTAATGCTGAAAATAAAGGCTGAAACTAGTTGTCAAATTCAGAAGTCCTTTTGCATGTTTAGCCTTTTTTCTTTAAAGAGACTTCAGTTTCTAATGAATAATAGCAATGAACAAAGGCTACCATTATTGATGACTCTTCACTGAGATTTAAGAAATAAAATTCTTTATCTGCTAATTGGTGCTAAGTATGAAGGACTTTATTGGTTGGAGTAGACAGAAGAAAAGTGGTTAAGAGGCTTCAGAGAAACAACCCCTGCTGGCACATTACCCACTAGAGTAGACAAAGACTACTTATGTGAACTCCAGATTAAAATCCCCAAAAATGCCCCTTCGTGTAGCACCAAGTCCAAGCTCTGTGAGTGGAGACTAAACAATGTTCAGATAAGCCTAAAAAAATGGTATAGTTTATATTGTTTCTATAGTTTTGCAAGTTACTAAGCTAGTGGAGGTATCATTTAAGCAATTTATAATTCCTGATATAAACTAAGTTTCATAATTACTTCTTTATATTGTTCAAGCTTTTTTTTATTTTTAGCTCATTTAACGTAGTAGAAAAGTCAGATAAAAAGATAATTCAATTCTGTAAGTGTGGAGCTCACTATTAAAAACAGCATGCTTTCCTCTAGTTTATTTAGCTATCCTACAGGGTCAGTTCACTATTTTGGACAAACTTTATTTACAGTGGTCAAGCAAAACCACTATACTGAAAGAAAAATAAGGAAACTGAAAATCTGCCACCAGTCTTTTTATATTTGCTAGTTGAGAATTTGGTTATTTTGAGTTTGGTTTGTGTGTGTTATATGTATAGGCCTTTAAACAACAAACTGATTAAATAAAATTCAAAACCAGCATTTTTTAAAACAAGCTGGCATTTTGGTACATGTTAAATACTGCAATTTAAAAAATAAAAGATGTATTCAAACTCAAAGAATTTGCAAGTTTTGCTACCTAATTTAGATGAGAATATCTGTACAGGCTGAGTATTGCTGATCCAAAATGCTTAGGACCATAAGTGTTTCAGGTTTCAGAGTTTTTTGGATCTTGGAATATTTGCATTGGCTTTACCAGCTAAGCATCCTTAGTTTGAAAAATCTGAAACTTTTTTTTTTTTTTTCAGATTTATTTATATGAAAGGCAGAGTTACAGAGAGGCAGAAGCAGAGGCAGAGGCAGAGGGAGAGGCAGAGAGAGAGAGAGAGAGAGGTCTTCTATTTGCTGGTTCACTTGGCCGCAATGGCTAGAGCTGGGTCGATCCAAAGCCAGGAGCTTCTTCCGGGTCTCCCACGTGGGTGCAGGGGCCCAAGGATTTGGCCTATCTTCTACTGCTTTCCCAGAGCATAGCAGAGAGCTGGATCAGAAGTAGAGCAACCAGGACTTGAACCAGTGCCCATATGGGATGCTGGCACTGCAGGCAGTGGCCTTACATGCTGTGCCACAAGGCTGGCCCCTGAAAAATCTGTAACTTTTAAAGTGTGAAGTAGTCCTCAAGATGTTTCAGATTTTGGAACATTTTGAGTAGGGCTGAGGACTTATACAGTAATTCAGTGGTTGCCATGTAATATTATCTGTAATTCTACTTCTTAAAGATGCTTGGGCCGGCGCCGCGGCTCACTAGGCTAATCCTCCGCCTTGCGGCGCCGGCACACCGGGTTCTAGTCCCGGTCGGGGCACCGGATTCTGTCCCGGTTGCCCCTCTTCCAGGCCAGCTCTCTGCTGTGGCCAGGGAGTGCAGTGGAGGATGGCCCAAGTGCTTGGGCCCTGTACCCCATGGGAGACCAGGATAAGTACCTGGCTCCTGCCATCGGATCAGCACGGTGCGCCGGCCGCGGCAGCCATTGGAGGGTGAACCAACGGCAAAGGAAGACCTTTCTCTCTGTCTCTCTCTCACTGTCCACTCTGCCTGTCCAAAAAAAAAAAAAGATGCCGCTTTTTTCTAAAGAGCAGTCTCCTTCCTTCTTCTCAACATTCTATTCATAAAACTACTTCTATAACTAATCCATAATGGAAGATGTAACTGTCAAAATAGACTGAAAAAGTAAGTTATACCATATCTGCAATGGATTTATGCCTGACCAACATTTGTTCACTTGAGACTGGCACTGTGGTTTATTGGGTAAAGCTGCCACTCCACTTCCCATCCAGCTCCTTGTTAATATACCATGGAAAGCAGCAGCAGATGGCCTGAGTGCTTAGGCTCCTGCACCCACAGGAGAGACCCAAATGAAGCTCCTGGCTCCCGGCTTCAGATCAGCCACTGTGACCATCTGGGGAGTGAACCAGCAGATGGAAGATTTCTCTCTCTCCCTCTCTAATTCTGCCTTTCAAATAAATAAATAAACCTTTAAAAAATTCTGTTCAATTAAACACTTCACAAAAACAATCTATTCACAAAGGCATATGATCTAAAATGTAATTTTAAGTCATTTTTAGACAGGTCTTAAAGAGCTGTAGGAGAATGTTGCTCTTTAAAACTGAATAGTTACTTCGGATAAAAACAAAGTCAGTAAAGAAGATATTGTTTAGAAAGTCTCATTCTTTCAGTAACAAAACAAGTTTTACATACCTGTAATATCAAGAACTGAAGGAGACGCAATGTAGTATCTATGAACTGTTTCAAGAAGTTGAGCACCATGGCCTTGACCTTGAAATGGAGTCAATATCAGCATCTGACTATGGTAAAGAAATTATTTTAAAATTAAAATATCACAACATACCCAGTTTAAAAATTGCAAATCACTGTAGTATTATGAGCACTTTAAAGTCTGTGATTTTTTTTAATTCAACCTTCAAGAAACACAAAAATTATTGAGACACTCAAAATAGGTTTACTTTTCCACAGTTTCAAAGGGAACAATGAAATAAATCAGTACATAGCCAATGAATAATGGTGATTTTTTAAACAAATCAACACTATTTTAACAAGTATTGGAAACTTCAGCAGTTCCTTCTTCTGAAATAAAAGACAAGGCACGTGTTATACTGCCAATTACCTTACACGTGGCCGGGTTTTGTCTGGGTACACATAGTAATTATAGACTGTCATGTAGCCTACGGTCGCAAAGAGCGTAGCTCCATCCTTATTATACTTCTCAAATCTGCAGATAAAACAGAAAGCCAAGCAGGTCAATTACAGTCGCGCTCCCATGCAGTGTCCATTTTCTTTTCCATTCTCTGACTGAATTTTCAGTGTCAGCAAGCTACTCTGTGAGGGCCCAATGGGTACACCTGCTATGTCCTGAATG
Source organism: Oryctolagus cuniculus (assembly GCF_964237555.1). NCBI lineage: Eukaryota > Metazoa > Chordata > Mammalia > Lagomorpha > Leporidae > Oryctolagus > Oryctolagus cuniculus. The sequence goes on from NC_091434.1 coordinate 69,146,567, forward strand.
TACAATTCACTTAATTGGTGTGCAGCAACTTGGATAAATCAGACCTCTTTACATCACTTCAGTGCACTTGCCTATTATAAAGATGAATAGGTGGCAAGTAAAAGAAAACACAGGCAAAGCTCATTTTACTGTTTAAGCCTACATTCAGGGCCCTAACGGACAACAGCATTTAATTCAGTTCTATTCTCAAGGTCTCCGAAAGCATAATGAAGGAAAACTCAAGCCTCATAAACAATGGTTTTTCTTTCCTGGGAAAAATATCATTATACTGTCCCAATAATTGGGCTGCCACAATTAAAAAGCTGGCTTTGTGGAGGTAATAAGGTCTACTGTTGCTTTAGAACTGTACTTACACTAGAAAGTAGTGCCATCTTTCATCATCCACGTCAATAAAGCTAGCAGTTTCAATAAACCACATCAAAAAGGTCTGAAGCCTTTCATGATATTCTCGAAAGCCTGTACATGTCATGTCAGCCTAGGGAAAAAGCCAGGAAAAGTCAGGTGAAACTCATCACAGAGGTAAGTGTAAGTCTGCAAGACACAAAACTATCCTGTGGGAAAATGTTTAGAAGTCTCAGATTAAATGTGTACATACAGACACACAGATACACACACAAAATAGATGTTTTTAATGATGATAAAAGCTTGTTTCCTGAAATTAGAAAAACCAATAAAAATAACAAAACTGCATATAAGTTGCAGACAAATGAGTAACTTTACCCCAGAAATACTTTATCTTTACCTTATATATCTGAAATGTGAAGTTTTCTCCTCCTGTGGGACTGAGAACTGAGTATGTATGAAGTAAGGTTCCAAATGGCTTGAAATCAACTTCTTTTTCCAGCAAAGAAAGAAAATCATTCGTGTTTGTGCAAAATCCAGGTGGAATGATTTGTCTAATTTTGCCCTCAACATCATCCGCCTAAGAAATGGAAGATAAGGGACCCCCCCCAAAAAAAATTAACAGCAAATTTGACTTTTAGCTTAATTTCTTTGAAAAGGACAAAACCAACAAACATTTTAAAACTTCAGTTGACAAAGTAGTAAACATGTAATGAACTGGAAAAGAATGAGTTTCCTATGTACAAACTACTGTCACACAAATTTAAGATGAGCTTAATTATAACATAAGCATAAATTACAAGAGGCAGGTAATCTAATACCAAGGGCAAAAACAAAGGCAATGCTACTGAAATTTCCGACACCATATAGAAAAAATGCTGACTATATCCATTCATAACTGGAACTGGTTGCTTATTTTATATGTATCAAAGAGATCATATTATCCAAGACATGAAAAGATCACCAACAACAGTGAGGTTAAGGCTACAGCCTGACCAAATGAATAGCAATCTCATAATGAAAAAGTAGGTCACAACTCTCATATGCCAAATTCACAACTAAGACGATAATTTTAAAAATATATACCAATTTAGGAAATACACAAATTATATAAATGGATATAGTATCCACTCATCCCTATAATCTGACACAATTTTTACAGACCTGAATTTGTGGCAGTAAAAAAAAGACTGGGCAACAAAATTAAACTCAGAGATTAAAATTACCCTTGTTAAACAACCTTGATGAATGTTAAAACTATCAGCTGAGCAGACTTCATAATCCTTTTCAAAACCCCAAAAGACCACTTGATTGAATACATTTACTACTTCTCTTTAACCATGAATATTTGATGAAGTCTTACAATAAAGTATTACTGCTTCTCACCAGGCAATAAAACTTAATGAATTGGTCTCAACTTAACAAAACCTTATCCCTCAATACAGTCCCTAAAAGCCTGACATTACATTCAACAAAATGAGCTTGCATTCTATTCAAACTTTTTCCTGAACAATGAGGCCAGGTTTTTACTTAATGGAGTTTGCCGTGAGTTCAGCTGTAATGTTTGTATTGTATCTATTTCCACAAGGACTGACACAAGAACACTTTGTGTTAACTTACTAAGCAGCTCTTTCATACCGTTTACATGCATGATGGGTATTACTTCTAAACCAAGACCCTTGCTACTTAGCATTCAAAACAGGGAAATTAAGATGCTTAGGACAAAATACACTACAAAAGGCTAATACAACATGCTACTAATTCCTGTCCTTTCAACCGTCTTTTAACTAAGTAGAAGCAATGCACCTGCAGATGAATAGCACTTTATTATCATTCAGTTACATTTTGGGATAGAGAACCAAGGATGAAGTTTATCACAAACAAGTTTTATTTTCAATGCTCTGGTACCACCAACATTTATATATAATTTGTTGATAGCTGTAAAAGTAAGGGCTGTTATTTAAAATACAGTTCTTCAAGATTTTGCCTGAAAGTTTATTTCCAATGTGTACCAATGTGTAATCCACTCACCCTAAAGATCAAATAAACCACATTTGATAGACCATCTTTGCTTATTTTATAAGTATGTATTTAATAAATATTTTTCCTACATAACGTTGAAAGACAATCTTCAGCATATTTTACAGAGCCAGTACAATTTCAACAACTATATAAGGAATTTAATTGTGTAGCAACTGAAGTCCACAGTCATGATGGGCAAAGTAGTATAATACACTTTTAGTTCAGGTGTTTAAAAAATCAATAAAAACTACTTTGACTAAAGAGGTTTGTAATCTATCAGTTAAAAAATCACTTCAAGTATTCACAGAATATATCTTAAACTTTATTTTAAAATATATTCACAGAATATATTTTAAAACTTTCTCTCTGTTCTGTCTTCTAAATAAGACACTGCAAAGCATGATCAGAAAATCTTGTACTCAAATATCTTGCACCAAATCTTCTTCAAAGATTTCTCAGAAACTCTAAGTTTCAAGTTCAAGTGGCAGTTCGAGAGGAGAGTGGAGCAATCCAAAAGTTTGGGCTCAATAAAATTAAAGAGAGTTCATGTTTAATTTTCAGTCTTCAAAGGATACCTATTAATTATAATAAATATCTTCAAATATTTTATTCTAAACATGTTTTTACACATTCCTTTAAGAACTTTTACAGGAGGGGGCTAAGCATACAGCAAAGAATTATTAATATACACATATTCATATGTGTATCTAATAAACTTACACAAGACATACAACTTCAACCAAATATCTCTTTCAATTTTAGAATTCAGAACTTTGCTTCACTAAAGGAAAAGTGCTTTTATTTCTCTACTAAATGATTGCTTTTAAAAATAAATCCTATAACCACCATGTCTTAGAAATTTGTATTTTCTAAAGTACTTTAGTTCAGTTAAATTTAAAATATTCATTCATATTGGTCAAAAAAGGCAATTATCACTAGAGGAAAAAAAATCCATCATATTTAGTTGAATGTTGAGTTAAAGATGAACTGAAACAAAGCTCTTAACTCCAATGTTTTGGTCTGTAAGTTCAGACCGTATTTCTGAAGATTACTGAAAAATTTCAAGAACATTATTCTAAACTTCAATTAAAATTATTTGTGGCCAGCGCTGTGGCGTAGGGGGTAAAGCCACCGCCTGCAGTGCCAGCAGCCCATGAGGGTACCAGTTCAAATCCCAGCTGCTCCACTTCTGATCTAGCTCTCTGCTATGGCCTGGGAAAGTAGTTTAAGATGGCCCAAGCCCCTGGGTCCCTGCACCTGCGTGGGAGACCCGGAAGAAGCTCCTGGCTCTGGGCTTCGAATCGGCAGCTCTAGCCATTGCGGCCAATTGGGAAGTGAACCAGCAGATGGAAGACCTCTCTCTCTCTGCCTCTCCTTCTCTGTGTAACTCTGACTTTCAAGTAAAATAAATCTTTAAAAAGTTATGTAAAAATGTAAAAAGGGTAATAAATTAAGCAGAATAGACCAAGAATCCAGAATGTGACTTAATGTACTTAATGTATATAATTAATAAAAACATTCCCTGTAAGTATTTTCCCAACATCTGGCAATTTATTTAAAAGAAGCCAAGAATATAAATAACTATTCTAGTTAGGTCTTATGGTAGGCAGGTCATGATGATATGTTTTTAAACTGTGTATCCTCTATGATCATTTCAAATTCAATGTTCTATACATAAAGATGTTCTTAGGAAGAAACCTACGTTTTCCTCATCACTGCATAAAGCAGTGTGCCTGAGAATAACTTGTAATCTGTTATGTTCATACTTCTATATGAACTGATACAATTTGAAGACCCGATAACCTAATGTCTTATGTTAAGCAGAACCATTTGTCTACATATGTCTATAGCAAGTTATCTTTGAGCTTCCAACTAAAGGCATGTTAAGTAGGTGGTTCATGTTGTTCATCCATCCTCCAGTTCACTCCCCAGATGCCTGCAGTAGCCAGGGCTGGGCTGGGCTGGGCTGGGCTACACTGAAGCCAGCAGGCTGGAACTCAATCTAGGTCTCTCATGTGGGTGGCAGGGATGTAAGTACTTGAGCCATCACCTGCTGCCTTCCATGGTGCACATTAGCAGGAAGCTAGAATAGATACAGAACAGGGACTCAAACACAGACACTCCAGTATGGTATGCATGTGTCTTAATTGCTGCACCAAAAGCTTAACCCCTCAAGATTTATTTTTATGGCCAGCGCCGCAGCTCACTTGGCCAATCTTCCGCCTGTGGTGCCGGCACCACGGGTTCTAGTCCCGGCTGGGGCGCCAGTCCTGTCCCAGTTGCTCCTCTTCCAGTCCAGCTCTCTGCTGTGGCCCGGGAAGGCAGTGGAGGATGGCCCAAGTGCTTGGGCCCTGCACCTGCATGGGAGACCAGAAGGAAGCACCTGGCTCCCGGCTTTGGATCAGTGCAGCGTGCCGGCTGTAGCAGCCATTTGGGGGATGAACCAATGGAAGGAAGACCTTTCTCTCTGTCTCTCTCTCTCTCACTGCCTAAATCTGCCTGTCAAAAACAAAAAAGATTAATTTTTATAAGTATGTAGGATTTTTCTATAAGACAAAAGACTCCAGAAAAAAATTTCAAAACTGCTCTCATTAGCTCTCAAATTCAATCCATATCAATGGGACAAAGGATAACCTGACTGAAACGCATAGATAATAACCTGTTCATATATTTCAACTTCCTCTATCAAACTTTTCACAGAAATGCTAGCAATCAGCGAGACTGATCAAGCTTAGTTACATGCTCTTTCACTAAAAAGCAGTGAAATACCCCAAGAGGACACAGGAGGTACTAATAAAAGCAAAAGTCAGAAACAACTATAAGGCCGGCGCCGCGGCTCAATAGGCTAATCCTCCACCTTGCGGCGCCAGCACTCCAGGTTCTAGTCCCGGTCGGGGCGCCGGATTCTGTCCCAGTTGCCCCTCTTCCAGGCCAGCTCTCTGCTGTGGCCAGGGAGTGCAGTGGAGGATGGCCCAAATGCTTGGGCCCTGCACCTCATGGGAGACCAGGAGAAGCACCCAGCTCCTGCCATCGGATCAGCATGGTGCGCCGGCCACAGCGCGCCAGCGGTGGTGGCCATTGGAGGGTGGACCAACGGTAAAAGAAAACCTTTCTCTCTGTCTGTCTCTCTGTCACTGTCCACTCTGCCTGTCAAAAAATAAAAAAATAATAAAAAATAAAAAAAAGAAACAACTATAAGATGAACCAACCATCAGTGTTCAAATAATACAATTTATTGTATTGTAAAACTCAGAATTATGATTTTGCCTTTAAAGATGATGGCTAGTGGGGAGATTTCACAGGCATCTTAATTGTTACTAAATAATTTTAGATATAATTGCAGAACTCAGCTTGCAAAAGAAAAAAGGTGATGAAAGATTAATATAATGGCAAAATTCTAATAAGTTAATTTTTAAGCACATTTGCTATGGCTACTGACCACCTAAAGTGGTATATTTTTCCTACTCAAAAATAATGATACATAGTACGACCTGCCAAAACTCAAATAAGACATATAACAGTCTCAAACCCAAAACATTCAACATAAAATTCTTGATTTTTTCCCACTTACACCTACTTTTCCAGTGCTCCCTGTATCTGTTAATAGTATCACTACTGTTTAGGCAATGGGGTACTCTGTGTTCCTCTTGCTCATCCATTACATCTAATTCAATGTTAATCCCTACTGGCTCTACCTTCAAAATATAACCTGACAGCTAAATGCAGTGTCTCCTCTAATACTGTAATGTTACAGTCTTGCTTCATTTACTCTTGCCCCCTACAGTGTATTCTCTGCATAGCAGCCAAAGTCTTTTTTTAAGATCTATTTGTTTTTGAAAGGCAGAATTACAGAGAGGCAGAGGCAGGCAGAGAGAGAGAGAGAGAGAAGTCTTCCATCCACTGAGTCAGTCTCCAAATTGCTGCAACGGCCAGAGCCAGGCGGATCCAAAGCCAGGAGCCAGGAGCCTCCCCCTGGATCCCTAACATGGGTGCCGGGGCCCAAGGACCTGAGCCATCCTCTACTGCTTTCCCAGGCCATAGCAGAGAGCTGGATTGGAAGTGGAGCAGCTGGGGCTCGAACCAGCGCCCACTTGGGATGCTGGCACTGCAGGCAGCAGCTTCTGTCACCATGTCACAGCAACAGTCCCCCAAAATCATCTTTTAAAAATGTAAAACACATCATATGACTCCTTACTTAAAACCTTTAAAGGCTATCAATACTCTTATCTCTTAGAAATATCCTACTGTAGCCTCAAAGACTCTAAACAATTTAGCTTTGCCACCACTTTCAACCATCTCCTACTCTTCACTCCATCACTACAATAATTTAACAACAGGGATATTTATATACTACAAAACTGCCAAAACTGTTTCTTTCTGTACTGTATAAATGCCAAGGCTGTTATATTTTCAGGGCCTTTGTATTTGCTGGTCCCTCTGCTTAGTAAACTTTCGCCTCAGATTATTACATGGCTAGCTGCTCCTCCCTTAGTCGGAAACCAGTAGGATGTTTCTTCACTGTCCCGGAAGATAGAAAAGACAGCACATTACCCCACATCCACTATCCATTCTTCTTTACAAGGGGAAGAAAAATCTCTCCTTGAACATTTAATATAAACGATCTTTGACCATGAAGCAAATAAGTAACCCTGCAAATACATTATAAAATATTGATTTCTTACTCCTAAACAAAGTATTTGTAAATGGAAAAACCTGGTTCTCAAAACTGGTAGAATTAGAAGTCAATGCAAATATATAGCTATTTTCACTGCATGTAGTATATGAAAGATTTATCAATAACTGAGTCAATAGTTTCTTTGGGAAAAAAATCAATTCACCACTATCAAATGCAACTTTAAAAAAAAAAAAAAAAAAAAAACAAACCAGCCCCTCAAACAGTGAGTTAAAACACAAGGAAAACTAGCACCTGCATTTTTATTATGAATATCTAGCTGGGTTGACTCTGGAGAATTAAACTAGTAAGAAAAATTTGAATATTGAAATACTCCATTTTAATAAATGTGTTCAATGCTAGTTTAAGGTTAAATCTTTTCAAATACAAATTATTTTGTTTATTGCAGCTCAATTCACAATAGCTAAGACCTGGAACCAACCCAAATGCCCATCAACAGTAGACTGGATAAAGAAATTATGGGACATGTACTCTATAGAATACTATACAGCAGTCAAAAACAATGAAATCCGGTCATTTGCAACAAGATGGAGGAATCTGGAAAATATTATGCTGAGTGAATTAAGCCAGTCCCAAAGGGACAAATATCTTATGTTCTCCCTGATCGGTGACAACTAACTGAGCACCAAAGAGGAAACCTGTTGAAGTGAAATGGACACTATGAGAAACAGTGACTTGATCAGCTCTTGTCCTGACTGTTGATGTACAATGTACTTTATCCATTTTTGTATTTTTTTTGTTCTAGTACTATTGGTTGAACTCTGTAATTAACACACAATTATTCTTAGGTATTTAAATTTTAACTGAAAAGTGATCCCTGTTAAATATAAGAGTGGGAATAAGAGAGGGAGGAGATGTACAATTTGGGACATGCTCAAGCTGACTTGCCCCAAATGGTGGAGTTAGAAACGTGCCAGGGGATTCCAATTCAATCCCATCAAGGTGGCATGTACCAATGCCATCTCACTAGTCCAAGTGATAATTTCAGTTCACAATTGATCACACTGATAGGTCTAAGAGTCAAAGGGATCACACAAACAATACTAGTGTCTGCTAATACTAACTGATAGAATCAAAAAGGGAGAGAACAATCCAACATGGGAAGCGGGATACACAGGAGACTCACAGAATGGCAGATATCCTAAATAGCACTCTGGCCTCAGAATCAGCACTTAAGGCATTCAGATGTGGCTGAAGAGCCCATGAGAGTATTTTAGGCATGGAAAGCCAAGACACTCGGGGGGGGGGGGGGCACGACCTAAATGAAAGATCTCTGCAAGTGAGATCCCAGTGGAAAGAATGGGGCCATCAAAGAAGGAGGTACCTTTCTCTGAAGGGAGGAGAGAACCTCCACTTTGACTAAGACCCTGTCTGAATAAGATTGAGGTCAGTGAACTCAAAAGGCTTCCATAGCCTTGGCAACTCATGACTAGAGCCTAGGGAGATTACTGACGCCATAAACAAGAGTGTCAAATTGTTAAGTCAACAACAGGATCACTGTGTACTTACTCCTCATGTGGGATCTGTCCTTAATGTGTTGTCCAATGTGAAGTAATGCTATAACTAGTACTGAAACAGTATTTTACACTCTGTGTTTCTGTGTGCAAACTGATAAAATCTTTACTTAATATATACTAAATTGATCTTCTGTATATAAAGATAATTGAAAATGAATCTTGATGTGAGTGGAATGGGAGAGGGAGCGGGAGATGGGAGGGGTGCGAGTGGGAGGGAAGTCATGGGGGAGGGAAAGCCATTGTAATCCATAAACTGTACTTTGGAAATTTATATTTACTAAATAAAAGTTTAAAAAAATTTTTGAATATGGAAATACTCCATTTTAATGAATGTGTTCAATGCTAGTTTAAATCTTTTCAAATACAAATTACAACTACAATATTACAATCATATTGGTAAAATTTAGAAAACTTCCTAGGTACCTAAACTATTGAGTAAAACAAATAGTAAATACAGTTATATATTTATCTGGCAAGCAGGGTCATGTCAAATATGGCTGGGAAGTGGAACAAAACAAGTAAACAAAATATCCCAAGTAATATTCATAATATTTATAGCATTAAAACTGAATAATGTATGTGAGACTAATGATAAATGAAATGACTGACATACCAATTATCTTGGTATGCTCATTAAACATTGTATACATGTAAAAACATATCACACTGCAGCCCATAAATGTGTACACTAATGTGTTTAATTTTTAAAAATGTAAACAGACTATTTCAGACCTCTTTTCTACTAAAATTTGTTTTATACACGATTCCATGAAGCTCACCAATATGGAATTTGTATCTTTAAGGGGACTGTCTGCTAGAGGAAAGCCCCTCACAATTACAACCAGTAAATTGGGAGCTAATAGCATAAAACATAAAATGTTTTATTTTAATATGCCTTTTTCAAAAAACCAGAAATAAAAAGTAACAAGATCAAGAGTCTAAATGCATTTAGAACAGGCCATAAATAGTTTTAATGTCTTTTAATCAGGATACCACTACATATTATGCATAGTATCATTAAGTGATCCTCTCCTCGAACAATCTTATTTAACTAGTTGTATGACTTTACAATAAAACAAAATAAAAATGTAAATAATAAGGATGAAGTAAGTCAGTTCAAGGAATAAGAGTTTTTAATCAAAAAAGGTGGGTGGGGGGCACAGAGTTGATGTAAAATCAGACATTAAAGTCTGTTTAAATTCTTTATAAATTTGGTTTCATTATTAGTGCTTTAGGGATTGATATGTTTATTTATTTTCATTTTTATTTGAAGGGCAGAAAAAGGAGATTGATTTTCCATCCGCTGGTTAACTTCCCAAATGTCTGCAATAGCCAAGACTGGGCCAGGCTGAAGCCAGGAGTCTGGAATCAATCCAGGTCTCACACATGGGTAGCAGAGACTCAAGTACTCAGGGCATCACCTGTGGCCTCCCACAGTATACATTAGCTAGAAGCTAGAATCAGACAGAGCTGGGACTTATACGCAGGTACCTCCAATATGGGGTGTGGTGACTAAAAAACTGTGCCAAATGCCGACCCCAGAAACTGATACTATTACAGAAAAGCTATGACATCCAGTATGTAGTAATAAGAAGCTTATTTTCCTATTTTAATTTTCTGCCTAGTGTGTGGGTAGCATTATCAACAATATGGCAGATATGGTTTAATAAAACTTGCTGGATTTGTTAAGTGCAAAGAATAAGAGATTATTTTATCAGTATAACTAACAAAATAGTATTTACTTTTGAAAACGTCAATTCTGTAAAGTAATTCTTGATAAATTTACAATGCCTTTAAATAAGGAATGCCCAGAAAAAGAATGAGTTTATAACATTTAATTTTCAGGGCCGGTGCTGTGGCATAATGGGTAAAGCTGCCGCCTGCAGTGCCAGCAGCCCATATGGGCGCGGGTTCAAATCCTGGCTTCTCCACTTCCAATCCAGCTCTCTGCTATGGCCTGGGAAAGCAGCAGAAGATGGCCCAAGCACGTGGGCCGCTGCACCCACATGGGAGACCCAGAAGAAGCTCCTGGCTCCTTGTTTCAGATCAGCATAGCCCCGGCTGTTAACAGCCATCTGGGGAGTGAAACAGCAGGTGGAAGACCTCTCTGTCTGCCTCTGCCTCTCTGTAACTCTGCCTTTAAATAAATTAATTAATCATAAAAAAAAATATTTAATTTTCTCAAGGTTCTCAAAATTTCATGTCTATCTCACATGTAAAATCTATTGACTCAGGGCCGGCGCCGTAGCATAGTGCGTAAAACTGTGCCTGTAGTGCCAGCATCCTATATGGGCTCTGGTTTGAGACCCGGCTGCTCCACTTCCAATACAGCTCTCTGCTAATGGCCTGGGAAAAGCAGCAGAAGATGGCCCAAGAACACCTGCATGGGAGATCCAGAAGAAGCTCCTGGCTCCTGGCTTTGGATCGGCTCAGCCCCGGCCATTACGGCCATTTGGGGAGTGAACCAGCGGATAGAAGGGATCTCTCTCTCTGTGTCTCTCTCTGTAACTCTGTGTTTCAAACAAATAAATCTTTAAAGAAAAAAAAAATACATTGACTCCATCCCAGCACCCCCAAAGATCTCAACCATTACAATATCAAGTCAAATCCAAAATCTCATCTAGATCTCATAAGCTGAAAAGTCCCAAATCTTATCATCCAAATGATCGAAATCAGGTATAGATGGGGAGCAGAGGATTAGCCAAGTGAGCCACGGCGCCAGCCCCTGAAGTTTTGATTATCAAACACCTATGCATCACCGGTCATGAGAGTTCATACCAAGAGGATCCTCCAGAGATCTTTGTTAGAACTTGATTCCTGGCTTTTTGCAGAGATGACTGAGATGAATGAATCACATGCCTAATCTCTGCAGCACTCACAAAAGATAACCTTGCTTATACCCTTAGCTTTCTCTACAGAGCACACTCCCCTAACAGAGAATGTCTTAATTTTAATGCCTTCTGTAAACTACACAGGCTGAGAATTTCCCAAATCACCAGTCCTAGATCCTCTCTACTTAATTGTTTCTTCTTCAATTCATCTGTTTCCTCTTACATTTTACTACAAGCACCCAGAATCCAGATCACACCTTCAGTTCTGTGCTTAGAAATTTCCTCAAGGCCGGCGCCACGGCTCACTAGGCTAATCCTCTGCCTAGCGGCGCCGGCACACCGGGTTCTAGTCCCGGTCGGGGCGCCGGATTCTGTCCCGGTTGCCCCTCTTCCAGGCCAGCTCTCTGCTGTGGCCAGGGAGTGCAGTGGAGGATGGCCCAGGTGCTTGGGCCCTGCACCCCATGGGAGACCAGGAAAAGCACCTGGCTCCTGGCTCCTGCCATCGGATCAGCGCGGTGCGCCGGCCGCAGCGCGCCGGCCGCGGCGGCCATTGGAGGGTGAACCAACGGCAAAGGAAGACCTTTCTCTCTGTCTCTCTTTCTCACTGTCCACTGTGCCTGTCAAAAAAAAAGAAAAAAGAAAAAAGAGAAAAAAAAAAAAAAGAAATTTCCTCAGCTAAATAAATATTCAACAGCTCACAGCTCATTGTTTACAAGCTCTCCTTTCCACACAGTTGAAGGATGCAGTTCAACTATGCTGTGCACCACACTGTAGCAAGGATCTCCTTGCTTCTGGTTTCCAAACACATGTTCCTCCTTCCCTTCTTGAGCCCTCAGCAGAGGCACCTTTCAAGTTCATCTTTCTACCAGAATTATGTTTATGACAATATACATATTCTCTAAGAAAATACAGGTTTTCTTTACTGTGTTCCTGTGTTCTGAGCCTTAACCAGAAATACCTTTAACTTCCATTATTTCTACCAAGAGTCTATTCAACATTTCTGTTTTTCTATCATTCACCTATAAATTCTTCCAGCCTCTACCCATTTCAAAAGTAACTTCTACATTCTTAGTTACTTGTTAGAGCAGTAATGCACTTCCTATTACAACAACTGTATTAATTTCTTGTGGCTGTTTTAACAAATTACCACAAATGTGGTACCTTAAAACAACTGACATTGTTCTTTCACAATCTGGAAGCAATGTCTGAAATTGGTATCACTGGGCAAAAATCAAGGTGCTGTACTTTCTCTGGAGATGCTAGAAGAGAATCCGGCCTCTAACGGTTAAGCATTCTTTGGCTTGTGGCCACATCACTCTGCCCCTGTGTCAGACTGCCTTCTACTCTCCTGTCATCAAACCCTGTCTCCTTCTGCACCCCTTTCATTAGGCGACATGTGATTACATTCAGGGTCCACCCACATATTCCAGGATAATTTCAAGATCCTTAACTTGATCACATCTGCAAAGTGGGTTTCTGCCGTATGAGGTCACATTCACAGGCTCCAGAGATTAGGACATAGTTGTCCTGCGCACAAATGCTGAGGGGTGGGTGGTGTCATTATTTAGTCTACCACAGATACACATTTTAATCACTCTCTCTGCCTTCAACCCCTTTTGAAACAATTGTTTCAATTAGTTTTATAATGTGCACAGCATAATTATCAATGTTCACAAATGAATATATTAACAATGTTTGTGGGATCAGAAACGCACCAAGAGAAATTTAAATAGACTCTACATAAATAAAAAGTAGAAAATGTAGATCTTTCTCTTCACCTTTGACATCTGGGAAAATAAGTGATTTCCACAATCACAGTAAAAAACCCACAGAAGCTGCGGTTGGGGATGGCATCTGCAGTTGAGACTCTGCTTGGGACTCCTGCATCCTATACTGGAGTGCCTAAATTGAGCCCTAGCTACTCCACTTCCAATCCAGCTTCTGCTATGCAAGTCCTGGGAGGCAGCAGATGGTATTAAAGTGCTTGAGTCCCTGCTACCCGTGTGGGACATTTGCATGGAGTTCTGGGCTCTGGCTTCAGCCTGACCTAGTCCTGGCTGCTGGGGACATTTGGGGAGTAAGCTGGCAGATGGAAGATGTCTATCTTGTCTCTTTTACTCACTTTCAAATAGAAAATGAGAATAAATGAAAACCTGTGAGGCTAGCGTTGTGCTGCTGATTAAACCATAGATTGCGATGCCTGCACTGCATCTTGGAGTGCTGGCTCAAGTCCCTGCTTCTCCGCCTCCAAGCCAGCTTCCTGCTGAAGCGACCAGGAAGGCAGCAAATGGCAAAATACTTACGCTTCCGCCACTCATATTAGAGATCAGGATGGAGTTCCTGGCTCCTAGCTTCTACTTGGGGTCTGTGGCTGTTACAGACATTTGGGGAGTGAATCAGTGGATGGACAATCTCTCGACTTCTCTCCAGCTCTGTTACTCTGCTTTTGAAATAACAAACTTTTAAAATACAAAATAAATAGAGGCTGGCATTGTGGCATAGAGGGTTAAGCCAAAGCCTGTGATGCTGGCATCCCAAACGGGTACCAGTTCAAAATCAGACCCCTCCACTTCTGATCTGGCTCCCTGCTAATGCACCTGTGAAAGCAGTGGAAAATGACCCAAGTACTAGGACTCCTGCAACCCATGTGGGAGTCCCAGAAGAAGCTTTGTGCTCCTAGCTTCAGCCTGGCACAGCACTGGCTATTGTGGCCATTTGTGGAATGAATTATTGGATGAAAGATCTCTGTGTGTTTTTTCCTCTGTGATTCTTTCAAATAAATAAAAACAAATCTTTAAAAATAAATAAATATGAATTTTTTTTTCAACTGATAAATGCAACTCTGATAAGAAAAGTGCTATTATAGAGAAGGGCATAGTAGTTAAGAGGCAGTATTAAAACATCCATGTCTTGTATCGGAGTGCCTGAGTACACTACTTGGCTCTAGCTCCTGACTTCAGATTTCTGATAATGAGGACCCTAGGAGGCAGCAGTGATGGCTCCAGTGATTGGGTTCCTGCTATCCACCTGGGAGACTAAGTTGATTTCTAGCTCCTGAGTTTTGGCTCTAGCCCAGCCCAGGGGCATTCTGGGCACTGAGGGAGTGAACAAACAGCTGGGAGGTGTTCCCTAAATTCCTATTTGTCAAATATTTAAAATAGTGAATATTTTTAGGAAGAAGGTCCACCCGGGAAACAACAAACTAAAGATCACGATTACAGGGTTAACTGAAATGGTAGGGAGGCAAACACCGTGACAACTAAAGACTAAATGTGAGTTCTTTTTTGAAAGAGTTACAGAGAAAGACGGGGCTAGAGGGAGGGAGAGGGAAAAGAGAAACACAGAGAGACAGAGATATCTTCTATCTGCTGTTTCACTCCCCAGATGGCCGAAGTGGCCAGGGCTAGGCCAGGCTAAAGCCAGGAGCTTCTTCCAGGTCTCCCATGTGGGTGGGGTGCCAGGTCCCAAATACTTGGGCCATCTTCCTCTGCCTCTCCCAGGCCATCAGGGAGTTGGACTGGAGACGGAGCAGCCAAGACATAAACTGGCACCCACATGGAATGCCAGCATTGCAGGCAGTGGCTTTATCTGCTATGACACACAGCCAACCCCTGAATATATATGATTTTTTTAAAAGGATTTATTTTATTTAAAAGGCAGACAGTTAGAGAGAGAGAGAGAGAGAGAGAGACAGAAAGACAGGTTTTACATCTGCTGGTTCACTCCCCATTGACCACAACAGCCAGGGCCGGGCTAGGCTGAAGTCAGGATCCAGGAGCTTCTTCAGGGTCTCCCACGATGGTGCAAGGGCCTAAGCACTCAGGCCATCTTCCATTGCCCTCCCAAGCCATTAGCAGGGAACGGGATTGGAACTGAAATAGTCAGGACCTGAACCAATGCCCACAGAGGATGGGAACATCTTTACCCACTACACCATGACACCAGCTCCAAATATGATTTTAAAAGTGCTATATAGGGGCTGGCGCTGTGGTATAGCAGGTAAAGCCACAGCCTGCAGAGCCAGCATCCCATACGGGCACCGGTTTGAGTCCCTGCTGCTCTGCTTCCGATCCAGCTCTCTCCTCTGGCCTGGGAAGGCACTGGAAGATGGTCCAGGTCCTTGGGCCCCTGCACCTGAGTGGGAGACCCTAAAGAAGCTCCTGGTTCCTGGCTTCAGAAAGGCACAGCTCCGGCTGTTGCGGCCAATTAGGGAGTGAACCAGCGAATGGAAGACCTCTTTCTCTCTCTGCCTCTCTGTAACTTTGCCTTTTAAATAAATAAATAAATCTTAAAAAAAAAAAAAAAAAAAAAAAAAAACTGCTATACAGGGGCCAGCACTGTGGCACAGTGGGTTAAGCTGCCACCCATGATGCCAGCAATCCATATGGGCGTTGGTTTGAGTCCTGGCTGTTCCTCTTCCAATCTAGCTCCCTGCTAATGCTCTGGGAAAACAGCAAAAGATGGCCCAAGTGCTTGGGCCTCTACACCTACATGGTAGACCCCGAGAGCTTCCTGGCTCCTAGTTTGGCCTGGCCCAGCCCCGGACTTTGTGGCCATTTGGGGAGTGAACCAACGGATGGAAAACTTCTCTCTGTCTCTCCCTCTAACTTTGCCAAATAAATAAATAAATCTTTTTTTTTTTTTTGGACAGGCAGAGTGGACAGTGAGAGAGAGAGACAGAGAGAAAGGTCTTCCCCTGCCGCTGGTCCACCCTCCAATGGCCGCCGCGCTGCGGCCGGCACACCGCGCTGATCCGATGGCAGGAGTCAGGCACCTACCCCGGTCTCCCACGGGGTGCAGGGCCCCAGCACCTGGGCCATCCTCCACTGCACTCCTGGGCCACAGCAGAGAGCTGGCCTGGAAGAGGGGCAACCGGGACAGAATCCGGCGCCCCGACCGGGACTAGAACCCGGTGTGCCGGCACCGCAAGGCGGAGGATTAGCCTAGTGAGCCACGGCGCCGACCATAAATCGTTTTTTTAAAAAACTGGGGGCCAGCACTGTGGTGTAGCTGGTAAAGCCTCTGCCTGCAGTGCCGGCATCCCATATGGGCGCCAGTTCAGGTCCTGGCTGCTCCACTTCCAATCCAGCTCTTTGCTATGGCCTGGGAAAGCAGTGGAGGATGACCCGAGTTCTTGGGCTCCTACACCCACATGGAAAGACCCAGAGGAAGCTCCTGGCTCCTGGCTTCGGGTTGGCTCAACTCTGGCCGTTGCAGCCAATTGGGGAGTGAACCAGGGAATGGAAGCTCTCTCTCCCTCTCTCTCTCTCTCTCACTGCCTCTCCTTCTCTGTGTAACTCTGACTTTCAAATAAAAATAAAAATTAAATAAATAAATAAAATGCATGCTAACCCTAATGCAGGATGTAAGAAACAGTGACATTTAAAAAAAAAAAAAAAACTGCTATATATCAGATTCTGTCTTCCCTCAGACCTTTAAATTTTAAAGCCTGTCTAAACTCAACTGGAAAACATAATTAAAAATAAGTGTATTCTGTCCTTACCTCCACACAGTCAAAGTTCTCATCTACTTTAGATGCATATTCAACACGGAACATTGTTGACAGGCTACCAGCAATATAGTATAATAAGATCTTCAGTCCCTTGTAACCAAAAGCAGTTTCACTGAAACAAACAAAAACAATAATCAAAATGAATTTCTACAAAGTCATTAAAAAGCATTAGCCTGCATCTAAACAGATTTAACTTCATAAGTAGTTTCAAGATTTTAAACAATTTTTTTAGAAAAAGGAAAAAAATTTGCAAGAAAACTGGACTTCAGTTTTCATCCATAATATAGAATTTGCATGGGGCTGGTACTGTGGCATAGCAGGCTGAGCCTTCACCTGTGGTGCCGGCATTCCATATGGGTGCAGGTTCGTATGCTGATCCAGCTCTCTGTTTATGGCCTGGGATAGCACTGGAAGATGGGCCACTTCGTGCGCCCCTGCACCTGCTTAGGACACCAGGAAGAAGCTCCTGATAGGTCCAGCTCCAGCCACTGTGGCCACTTGGGAAGCGAACCAAAAGATCAAAGACCTTTCTCTCTGTCTCTCCTACTATAAACAAAATCTTAAAAAAAAAAAAAAATCTGTGTGTCTTCCTTGCACAGGGGCCATGCTAATCTTCTCTGTATCATTCCAATCTTTAAGTGTATGTGCTGTCAAAGCAAGCACTAAAATATACAGAACAAGGGTGCCTAACTTAAATGTTTTAGGGTCAGATACTTGGTTCATTGGCTAAGATGCCACTTGGGACGTCTCTATCCCCTATCAGATTGCTTGGTACGAGTCCCAATTCTGTTTCTGATCCAGCTTCATACTGATGCACACCCTGGGAGGCAGTAGATGTTGGCTTAAGTACTTGTGTCCCTGCCACCCACATGGGAGGCCTGGCTTGAGTTCTGGACTCCAGGCTTCAGCCTGCCCAGCCCTGAGGGCATCTGAGGAGTGAACTAAATGATGGAAGACTCTGTCTTTCTCTGCCTTTCAAATAAAATGAAAACAAATAATTTTTAAAAAATGTTTTATTTTGGGGGCCGGGGCTGTGGTGCAGCGGGTTAAAGCCCTGGCCTGAAGCACTGGCATCCTATATGGGCACCAGTTCTAGTCCCAGCTGCTCCTCTTCCAATCCAGCTCTCTGCTATGGCCTGGGATAGCAGTGGAGGAAGGCCCAAGTCCTTGGGCCTCTACACCCAAGCGGCAGACCCAGAAGAAGCTCCTGGCTCCTGGCTTTGGATCAATGCAGCTCTGCCATTGCAGCCACCTGGGGAGTGAACCAGCGGATGGAAGACCTCTCTCCCTGTCTCTACCTCTCTCTGTAACTCTGTCTTTCAAATAAATAAACTAAATCTTTAAAAAAAAAATGTTTTATTTTGGTCCCAGTATGTGGTGTAGCAGGTTAAGCCACCTGTAATGCTGGCATCCCATATGGCTACTGGTTCATGTCCTGGCTGTTCCTCTTCTGATCCAGCTCCCTGCTAATGGCCTGGGAAAGCAGTGGAATATAGCTCAAGTGGTTGGTCCCTGTCACCCACATGGGAGACCTAGAAGAAGCTCCTGATTCTCAAAGTTGGCCTGGCCCAGCCCCAGCCGTTGTGGCCATCTGGGAAGTAAACCAGTGGATGGAAGATCTCTCTCTTTCTGACTCTCACTTTCTCTCTGTAACTCTTTCAAATAATTAAATAAATATTTAAAAAATAAAAATGTTTTATTTTCATTTATTTGAAAGGCAGAGTGAGAGAAAAGAGATCGATCTTCCATCAGCTGATTCAATCCCAAATGCCTATAAGCCAAGAGCCCAGAACTCCATCTGGATCTCCTTCCTGAATGGCAGGGACACAAATACTTGAGCCATCATCTGCTACTTCTTAAGATACATTAGCAGGAAGCTGGATTGGAAGCAGAGGAGCCAGGACTCGAACCAGGCACTCTAATATAGGATGCAAGAATCCAAAGTGGCAGCCTAACCCACTGTGCCACAATACCTACCCTGAAAACAATTGAAAAAAATGTTTGGTCTACATGAGTAAGTTAATTTACCTAAATCACTTACAGTATCCACTAGCACATTGTATAAATACTCAGTAAATGTTAAACATTATCACCACTGCTACAGATGCTGCTACAATTACTGTTACTAGAAGGCATTTCAAATGAGACATGTAGTAGTAAACTAACTATGCTCTTGGCAGAGAAGCAGCGAAGACCTAGTTTTAAACTAATCCCTCCAACTTATCAGACCAGTCTGTCACCAAGATCCAAAGCTGCTGAAAGCAATGATAATATCTAGCTAACTACAGTTAAACTCCTCTAAGAACTAAGAAAACTCTGGAGCTCCTACTAATTTTTTCCAATCCTGCTCCCTGCCATCTACCATTACATCTATGTCTTGCTATTTCCTTTTCTAGCTCCAAGAATCTTCTAAAAAGTGAATCCCAAATATTCAAAACAGGTCAATCTAGAGAGACAGAAAATCAATTAGTGACTGCCTAAGACTAGAAAGAGTCAGACAGAGGGAAGAGGAATAACTGCTAATTAATTATGGAGTTTGGAATAGGAATGAAGTACATGTACTAAAATTTAAAATTGACTGTGGTAAATGACTGCACAAATTTGGAATATAACAAACACTACTGAACCATAAACTTTTTTTAAAAAGATTTATTTATTTGAAAGAATAAAACAGAGAGGAGAGGCAGAGAGAGAGAGGCAGAGAGAGAGAGAGAGAAAAAGGTGTTCCATCTGATGGTTCACTCCCCAATTAGCAGCAACGGCCAGTGCTGTGCCGATCTGAAGCCAGGAGCCAGGAGCTCCTCCAGGTCTCCCACATGGGTGCAAGGCCCAAGGACTTGAACCATCTCCTACTGCTTTCCCAGGCCATACAAGAGAGATGGATCAGAAGAAGAGCAGCCGGGACTTGAAACAGCTCCCATATGGGATGCTGGCGCTTCAGGACAGGGTGTTAACCCACTGTGCCACAGCGCTTGCCCCTAAACCATAAATTTTATTTATTAATTTTTTATTTGACAGGTAAAGTTACAGACAGTGAGAGAGAAAGAGAGAGACAGAGAGAAAGGTCTTCCTTCCATTGGTTCCCAAATGGCTGCAACAGCCAGCGCTGCACTGATCCGAAGCCAGGAGCCAGGTGCTTCTTCTTGGTCTCCCATGCAGGTGCAGGGGCCCAAGCACTCGGGCCATCCTCCACTGCCTTCCCGGGCCACAGCAGAGAGCTGGACTGGAAGAGGAGCAACCGGGACTAGAACCCAGTACCCATATGGGATACTGGTGCCACAGGCGGAGGATTAACCAAGTGAGCCACCGCGCTGACCCCAAACCATAAATTTTAAACAAGTGAGTTGTATGGTACTCAATTATATCTCAATAAAGTTGCTTTTTATCTTTCCACTTTTAAAAGATACAATGTCATTTCCAGATTTCCATCTAGATTTGTGAGACAAAATGTAAGCACACCCCTTCCAAGGACTCTGAAAATTACATGCAAAAGAAAGGTGTTCAATGATACCAGGATCAAGATCAATTTCATGCTTGGGTCATAAGGTACAGGGTTATGGCAATTATGCAACCATCACCTGTCTATCTTAGAAAAGGTGTGCAAGTACACCTCTCTCAATGACATCATGCAAAACAGACAAGTGAATGTGCAAAATGCTGTTTGGACACAGCATCTGTAAAAACAGATCTTATGCACTACAATATTACCATAGAAAAAGATTTTTTTTTTTGTAGTAAAAAGAAGGGTAACTATCCTCTTAGATAAAATTCCAAAGAAAAAACATTTTCATTTTTACAACATTTACAATGTTTCAAACATGGAAAGCTGGAGTGGGTGATGTGGTGTAGCAGGTAAAGCCACTGCCTGCAGTGCCTCATCTCATATGGGCACCAGTTTGGGTCCCGGCTGCGCCTCTTCAGATCCAGCTCTCTACTGTGGCCTGAGAAAGCAGTAGAAGATGGCCCAAACCCTTGGGCCCCTGCACCTGCATGGGAGACCCAGAGGAGGCTCCTGGCTCCTGGCTTCAGATCAGCCCAGCTCCAGGAGTTGCAGCCATTTGGGGAGTGAAACAGCAGAAGGAAGATCTCTCTCTGGTTCTCTGTAACTCTGCCTTTCAAATAAATAAATCCTTAAAAAAATATATGGGGAGGCGGAAATTTTGGCATAAATCTCTATAGAACAAAATTTAACTATTAACATTTAAAAATAAAAAAAAGCCTAATGAAGTAATAAGGATACTTTAGAATTCAGAGAAACAAATTAAATGTATGAGTTTATTCTGGTGTTAACACAATTTCAAAATCCATACATAGTTTTTGCATAACACTGACTTCCCACTTCATGAATAAAAATTTTTGCACCAAAAACTTTTTGTGGCAAAATAAGTTCATACTCTTAATTACATTTTTCCAAGAAATTTCTTATATATTTGAGCAACAGCAGAGAGGAGAATCTATCTCGTCTACTAGTTCACTACCCAAATGCCTGAGAGCCATAAAGTCAATCCAGTGGGTAGCAGGAACACAATCACTTGAGCCGGAGCCTACTGCCTTCCTTATTATGCTTAAGTGGAAAACTGGAAACAGAAGCAGAGGTGGAACTTGAAACCTGGCATTCTCATGTGGGATACAGGTATCCTGAGCAGCATCAGTTGGTGCACTGAACACTCACCTCTAAGGGAGGCACCTTACCTGCTAAGTTGAATGCCCAGTCCCTGGGAATTTTTATGAAGTATCCTCATACGTGAATGAAAAATTTACGGCAACTTTTAAAGATTTATTTATTTAACTGAAAGAGTTACAGAGAAGCAGAGAGAGAGAGAGAGAGAGAGAGAGAGAGAAAGAGAAAGGGGACAGGGAGAATGAGGGAGGGAGGTCTTCCATCCACTGGTTCACTCCACAATTAGCTCCAACAGCTGGAGCTGACCTCATCTGAAGCCAGGAGCCTGGAGCTTCTTCCAGGTCTCCCACATGGGTGCAGGGGCGCAAGGATTTGGGTCATCTTCTACTGCTTTCCCAGGCCACAGAAGAGAGCTGGATCACAAGTGGAGCAGCCAGGACTTGAACTGGCGCCCATATGAGATAACGGTACTGCAGGCAGCGGGATTTACCCGCTACATCACAGTACTGGTCCCTAGAGCCACTCTTTGGTACAGTAGTTAGGATGCTGTTTGAGTTACTCACATAACATATCAGAGTGCCTGGGTTCCAGTTCCAGCACTACTGCTGATTCCAGCTTCCTGCTAATTCACATCCTGAGAGGCAGTGGGTGATGATTCAAACATGTGGGTCCCTGCTACCGACATGTGAGACCTGGGCTGAGTTCCTGACTTCAGCCTGGCCAAGTTCTGGCTGTTGGGGACATTTGGAGAATCAATCAGTAGATGGAAGAGCTCTCTAACTCTGTCTCTGTCTCTCTGCCTTTTAAGTAAGTAAAAATAAATGAAACTTTTAAAAAATGAGAAATTCTCAGAATTTTTTCCATGAAGAGACATTTATCAACTTCAAAAACACATTAAATTAAAATGATATTAAAATAACGCATAAGAAAAAAAAACATGAAGGCAAATATTTTAAATGTCAACTGTGTCTGAATACTTTCGCAGACTACAACAAACCAGGATTCCCTGCAAAAATGACTAACTCTGGAACTACAAGGTGTGGGCATTATGGCACAACAGGTTAAGTCACTGCTTGAGATGCCCAAAACCCAATTCAGAATGCTGGTTCAAATCTTGGTTCCTTAGCTTCTTATCTAGCTTCCTCCTAATGTACCCAGGAAGGCAGCAGATGATGGCTCACATACTTGGATTCCTGCCACCCATGCAGGAGACTTGGATGGAGCTCCAGGCTCCTAGCCCAGTTCTGGCTTTTGTAGGGATTTGGGGAAAAACCAAATAGAAGCCCTCTCTCTCCTCTCTCTCCCTCTCTCTCCTCTCTCCCTCTCTCTCTCTATTCTTCCCTCCCCCCCCCCTCTGTATCACTCTGCCTTTCAAATAAATAAATACATCTTTACAAAAACGAATGACAGTACAAGATAAACTTGGAACATCTTAGTGTAGCAGGAAGTAAAGTGTCCTCAAAATGATAAGGACACATCAAAAGGACTCAAGTGTTTCAAAAAGTAGACAAGAGAGGGTATTCTGCCTAGTGGTTAAGACACTGGTTAAGATACAGCATTGTGGCATAATGGGTAAAGCTGCCACGTGGGATGCCAACATCCCATATGGGCACTGGTCCACGTCCCAGCTTCTCCACTTCCGATCCAGCTCCAGGTTAGTGGTCTGGGAAACGAAGTGGAAGATGGCTTAAGTGTTTGGGAGAGACCTGGATGAGGCCCCTGGCTTTGGCCTGGTTCAGCCTTAGTTGTTGCAGCCATCTGGGGAGTGAACCAGGAGATGGAAGATCTCTTTTTATAACTCATTCAAATAAAAAGAAAAAAAAAAGAAGAGCGAGATCCACATCCCATACTTGAGTGCCTGGTTTAAATTTCCATCCCTAGCTCCTCACTCCAGCAACTGGGTTCCTTCTAGCCATGTGGGAGAAATAGATTGAATTCCCAGCGTAGGCCCTGTCCACTCTCAGGCAATGAGGGAGGTGTAGACAATCTCTCTGTCTCTCTCTCTCTCTTCATTTGTCTCTCTGCTTCACAAATAAGTAACAAGAATAATGAAAGGTGGCCACTTGTCAAATCCAGAATAACTTAAACATCATAACCCAATGAAGTAAAGAATTTTTGAGAGGTCAGCACTGTGGCGCAGCAGCTTCAAGCCCCAGCCTGCAGCACTGGTATCCCATGTGGGTGCCAGTTCGAGCCCAGCTGCTCTGCTTCCAATTCAGCTCCCCAATAATGAGCCTTGGAAAACAGTGGAGGATGTCCCAACTGCTTGGGTCCCTACACCCACGTGAGAGACATGGAGGAAGCTACTGGCTCCTGGCTTTGGATCAGCTCAGCTCCGACCGTTGGGACCATCTGGGGAGTGAACCTGTGGATGGAAGACATTTCTCTCCCTCTCTACCTCTCTGTAACTCTTTCAAATAAATAAAATAAATCTTAAAAAGAATTGAGGCATCATTCTTCATGAAACCCTTATCATACTCCTTCTTCAGTGTGTGTTTTCCCTTTGCCTATAAAATACATCTTGCAGGGAGAGTCAAGATGGTGGAATAGGGAGGGAGCTTACTGCTCTAGTATAGGAGAAGACAGTTAAATAAAAAGTGGATAGAGTGCAGTCTCAGGGAAGAGTTGAGGAGAAAACAGCAAACTCCACACAAATTAGAGGGACACTGTGGACCTGCGTGGAAGGTGTGGATGCGCACAACTCAGGACCCCATCATCAAGAGCTTCAGCACCAGCTTTGGAGTAAGGTGAGACCAGACTGCAGCAGCCCAAGCCACTGGTGATAAAGCTATGGGAAGAGCCTGGGGGGGCGTCTGGCTTGGAGCCCTGTGGGGGACAGTGTACCTACCAACCTAGAGGGAAAAAAGGGGGGGCATGTTTCTCTCTCCCTGACCACTAGGCATCGACGTCCTGTAACTAGCAGAGAGGGTGAGCAACATTTTAGACATATGCAACAGCTGCGCCACCTGGTGACTCTGGGAGTATGCTGGGACTGTGAAAACAATCTGGCTGCGTGGAAGGGTACAGGGTGTGACTGAGACTTTGGGTAACCACTGTGGGTGGCTGCACATCCTCAGGCTGCCTGTTCCTGGTGAGAGTCATTCCCGCAGGATCCATGTTCACATGGTGGACAGTATGCATCCTTTGTGTGATTCTTGTGGCACTGCAAATGAAAAATTTACCCACTGGGGCTAGTGCCCAGTTAGTGCCTTTGAGGAGAGGAGATGAGCATGAGAATATGCCAACAGAGCAGAACAAACCCCTATGATTAAAAAAAAAAAAAATTTACCATGCCCAAGTTGAGTGTCACCTTACCCTGAGGCACTGAAAAGAACTCCCTGACCACACCCAGCACATGCTTCTGGGTATTCACTGAAAGAGTGGACACTTCACTAAACAACAGAGAGGCAATTCAAAGATCAAAAAGCAATCACAGGGGGGGGAAAGAAAACCACCAAGTATCACCACAATTGCCTAATAATAAAAGCAGCAATTCAAGAAACAAGAATAAGGAAGACAACAGGACACTCTCAGAGCAACACAACACTTTAAACTAGAATGTGAAAGAAGACAGAGTTTGGCCAATGCCGCGGCTCACTAGGCTAATCCTCCGCCTTGTGGCACCAGCACACTGGGTTCTAGTCCGGGTCAGGGCGCCAGATTCTGTCCCGGTTGCCCCTCTTCCAAGCCAGCTCTCTGCTATGGCCAGGGAGTGCAGTGGAGGATGGCCCAAGTATTTGGGCCCTGCACCCCATGGGAGACCAGGATAAGTACCTGGCTCCTGCCATCGGATCAGCGTGTTGCGCCGGCCGCGGCAACCATTGGAGGGTGAACCAACGGCAAAGGAAGACCTTTCTCTCTGTCTTGCTCTCTCACTGTCCACTCTGCCTGTAAAAAAAAAAAAAAAAAAAAAAAAAAGACGACAGAGTTTGCAGAAATGGAATTCAAAAAATTGGTTGTAGGAATACTTAGAAGTAATCAGAAGTAAATTCACAAACTAAAGAAATGCACATATGATACAAATGAAAAATTTCACCCCACGGAATTGAGATTTTATAGATATCAAAACAAAATATTGAAAATGAAGAATTCAATAGAACAAATAAAAAAATATGGGGGAGGGGCTGGAGCTGTGTCGTAGCAGGAAAAGCCGCCACCTACACCACCAACATCCCATATGGGTGCCAGTTTGAATCCCGGCTGCTCTACTTCCAATGTAGTTCTCTGTTATGGCCTGGGAAAGCATAAGATGGCCCAAATGCTTGCACCCTTGTACCCATGTGGGAGATCTAGAAGAAGCTCTTGGCTCCCGGCTTCGGATTGGCCCAGCTCCAGTTGCTGTAGACATCTGGAGAGTGAATCACTGGATGGAAGACTTTTTTCTTTCTGCCTCTGTTTGTAACTTTGCTTTTCAAATAAATAAAACTTAAAAAAAAAAAATATGGTGGAAAGATTTTACAACAGATTCAGTGAGGCAGAACAAAGAATATCTGAGTTAGAAGACAAATCTCTGGAAATTTTACAAACTGAAAAAAAAAAAAGGAAATTAGAAAACTAAAAAACAGTGTCGGAAATTTATGGGATACTATAAAATGACTCCTTAACATACATGTATGAGGAATTCCTGAAGGAGTGAAAAAAGAGAATGGATTAGAAGGCGTTTTTAGTGAAGTAATTACAGAAAACTTCTTTAATTTGGAGAAAGACAGGGAAGCACATAGAATTCCTAACAGACATGACAAGAAAAGATCTTCACCATGATACACTGTAGTCAAACTCTCCACAGAAAAACATAGAAAAGATTCTCAAATGTGCATGAGAGAAACACCAGATTACTTTCAGAGGATCTCCAATTAGTCTCACAGGTAACTTTTCAACAGAAACCCTATAGCCTAGGAGAGAATGGCAAGATACATTCTAAGTCTTAAGAGAAAAAAACTGTCAACCCAGAACATTACATCCTGCAAAGCTCTCAATTTATGAATGAAGGTGAAATAAAGAACTCCCCAAACAAACAGAAATTAAAAATTTGTCACCACCCATCCAGCCCTGCAAAAGATGCTTAAGAATATGCTACACACAGAAACACAGAAGCGTGGTCATCACTATGAAAAAAGTGAAGGCAAAAAATCTCCCAGTAAAAGTACAAAGGGGGCCGGCGCCGCAGCTCACTAGGCTAATCCTCCACCTTGAGGCGCCGGCACACCGGGTTCTAGTCCCGGTCACGGCGTCGGATTCTGTCCTGGTTGCCCCTCTTCCAGGCCAGCTCTCTGCTGTGGCCAGGGAGTGCAGTGGAGGATGGCCCAAGTGCTTGGGCCCTGCACCCCATGGGAGACCAGGAAAAGCACCTGGCTCCTGGCTCCTGCCATCGGATCAGCGTGGTGCGCCGGCCGCGGCGGCCATTGGAGGGTGAACCAATGGCAAAAGGAAGACCTTTCTCTCTGTCTCTCTCTCTCACTGTCCACTCTGCCTGTCAAAAAAATAAAAATAAAAAAAGTACAAAGGAAATCCAAAGAAAACAATAGGAATAATTATAGGAAAATGGCAGGGCAAGTCATTACTTATCAATACTCACCTTGAATGTAAATGGCCTCAACTCTCCAGTTAAAAGACACAGAATAGATGAATGGACTGAAAAACAAAACCCATCTATTTGCTGCCTATAAAAAACACATCTCACCAACAAAGATACACGCAGACTGAAAGTAAAAGGATGAAAAAAGATATTCCACACTAACAGAAACCAAAAAAGAGCTGGTGTAGCCACTCTAATATCAGACAAAATAGACTTTACACAAAAATATTAAAAGAGACACAGAAGGGCACTATGTAATGATTAAGGGAACAATTCAATAGGAAGATATGACTATTATAAATGTATATGCACCTAATTGCTGGGCATCTGGTTATTTAAAAGAAATGTTAGTGGATCTAAAGGGAGACATAGACTCAAATACAATAGTAATGAGGGATTTCAATATTCCACTTTCAGCAATGGACAGATAAGCAGACAGAAAATTAACAATGAAGCAACATAGTTAACAGACACTATAGACCAAATGCACCTAATGAAAATCTAGAGAACTTTCATCCTACAGTCACAGAATAAACATTTTTCTCAACAGTGCATGAAACTTTCTCATAGGATAGACCACAGACTAGGACATAAGCAAGTCTCAGCAAATTCAAAAAAGTTGAAATCACACCATGAATCTTCTCAGACCACAATGGAATGAAACTGGAAATCAACAACTCAAGAATCTAACAGTACTGTGGTGTACTGGATAAAGCTGCTGCCTACAGTGCCAGCATCCCATATGGGCGCTGGTTCCAGTCCTGGCTGCTCCACTTCCGATCCAGCTCTTGGCTATGCCCTGGGAAAGCAGAAGATGGCCCACGTACAGGAAGAAGCTGCTGGCTCCTGGTTTCAGACAGGTTCAGCTCCGGCCCATGTGGCCATTTGGGGAGTGAACCAGCAGATGGAAGATCTCTCTATTCTCTCTCTCTGTAGCTCTGCCTTTCAAATAAATTAATAAATCTTAAAAAACAACTCTAAAACATGTAAACATGGAGACTGAACAACATGCTCCTGAATGAACAGTGGATCATTAAAGAAAGCAAAAGAGACACCAAAATATTTCTGGAAATGAATGAAGATTACAATACAACATATCAAACTTTATGGGATACAGCAAAAGCAGTGTTAAAGAGGAAAGTTTATAACAGTAGGTACATGCAACAAGAAATTGGAAAGGCACCAAAGAAATTTGCTATCAATGCATATCAATGACCTAGAGAAACAACAGGAAATCAAACCCAAAACTAGTAGAAGAAAAGAAACAATTAACATTTGGGGCCAGTGCTGTGGCGCAGTGGGTTAATGCCCTGGCCTGAAACGCCAACATCCCATATGGACTGCAGTTCAAGACCCGGCTGCTCTACTTCCAATCCAGCTCTCTGCTATGGCCTGGGAAAGCAGCAGAAGATGGCCCAACTCCTTGGGCCCTGCACCCACATGGGAGACCCAGAAGAAGCTCCTGGCTCCTGGCTTCAGATCAGTGCATCTCCAACCATTGCGTTCAATTGGGGAGTGAACCAGCGGATGGAAGACCCCTTTTTCTCTCTCTCTGCCTCTCCTCTCTCTGTGTAACTCTGCCTTTCAAATAAATTAATATCTTAAAAAAAGAAATAATTAACATTAGAGAATAAACAAAATTGAAGCAAAAATAAAACACAAAAGATCAGTGAAATGAAAAGTTGGTTTTTAGCCGGCGCCGCGGCTCACTAGGCTAATCCTCCACCTTGAGGCGCCAGCACACCGGGTTCTAGTTAGTCCCGGTCAGGGCGCCAGATTCTGTCCCGGTTGCCCCTCTTCCAGGCCAGCTCTCTGCTGTGGCCTGGGAGTGCAGTGGAGGATGGCCCAGGTACTTGGGCCCTGCACCCCATAGGAGACCAGGATAAGTACCTGGCTCCTGCCATCGGATCAGCAGTGCGCCGGCTGCAGCGCGCCAGCAGCAGTGACCATTGGAGGGTGAACCAACGGCAAAGGAAGACCTTTCTCTCTCTCACTGTCCACTCTGCCTGTCAAAAAAAAAAAAAAAAAAAAAAAAAAAGTTGGTTTTTAAAAAAAATAAACAACACTGACACACCACTGGCCCAACCAACCTGGGGAAAAAAAAAAAAAAAGAAGAGAGAGAACAGCCAAATCAAGAAAATTAGAGATTTAAAAAGGAAATGTAAACAGACACCACAAAAATGAAAAGAATCATCATAAATTACTACAAAGAGCTGTATGCCAACTAATAGGGAAACCTAGAAGAAATGGATAGATTCTGGGACACATACAACCTACCTAAATTGAGCCATGAAGACACTGAAAACCTAAACAGACCAATAACCAAAAAGGAAATTGAATCAGTAATAAAGACCATTCCATCAAAGAGAAGCCCAGGACTAGATGACTTCACTGCTGAATTCCATCAGACATTTAAAGAACTAATCCAATTTTTCTCAAGCTATTCAAAGTAACTGAAAGGGAGAGAATCTTCCCAAACTCCTTCTATGACTCCAGAATCACCTTAATTCCTAAGCCTGAAAAAGATGTAACAGAGAAAGTACCACAGGTCAATTTCCCTGATGAACACAGATGTAAAAATCCTCAACAAAATACTAACCAATTGAGTCCAACAACACATCAGAAAGATCATTCACCCAGACCAAGTGAGATTTCTCCCTGGTGTGCAGGGATGATTCAACATTCACAAATCAATCAACGTGACACATCACATTAAAAACTGAAGAACAAAAACCATACGATTAGCTCAATATAGAGAAAGTATCTGATAAAATACAACAGCCTTTCATGATGAAAACTTTAAGCAAATTGGGTATAGAAGGAACATGTCTCAACACAATCAAGGCAATATATCACAAACCCACAGCCAGCATCCTATTGAACAGAGAAAAGTTGGAAGCATTCCCACTGAGATCTGGAACAAGACAAGGATGCCCACTCTCACCAGTGCTGTTCAATACAGTCCTGGAGGCTGGCGCCACGGCTCACTAGGCTAATCCTCCGCCTGCGGCACTGGCTCTCCGGGTTCTAGTCCCGGTTGGGGTGCTGGATTCGCCCCCACTGCTCCTTTTCCAGTCCAGCTCTCTGCTGTGGCCCAGGAAGGCAGTGGAGGATGGCCCACTGCACAGGAGGAAGCACCTGGCTCCTGGCTTTGGATCAGCACAGTGCCCCCGCCGTAGTGGCCATTTGGGGGATGAACCAACGGAAGGAAGACCTTTCTCTTTGTCTCTCTCACTGTCTAATTCTGCCTGTTTAAAAAAAAAAAAAAAAATACAGTCCTGGATGTTTGAGCCAACGCCATTAGGTAAGAAAAAGAAATCAAAGGGATACAAATTGGGAATGAGGAAGTTAAACCAACCCTATTTACAAATGACATGATCCTTGATATAGGGGATCCAAAAGACTCCATTTAGAGTCTATTGGAACTCATAGAAGAGTTTAGTGAAGTGGCAGGATATAAAATCAACACACAAAACTCAATACCTTTTGCAAACATAGACAATGCTACAGATGAGAAAGAACTTCTAAGATCAATCCCATTCACAATAGCTACAAAAAATATCAAATACTTTGGATTACATTTAACCAAGGATTTCAAAGATCTCTAAGATGAGAATTACGAAACATTAAAAAAAGAAAAAGAAAACACACACCAAAAAAATGGAAAAATCTTCCATGTTCATGAAATGGAAGAAACTGTATCATCAAAATGTTCATACTACTAAAAGCAATTTACAGATTCAATGTCATACCAATCAAAATCCAAGAAAATTCTTCTCAGATACAGAAAAAACAATGCTGAAATTCATATGGAAACCCAGGAAACCCCAAAGAGCTAAAGTAACCTTATTCAACAAAAACTAGGCCAAGACATCACAATACCAGATTTTAAGACATACTACAGGGCAGTTATAATCAAAACAGCCTAGTATTGGTACAAAACAGATGGACAGACCAATGGAACAGAATAGAAACACCAGAAATCAATCCAAGCATATATAATCAACTTGTATTTGACAAAGAAGCTAAAATTAATCCCTGGAGCAGGAACAAGGACACTATCTTCAACAAATGGTATGAGGAAAATTGGATCTCCACATGCAGTAGAAATAAGATCCCTACCTTATACCTTACACAAAAATCCACTCAAAATGGATTAAAGTACTAAATCTATGACCCAATACCATCAAATTATTAAACAACATTGGGGAAGCCCTGCAAGACATTGCACAGGAAGAGAGTTCTTTCTTGGAAAAGACCCTAAAGGCATAGGCAATATAACCCAAAATTGACAAACGGAATTATATCATATTGAGAAGCTTCTGCTCTGCAAAAGAAGGGCTCAGCAAAGTGAAGAGGCAACTGACAGAATGGGAGAAATCATTTGCAAGCTATGCAACTGATAAAGGATTTACAACTAGGATATATAAAGAGCACAAGAAACTCAACAACAAAACAAACAACCCAGGTAAGAAACGGGCAAAGGACTTAAACAGGCATTTTTCAAAAGAGGAAACCCAAAAGGCAATAGAAAAAATGCTCAGGATCACTAGCCATCAGGGAAATATCAATCAAAACCACAATTTGGTTTTACCTAACCCCCATTAGACTGGCTTGCTTTCTTTCTTCTTTTTTTTTTTTTTTTTTTTTTTCACAGGCAGAGTGGACAGTGAGAGAGAGAGACAGAGAGAAAGGTCTTCCTTTTGCCGTTGGTTCACCCTCCAATGGCTGCCGCGGCCGGCGCACCACGCTGATCCGATGGCAGGAGCCAGGTACTTCTCCTGGTCTCCCATGGGGTGCGGGGCCCAAGCACTTGGGCCATCCTCCACTGCACTCCCGGGCCACAGCAGAGAGCCAGCCTGGAAGAGGGGCAACCGGGACAGAATCTGGCGCCCTGACCGGGACTAGAACCCAGTGTGCCGGCGCCACAAGGCGGAGGATTAGCCTAGTGAGCCGCGGCGCCAGCTAGACTGGCTTTCATATAGAAATCAACAAACAACAGAAGCTGGGAAGGATGTGGAGAAAAAGGCATCCTAACCAACTGTTGGTAGGCATGTATACTAGCACAGCCACTGCAGAAGACAATACGGAGATAACTCAGAAATCTGAATATAGATCTACCATATAACCCAGCCATCCGATTTTGGGAATTTACCCAAGGGAAATGAAATCAGCATATGAAAGAGTTATCTGTACCCCCATGTTTACTACAGCTCAATTCACAATAGCTAAGATGTGGAATCAACCCAAATGCCAGTCAACTGAAGACTGGATAAACAAATTATGGGATCTATACACCATGGAATAGCACACAGTGGTTAGAAAAAGAATGAAATCCTGTTATTTGCAACAAAATGGATGAATCTGGAAAACATCATAGTGAAATAAGCCAATCTCAAAAGGACAAATACTGTATGTTCTCCTTGATCTGTGATAATTAAGAGAGTACCTAAAAGGTAATCTATATAAGTGAAATTAACACTTCAAGATGAAATGACTTTGAATAGCCAGCCCTTTGACTAATGATGAACAGTTTTTTTTCCCCATAGAATTTGTTGAACTCTTTACTTAGTATAGAGTTAAACATATGTGTATAAAGTCAACTGAAAATAGATCTCAGTAAAAAATAAGAGTGGGAATAAGAGAGGGAGAAGGAAGAGGTGTTAAGAGTATGGGTGGGGGGTGGGCATGGTGGGAAGAATCATCAAGTTCCTAAAGTTGTAATTAGGAAGTATATGAAGTTTGTAACTGTAAAACTATACCATTCTGCATATATTACTTCTAAGGGTACAGTTTTAAAACTTGCCATGGGGCCCCAAATCCTCTTAAGCTAGGTGATAAAAATACCATCTTAAGTGTTAAAGTGATCATATGGATAGGATTAAGGATCTGGTAATAACAGAATTCAAAGGAGTGAATGCTCCAACATGGGAGGCAGTCTGCTAACAGACTCATAGAATGACAATCGCTTTAAATAGCACTCTGACCTCAGAATCAACGTTTAAGGCATTCTAGTCTGGCTGAAAAGCGCATGAGAGCGTTTTAGACAAGGAAAGCCAAGACACTAAGGCAAAAATGTCCTATATGAAGGATCTCTGTGGGTAAGACCCCAGTGGAAACAAGCGGTCATCAAAGTAGGTATTTTTTTTTTTTCTGAGGGGAGGAGAGAACTTTCACTTTGCTTATGGACTTGTCTAAATAATAACAGAGTTTGTAAAGTCAAAAGGTTTCCACAGCCTAGGCAGCTCATGTTAAGAGCCACAGATGATCACTGATGTCATACTAAGAGTGTTAATTGTTAAATTAACAAGAGTCGGGGCTGGTGCTGTTGGTTAGCAGATAAACCCGTTGCCTGCAGTGCCAGCATCCCATATGTGCACCAACTCGAATCCCGGCTGCTCCACTTCCCATCCAGCTCTCTGGTATGGCCTGGGAAAGCAGTAGCAGATGGCCCAAGTCCTTCCTGTGTGGGAAGACTTGGAGGAAGCTACTGGCCCCTGGCTTTGGATCAGCACAGCTCTGACCACTCTAGTCAACTGGGGAGTGAACCAGTGGATGGAAGACCTCTCCCTCTGTCTCTGCCTCTCTGTACACCTCTGCCTTTCAAATAAATAAATCTTTTTTTTTTTTTGACAGGCAGAGTGAACAGTGAAAGAAAGAGACAGAGAGAAAGATCTTCTTTTTCCATTGGTTCACCCCCCAAAGGCCGCTGCAGCCGGCGCACCACGCTGATCTGAAGCCAGGAGCCAGGTGCTTCTCCTGGTCTCCCATGCGGGTGCAGGGCCCAAGCACTTGGGCCATCCTCCACTGCACTCCTGGGCCACTGCAGAGAGCTGGATTGGAAGAGGCGCAACCGGGACAGAATCCAGCACCCCAACCAGGACTAGAACCCGGTGTGCCAGCACCGCAGGCAGAAGATTAGCCTATTGAGCCGTGGCGCCGGCCAAATAAATAAATCTTTAAAAAAATATTAGCGGCCGGCGCCAAGGCTCAATAGGCTAATCCTTCGCCTGCGGCGCCAGCACACCGGGTTCTAGTCCTGGTCGGGGCGCCAGATTCTGTCCCGGTTGCCCCTCTTCCAGACCAGCTCTCTGCTATTGCCCGGGAGTGTAGTGGAGGATGACCCAAGCCCTTGGGCCCTGCACCCCATGGGAGACCAGGAGAAGCACCTGGCTCCTGGCTTCAGATCAGCGCGATGCGCTGGCTGCAGTGCGCCAGCCGCGGCGGCCATTGGAGGGTGAACCAATGGCAAAAAGGAAGACCTTTCTCTCTGTCTCTCTCTCACTGTCCACTCTGCCTGTCAAAAAAAAAATATATATATATATATACACTCTGCCTGTCAAAAAAAAAATATATACATATATAAACAAGAGTCACAGTGCACTAACTTCCCATGTAAGACCTCTATCCTCAAAGAGTTGTAGCATAACTATGTCTAAATACTCCCAAAGATGTATTATTCTTGGGTGCTTCATTAAACTTAATTAAGTTTCTAAAAAAAAAAAAAAAAGTGAAATTAACTTCAAGATGCAATGACTTTTGAACAGCTCTTGTATCAGACTGTTGAGGAATAGAGTTATTTTGTTTGGGTTTTTTTTTGGTTTTCTCATGCAAATTGTTGAATTCTAGCTAGTATAGAGTTGGTCTTCTATGTATAAAGTTAATCAAAATGGATCTTAGTGGAGAATGGGACTGGGAATGGGAGAGAGAGGTGGAGGAGGGGTGGGCTGGTGGGTGGGAGGGTGGGTATGATGGGAAGAATTACTATATTCCTAAAGTTGTACTTATGAAATGCATTAAGTCTGTATTCCTTAAATAAAATAAATGATACAATAGACTAGGGGTTTCTATAGGAGCAGGGATCAGGGAGAAAAAGATTATAGAAGGATTTAAAATTTTTTAGATTTAAGAAACATGTTGACTACAATAAGGACCTTACTTTATCTGGATTAAAAAAAAACTAGAAAATGTAAATCTAAACATGACTACATATTTGATTATAGACATTAAATACTTAATAATTTTGTGGGTATGATAATGGCATGGTTATGTTTTACAAATAATCCTTACCTGAAACTTACACTGAATTATTTTGGGGTGAAAAATCATGCTATCTACAGCAGAAGATGGCTCAAGTACTTGGGCCATTGCCACCCGCGTGGGAGACTCAGATGGAGTTCCTGGCTCCTGGCTTTGGCCTGCCCCAGCCCCAGCCCATTGCAGCCATTTGGAGAGTGAACCAGTGGCTGGGAGATATCTCTCTGTGTCATTATGCATTTCAAATAAAAAAAAATTATTAAAAAATACATCTTGCTTTTCTTCTCACTTTCCATAAAAAAAAATAAAAGAGGGATAGAATTCTTGAGTCTCCTCTAAGGGGAAGAACAGATGTACTTACTACCTTAAAGTAGAATGCCAATTAATAAATGTAGAAGGTATAATAGTCAGAAAATCACCATTTTATGATTATCTTTAGAAAAAAACTGATTCAGACAAAAATCAATAATGGGTACTAACACTACTGACTGAAAGTTTGATGGGAAATGGTATCATTCAGTCTCAAAGAACCTCCCCACAGCTTAGTTATAAATTGCAAAGAGAAAAATGTTAACATTATAGTAGAAAAGCCTGCAAGACTACTCAAAACTAAGTAATCTAAGTTAACATAATAAACAAGGTGACAAACTGGTGACAGGGACTTCTTAATGTGATACAGGGAGGACACAGAAGTGCTAACTCCTATAGTGCTATCACAAAAATACGCATTATCTAGGGCCAGCGCTATGGCACAGAGGGTTAAAGCCCAGGCCTGCAACACTGCATCCCATATGGGTACTGGTTTGAGTCCCAGCTGTTCCACTTCTGATCCAGCTCCTTACTAACGCGCCTAGGAAAGCAGCTGAGGATGGGCCAAGTCCTTGAGCACCTGCACCCATGTGAGAGACTCAGAAGAAGTTCCTGACTACTAGCTTCGGATCAGCTCAGCTTCAGTCGTTGTGGCCATTTGGGGAGTGAACCAGTGGATGGAATACCTCTCTCTGTCTCTCTGTAACTCTGTCTTTCAAATAAATAAAATAATAAATCTTGAAAAAATAAAAACTAAAAAAAAAAAAATGTATTATCTGAACCTAATCACAAAGAAGCTAATCAAACCAATCTGAAATAAGCCTTCTACAAAATGAATCTATACTCAACTGGAACTCTGACATGGGATGCAGTAGTGGCAATCCATAACACTAACCCCCAGTAGTAAATTTCTTGAGTTTGATCATTCTACCATGTTATTTTTTTGCTGTTGTTTTTAGAAGACACATAATGAAGGATTTAGGAGTAATGGATCAAGATCTATTCGCAATCTAACTCTCAAATGGTTTGACATTGTATTTGTAATAGAAGAGAGAATGACTAAAACAATGGTGATTAAATGTTAACTGGAAAATTCAGGCAAAGAATATAGAGTTCTTTATACAAGTAACTTTTTGAAAATAAGACATTTTTTGGAAAATTAAACAACTTAAGAAAATGGGAATGTAATGTTCTAATAATATAGTGAAGGTACAGGAAATCAAAGAACCATGCTCAATTTCCTAGGACACAGCTTATTTTATACATATGTAAAAGATATATATATATGAGAGAGATATGTAAAGATTTATTTATTTATTTATTTATTAAAATGCAGATTACAGAGAGGTAGAGAGAGATCTTTTCCATCTGCTGGTTCATTCCTCTAAATGGCTGCAACAGCTGGTGCTGGGCTGACCCAAAGCCAGGAGCCAGGAGCTTCTTTTGGGGTACAGGGGCCCAAGCACTTGGGACAACTTCTGTTGCTTTCCCAGGTGCATTAGCAGGGAGATGGATCGGAAGTGGAGCAGCCAGGACTCAAACCAGCACCCATATGGGATGCTGGTACTGCAAAACGTGATTTTACCCATTATGCCACAGCGATAGCATGACATAGCTTATTTAATCACAAAATAATAACTTTGGTTTCAAATTTTAAGGGAGTATATGATGTACTAAAAGTAAGATAGCAAACAGTGTAAAACAAGGCAGTTGTTATGAGTATGAGCTCTACAGTCAGATTGTCTGTCCAAACTCTAGTCATTCATATGTCCTTCGGCAATTACCCAATTCCACCAACATACAAAGCAGCAAATAATAATACTATTGTTAATACTATGGCAAGAATTAAATGATATAACGCATTTATGGCACCAAATGGGAGTTTTCCAGAGACTAGCATCTTAATGTAAAAAAATAATAATAATAATACTAATAATAATGAGTATTATGGCACAGCAAGTTAAGCAGCCACTTGGGATGCCTGTATCCCATATCAGAGTGCCTAGGACTGAGTCACACCTCTACTTCCAATCCAGATCCCTGCCAATGCACCCCAAGAGGCAGCAGATTATGATTTAAGTACTCAGGTCCCTGTCACTCATGTATGAGTCATAAATGAAATTCCAGGCTTTGGCCTGGCCCAGTCCCGGCTATTGCAACTGAGGAGTAAATCAGTGGATGGAAAGACATCTATCTTCCCCTCCCCATCACTTTGCCTTTCAAGTAAATATATAAAATCTTTTTAAAAAATACCATTCTAATATACATTTTAAGATAAACCACATGAAAATTACTAGTTTAAAAAGAAATCTGATTTATAAATCTTAAAGAAAAAA
The DNA here is from genome assembly GCF_964237555.1 of Oryctolagus cuniculus. Classification (NCBI taxonomy): domain Eukaryota; kingdom Metazoa; phylum Chordata; class Mammalia; order Lagomorpha; family Leporidae; genus Oryctolagus; species Oryctolagus cuniculus. The sequence goes on from NC_091434.1 coordinate 69,184,362, forward strand.
ATCAAAGGTTATTTTTAAGGAGGCCATATCAATTTGGCAAACATTTTACTTAGTTACTTACTCATCCCCAAAAAGCTGATGGGTATATTCAGGAAAGAAAGTTCTAATGTCATTCTCAAGATCTTCAGGAAAACGAACTGTTTAAAAGAATAAAAAATACAAAGATATTAAAAGTGACAGGTTTTTCCATTTTAAGAATTTTACTATCACTGATATACAGCCAAAAATTTTCTTACTTACTAAGATGCTACTTCTCTATTGTGTGACTTATACTTGATTCTTGTGAGATTAGTAAAAATTTAAATATTTACTCTGAATGCTTGTTTCTAAACTCTAATAAGAATTAGAAGCATAGGTATGACAGAGGTACCTGATTTCATCTTTAATTTTCTATATATTTATATATATAACAGAGTAAAAAGAAAAACAAAAATAAAAACAAGACATTGTAAGAAAAGCCACAACATCTAGGAAATGAAACCAGAATGCTAAAAGAAACATTCTGAGAACAAGAATAATTTCAGTTTGATGAAGCCCATAACATTGCACCTTTCTTTTTGGCTGCTAGATGACATTTATGTTGCTAACAGTTCTTTTGCTATTAAAAATAATGTTCCTTGAGGCGGGCACTTGGCTTAGTAGTTAAGATGCCCATGTCCTATCCTACAATACCCTTGTTCAATTCCTGGCTCCAGCTTCTGACTCCAGTTCTTTGCTAATGCAGACCCTTGGAGGCAGGGGTGATGGCACAAGTAGTTGGGTCCCTGCCATCCATGCAGGAGACCTGAGTTACATTCCTGAGTCCCAGCTTTGCCCTCAGCCTAGCTCTGGTCACTGTGAGCATTTGGAGAGTGAACCAGCAAATGGTATTTCTCTCTGTCCATCTGTGTCCATCTATCTGCCTCTCAAATAATAAATTTTAAAATAATGTTTCAATGACATACATGTGTGTGTGTTTGTGTCTGTGTGCACAGAGCTGGACCTTTATAAGTATATACATAGTGGAAACACATGGAAATAAAGAAATAAAAGTGGCAAAATACTTTTATAAATACTGCCTAAATACCCTCTAAAAATATACCCACCAGCAGCTACAGAAACTCCTTTGTCTCCTATATCCATTTTTTTTGTTTCTTTGTTTTTTGACAGGCAGAGTTAGACAGTGAGAGAGAGAGACAGAGAGAAAGGTCTTCCTTTTTCCGTTGGTTCACCCCCCAAATGGCAACTACAGCTGGCGCACTGCACCAATCTGAAGCCAGGAGCCAGGTGCTTCCTTCTGGTCTCCCATGCGGGTGCAGGGCCCAAGCACTTGGGCCATCCTCCACTGCCTTCCTGGGCCACAGCAGAGAGCTAGACTGGAAGAGGAGCAACCGGGACAGAATCCAGCACCCCAACCGGGACTAGAACCCGGGGTGCCAGTGCCGCAGGTGGAGGATTAGCCAAGTGAGCCATGGTGCCAGCCATGCCTCCTATATTCTTAAGAATACTCCATACCCAAAGATATCATCAATTTTAATTCTTGCTAATCCAAGATGAAGTTTGGTAACCTTCTATTAATTTTATTCATATTTGCTGTGAATACTGATGCTACTGGAAAGAGTTTATAGTATGAAGAGAAACTTAAAAACCCTGAAGTAACTGATGAATGAAAAGGTAAGTTGTAGATGCAAAATTTCTAATACTGTCCTCATAGAAGCTATTCACTAAGTGCAGAATACTAACTTAGTACACACTAATACATAGTAATACTAACTTCCCTACAGTGAAGATGTAGGGATGTGGCAGTCACCACCTTGACAAGTAATCTAACTTTACATCACACGTGGAATATACCAACATTATATGCCTCTTGATTCAAAGTAATATGAAGTATATGGCATCGCCTATAACATTTCCTCATCAAAAGGCTTGCTCTAAATTAATGAATGTTCTACTTTCCAATTTACAGGAAATACAGAACACAGAGGAACAAGTTAAGTAACACCAAAAATGGAAACAGACAAACTCACAATGTTGATTTATCTAACAATTCTGTGTAATAAGTTTGGTCTTCCAAATAAATCAGTGAGAGTAGGGACATTTGGCACAGTCGTTAAGATGCCACTTGGAACATTCACATTCCATGTCAGAATGCCTGGATTCAAGTCCCACCTCCATTTCCAACTCAGCTTTCTACAATGTGAACCCTGAAAAGCAGAAGGAGATAGTCAAGTGGTTGGGTCCCTGATACCCTCGTGGGTAACCCAGACTGAGCTTCTGGTTCTTGGCTCCAACCTAGTCCAGATCTACTGGGAAGTAAACCAGTAGATCAGAGATCTCTGTCTCTTTTTCTTTCACTGCCTTTCAAACAAATAATTATAATAAATAAATGGCTTGGGGGAAAGAAGAAAAAATTACACATATGCAGAGGCATTGTTCTGGATTAAAATTAATTAAAGAAACATGAGATTTCTCTCTCTGTCTCTCCCTCTCCTCTAACTCTGCCTTTTGGATAAATAAAATCTTTTTTGTTGTTGTTTTTTAATATTTCTTTATTTGAAACAGTTACAGAAAGAGAAATTTTCCATTTGCCAGTTTATTCCCCAAATGGCTACAATGACTTTGGCTGGGACAAAGTGAAATCAGGAGACTTCTTCCAAGTCTCCCACACAGGTGCAGAAGATGGGCCATCTTCTACCGTTTTTCCAGGCCACCACAGAGAGCTGGATCAGAAGTGGAGCAGCCAGGACTCGAACCAGCACCATGTGGGATGCTGGCACTGCAAGTGGGGGCTTTACCTGCTACACCACAGCGCCAGCCCCAAAATAAGTCCTTAAAAAAAAAACAAAAAAATACATCTGAATGTAGTAATGTAGTATGTGATCTGCAATTAGACCTTAGTTTAAATTATTTTTTTTAAGTTTTAAAGATTTATTTATTTATTTGAAAGGCAGAACAACAGACAGGAAAAGACAAGAGATCTTCTATCTGCTGGTTTACTCTCCAAATGACTACAACAGCCAGGGCTAGGCCAGGCAGAAGTCAGGAGCCAGGGACTCCATCCTGGTCTCCCACATGAATAGGAAAGGGCCAAGTATTTGGTCCAACTTCTGTCTGTCATCATGAGAGAAAAACAGGCTCGGGACCTGGACTACTAAATGGCAACTTATTGCTATACAGAACACAGAACTGACAATCTTCCTTTTGAATCTACATCCTGTTACTTCCACTCCTATATATAGTTCCTGTACTTCCTAGTTCTCAGAATCACTTCTTATTTCTGTAGTTTTTAGAGACAAAATGCATAATAGCAGACATAGTCTATACATTTTATGAGCCAAAAGCAAAATTAAGAAATCACCAAGGCACATTAATCAATATTTCAAAGTTTAATACTTAAGGATTTAACATATGTACAACCTAGTGACAGGTGCTCATAATGTAAATATGAATGCTCAGAATCACAGATGGTCCCATTTATCCTTCAAGCTAACTGTAATTAAAATCTTATTTTGTTTTGGCCAATACATATTTTCTTGATCGTACTAAATTGAAAAATAATTTTAATTTTTTGAATGTTTTCATTTTTATGTATTTTTAGCTACTTGAAAGGCAGAGCTGAGAGTCAATCAGAGACAGAGAGATAAGAGAGATCATCCATCCACTAGTTCACTTCCCAAATGCCCACAACAGCCAGGATCGGGCCAAACTGAAGCCAGGAGCCAGGAACTCCACTCAGGTCTCCCATGCGGGTGGGTGTCCCAAGCAACTGGGCCATCATCTACTGCCTTTCAGGATGCATTATTAGCAAGAAGCCAGATCAAAAGCAGAGTAGCTAGAACTTGAACCTGCACTCTGATACATGACATGGGTGTCCCAAGTGGCAGCATAACCTGCTGTACCACAATGGGCACTCCAATTATATTAAAACACAGGAGTGGCCAAAGTGTGCTGGCAACATTTAGATCAGCACCACCAGCTTGTAACATTATAAGATGTTAGAGATACCATAATTAATTCCATCACTCTCTATTCCCATTAACTCCCAAGTTCATAAACTATCTCTTATTACTAGAATTCTCATTCCCACACAGTCATATAAAGCTACTTATCTAATGCTATTTTAAGCACTACACCAATTCACTGTGATCACCGTTAAACTTACTAGTCAATCGTCATCAAAATTCTCCACCTGTCTAACCTCTTTCCTGAATGCTGTCCTCTACCTTCTTGCTCTAACAGTTTACTGGCATACCTGGCTCTCCCTAAGGACACTATTTTTCTGAAAGCTTCTCAAGCAGAGACTCCTTTCTCTCCCATACTTTCATACTGCTAGTACAAGGCATCCTCCTTACTCCTCATTGCTAGATTCAGACCAATATCCTTCCAAACTCTAAGAAAAATTAGCATGGCTTTAAAGTTCATGTTTCATATCCCTCCCTCTTGCTGTGAGGAATTCAACTCCTGGCTCACTGTCACTCTTCCCAACATTACATCTAACTTAAATCTTGGAAACTTCAAGATTAATGAAAGTTCATCTTCCTATCCAGCCTCTCAGTTCCTTGATTCCTCCTCCAAGAATGCTATCTTTACTCTATCTTAGCCACTTAGTCCCATGACATGCTTTAAGCCCCTCTCATTATCGACAACCATACCTTCTTTTTAAAAAAGATTTTATTTGCAACCATATCCTCTTAATCTGTATTTCAAACACTGTACAAACTTAGCATCACCTCTTAACTTCCTAATTCACTTCCTGATACCCCACTTCTAACAAATTCTTCAACCCTTTATATGACTTAACAAAAAACTGATTTGAATACAGTTTCACCATTCCACTCTAACTTCATTCATAGCCTTACTTTCTGCCCTTTTCAACGTAGGATTCAATAGCTCATCAATAGTCTCACTCCCTCATAAACATCTTCAGCTCCTCTGCCATAAATTTTGTCATAGCAGCCTGGAAAACCCCAATCCTAGTTAAAACTGCTCATATGCCCACTTTTTGCTGCACCCTTGCATCTAGATGTGGGTGATTTCACTTTACACTCATAAATACTAAACTGAGGTGGAACCTTAGTGCTACCTGACAATCACAGTGTCCAGTCGCCCAGATGACTATTTCTTCAAACCTCTAACAGCTTCTACAATCATACTCTCTCCAGGTGATCTTGCTTCTTGTCTCACTTAGGGCACAGGAACATTCGAAAAAAAACCTACTCAGACTGCCACTCCTCCATCCTCTTTACTGCACCCATTCTCATATATTCTCCCCTTCCTCTTGTCATGGTAGAAATCCTCCAAGCTCCTAAGGTTAATTTCTCTACTGATGAGTAAGATCATTTCCCCTCTTATATCCTTAGGGTTATCACTCACACAAATATTCTCTTTTCTCTCCTGTATAATTCTCCCCTTCTCTGATAGATGATGGGTATCAGCATATAAACATGCTGTTGTTTCTCTTGTGTTTAAAAACTTATAACTGCTGTACAGACATTTGACACAATAGACTTCAAGATGAGGCAAGACGAGGTAAAGAAGGGACGGAGATAAAGAGCTGTTTTTATTACCAGAGATAAAGATGAAAAGTTCATAATGAGTAAACAGTCAATTCACCAAGAAGACACAAAATGTCTAAGTCTGCATGTATCTATTATCAGGGCTGCAAACACATAAAGCAAAAATAAGACATAAAACGGGGCTGACACTGTGGTGCAGCAGCTAAAGCAACCCCTCAGTGCTGGCATCTCATACGGCACTAATTTGAGCCCTACTTTAAATTCACCTACCTCCTAATGCACCTGGGAAAGTATTGGAAGATGGCCCAAGTGCTTGGACCACTGCTACCCATGTGGGAGACCCAGATGACGCTCCTGGCTCCCTTCTTCAGTCTGGCCCAGCCCTGGCCATTGTGGCCATCTGGGGAGTGAACCAGCAGATGGAATATCTCGCTGTCTGTCGCTGTTAACTCTGCCTTTCTAATTAATAAATAAATCTTTTAAAAAAACAGACTTAAATAGACAAATCCACAGTTACAACTGAAATTTTCAAAAGTCCTCTCTCAATTGTTCTGACAGAAAATCAGTAAGATAAAGACAAATAATAAGCTAATTGGGGCTGGCACTGTGGTGTAGTGGGTAATGCTGCTGCCTGCAGTGCCAGTACCCCATCTGGGTGCCAGCTGGAGTTCTGGCTGCTCTCCATTTGTAATCTAGCTCTGCTATGGCCTGGGAAAGCAGCAGAAGATGGCCCAAGTCCTTGGGGCCCTGTACCTGCATGGGAAACCTGGAAAAGGCTCCAGGCTCCTGGCTTCAGATTGGCCCAACTCTGGATATTGCAGCCATTTGGAGTGCAAACCAGCGGATTGAAGATTTCTCTCTCTGCCTCTGCCTCTCTGCTTTTCAAATAAATAAATAATTCTTTAAAAAAAAGAGCCAATTGGCATTTATACAACAATATATACTAGACTATAAAACAAATCTCAATAAATTTAAAAGAACTGATATAGCAAGAGTATGTTGTCTGACCTTGGTGGAATTAAGTTAGAAATCGGTAGTAAAATAGCTAGGAACGTCTCAAATATTTCGAAAGTAAGCGACATTTTTCTGTTTAATGCACACATCAAAGAAGAGAAGGAGCCAGCACTGTGATATAGCAGTCTAAGCTACTGAATCTAGCAACCTGTATGGGCACCAATTTGTATCCCAGCTGCTCCTTTTTCAATCCAGCTCTCTGCAATGGCCTGGGAAAGTAGTAAAGATGGGTGAAGTGTTTGGGCCCCTGCAACTGGGAGAAGCTCCTGATCGGCCCAGCTCCAGCTGTTGTGACCACTTGGGGAGTGAACCAGAGGATGGAAGATCTCTCTGTCTCTCCCTCTATCTGTAATTCTACCCCTCAAATAAATAAATAAATAATTTTAAATAGAGAAAATATTTGGAATTGAGCCATAATAACAGAATTAGAAGGATGTAGGGCCGGCGCCACGGCTCACTAGGCTAATCCTCCGCCTAGCGGGGCCGGCACACCGGGTTCTAGTCCCGGTCGGGGCGCCGGATTCTGTCCCGGTTGCCTCTCTTCCAGGCCAGCCCTCTGCTGTGGCCAGGGAGTGCAGTGGAGGATGGCCCAGGTGCTTGGGCCCTGCACCCCATGGGAGACCAGGAAAAGCACCTGGCTCCTGGCTCCTGGCTCCTGCCATCGGATCAGCGCGGTGCGCCGGCCGCAGCGCGCTGGCCGCGGCGGCCATTGGAGGGTGAACCAACGGCAAAAGGAAGACCTTTCTCTCTGTCTGTCTCTCTCTCTCACTGTCCACTCTGCCTGTCAAAAAAAAAAAAAAAAAAGAAGGATGCAACTAGGCCGGCGCCGCGGCTCAACAGGCTAATCCTCCACCTAGCAGTGCCGGCACACCTGGTTCTAGTCCCAAACAGGACACCGGATCCTGTCCCGGTTGCCCCTCTTCCAGGCCAGCTCTCTGCTGTGGCCAGGGAGTGCAGTGGAGGATGACCCAAGTGCTTGGGCCCTACACCCCATGGGAGACCAGGAGAAGCACCTGGCTCCTGCCTTCGGATCAGCGCGGTGCACCGGCCACAGCGTGCCGGCCACAGCGGCCATTGGAGGGTGAACCAACAGCAAAGGAAGACCTTTCTCTCTGTCTGTCTCTCTCACTGTCCACTCTGCCTGTAAAAAAAAAAAAAAAAAAAAATAGAAACAGAAGCCAGCTTGAATCGGTCCCCTATTGGCTAAATTAGGAACAATTTGAGCACCAAAAACTGATAGTAAAAGGTGATAAATCATTGAATAAAATAAATAATTAAAGGAATTGGAAGGTAGATGAAAAATTGTTAGGGTACAATGAGATCTGTGATATCCCTATCAAAGTCATATAACCTAAAATAAACCATAACTAAACATCAGACAAATTGAAATTGAGGAATATTCTACAAAATAACTGGCTTGAACTCCGAAAAAGTATCAAGGTCATTAAAGTCAAGAACAGACTGCTAACCTTTCCAATCTCAAGAACACAAGAGAAACACGGTAACTAAACACAAGCCTTGATTCTAACCTGGAAGTAACCAAGGGCTAGAAAGTGAGACAAATGGGAAGTTACTGACTAATGGGTACAAGAATTTCTATTTGGGCTGATGAGAAAAAAGTTGGAAATAGTGGCGACAACTCCACACTGGGAATGAATGTCATCTAACTGTACATTTTTAAATGGGTAAAAAGTGGGCAGACATGTGCCGCAGCAGTTAACACAGTGTTTGGGATGCTCACATTCAAAATTGGAGCCCCTGGGCTTGAGTTCTAGCTCTGTCTTCAATTACAGTTTCCTGCTCATGCATATGTTGGGAGGCAGCAGCTAATGGCTCAAGTACCTGGGTCAATACCACCTACATTGAGTTCTGGGTTCCTAGCTTCAGCCTGGCCCAGTCCTGGGTAACCACAAACTTTTGGGAAGTGAACCAGCAGATGAAGTTCTTTCTCTGTTTCCCTGCCTTTCAAACTAAAAATAATGTATTTTTAATTTTAAAAAAATCCTCAGAGTCAGCACTACAGCATAGTGGGTAAAACCACAATGCTGGCATCCCAGTGTCCTGGCTGCTCACTTCCAATCCAGCTCCCTGGTTGGCCTGGGAAAAGCAGCAGAAGATGGCCCAAGTGTTTGGGCCCTGCCACCCATGTGGAAGAACCAGATGAAGTTCCTGGCTTCAGCCTATTCCAGCCATCTGGGGAGTGAACCGGCAGATGGAAGAACTCTCCTCCTCTCTCAGTAACTCTGACTTTCAAATAAATAAAAAAAACTTCTAGAAAAAAATTCATCTGGTTAAAAACTTTTAACTTTTAAAACAAAATCACCACAGTCAAAAGACATTTTTTCTTAAAATATAAAGGGTCCATGAAGTTTTTATTTTTTAAGATTCATTTTATTTATTTGAAAGGCAGTTAAGGGGCCGGCACTGTGGCGCAGCAGGTAAAACTGCCGCCTACAATGCCAGCATCCCATATGGGCACCAGTTCGAGTCCCAGCTGCTCCACTTCCGATCTAGCTCTCTGCTATGGCCTGGGAAATCAGTAAAAGACGGCCTAACTCCTTGGGCCCCTGCACCCGCATGGGAGACCCAGAAGAAGCTCCTGGATCCTGGCTTCGGATCAGCGCAGCTCCGGCCGTTGCAGTCATTCAGGGAGTGAACCAGCAGATAGAAGAGCTTGCTCTCGCTCTCTCTCTCTCTGCCCCTCCTCTCTCTGTGTAACTTTGATTTTCAAGTAAATAAATAAATCTTAAAAAGGGGGGGGGGGGGCTGGCATTGTGGCACAGCAGGTTAACGGCCTGGCCTGAAGCACTGGCATCCCATATGGGCGCCGGTTCTAGTCCCGGCTGCTCCACTTCCCATCCAGCTCTCTGCTATGGCCTGGGAAATCAGTAGAAGATGGCCCAAGTCCCTGGGCCCCTACACCCATGTGGGAAACCCAGAAGAGGATCCTGGATCCTGGCTTTGGATCAGTGCAGCTCCTAGCCATTGTGGCCAATTGGGGAATGAACCAGCGGATGGAAGACCTCTCTCTCTCTCTGCCTCTCCTCCTCTCCCTATGTAACTGTGACTTTCAAATAAGTAAATAAATCTTGAAGGAAGGAAGGAAGGAAGGAAGGAAGGAGGGAGGGAGGGAGGGAGGGAGGGAGGGAAGGAAGGAAGGAAGGAAGGAGAAGGAAGAAGGAAGAAGGAAGAGGAGGAGCTGGGACTATAACCGGCACACAGGGATGGTGGCACTGGAGGCAGAGGCCTAGCCCACTATTTTCTTTTTTTTAAAATGTATTTATTTATTGGAAAGGCAGAGCTGCAGAGGCAGAGAAAGAGACAGGTCTTCCATATGCTAGTTCACTCCCCAAATGGCCACAATCAACAGAGCTAGGTGGATCCAAAGCCAGGAGCCAGGAGCTTCTTCTGGGTCTCCCACATGGGTGCAGGGGCCCAAGCACTTGTGCCATCTTCTACAGCTTTCCCAGGCCATCAGCAGGGAGCTGGATTGGAAGTGGAGCTGCCAAGATTCGAAACAGTGCATATACAGGATGCCAGTGTTGCAGGCGGATGTTTACACCACAGCTCAGCCCCATATTTTTTTAAATGTTTATTTTCATTGACTTGAGATTGAGAAAAAGAAGGGGGGGGAGGAGAGGGGGTGGGAGAGGGAGGGAGGGAGGGAGGGTGGGAGAAAGGGAGAGAGATGGATATATCTTCCATCCTGTGACTCCCCAAAACCTAAAACAACTGAGTCTGGGATTCAGGCCAAACTCAGGAGCCCAGAACTCTACCCAAATCTCCCAAATAGGTGGCAGAGTCCCAAGCACTTAAGTCATCTTCTGCTGCCTCCCAGGATGCAAAAGTAGGAACCTGGATAAGAAGCAGAGTAGCCAGGACTCAAATTGGCACTCTAATAAAGAATATAGGCACCCAAGGCCGGCACCACAGCTCAATAGGCTAATCCTCCACCTGTGGCGCCAGCATCCCGGGTTCTAGTCCCAGTTGGGGCGCCGCATTCTGTCCCGGTTGCTCCTCTTCCAGTCCAGCTCTCTGCTGTGGCCCGGGAAGGCAGTGGAGGATGGCCCAAGTCCTTGGGCCCTGCACCCGCAAGGGAGCCTGTTAAGTAGGCTCTTTTGTCATTCAGCTCCTGGCTTCAGATCAGCGCAGAGCGCCAGCTGCAATGCGCCAGCTGCAATGCGCCGGCTGCAGTGCGCCGGCCACGGTGGCCATTGGAGGGTGAACCAACGGCAAAGGAAGACCTTTCTCTCTGTCTCTCTCTCACTGTCTAACTCTGCCTGTCAAAAAATAAAAATAGGCCGGCGCCGCGGCTCACTAGGTTAATCCTCCGCCTTGCGGCGCCGGCACACCGGGTTCTAGTCCCGGTTGGGGCGCCAGATCCTGTCCCGGTTGCCCCTCTTCCAGGCCAGCTCTCTGCTGTGGCCAGGGAGTGCAGTGGAGGATGGCCCAGGTGCTTGGGCCCTGCACCCCATGGGAGACCAGGAAAAGCACCTGGCTCCTGGCTCCTGCCATCGGATCAGCGCGGTGCGCCGGCCGCAGCGCGCCGGCCGCGGCGGCCATTGGAGGGTGAACCAACAGCAAAGAAAGACCTTTCTCTCTGTCTCTCTCTCTCACTGTCCACTCTGCCTGTCAAAAATAAATAAATAAATAAATAAAAATAAAAATGAAAAAAAAAAAAAAGAGTATAGGCACCCAAAGCTACAGCTCAACCTGCTACACTACAACATCCACCCCTTAATCCACTTTATAGATGAAGAAACTATAGAAAGAAATGGAATCAGGATTCATGAGTCTATATTATATTCTTTTTTCACTTATTTTACATGTACAATTTTAGTAAATTTAGAGTTGTATTACAATCTAATTTAAAACATTTCCATCACCCCAAACAGAAACCTGATACACATTTACACTTACTCTCTGTTCCTACCTCCAGTCCCAGTCAACTACTAATCTGCTTTGTCTCTACGGACTTGTCTTTTCTGAACATTTCATACAAATAGACTTATAGGATAAACAGAATTTGTCTGGCTTATTCCACTTAGAATAACATTTTTGAGAGATGTTTATAACACGTATCAAAACTTCATTCCTTATTATTGTTAAACAGTATTCCATCATATATAGACCACATTTTGTTTATCCTTTTACCAGCAAAAGTTCATATAAAGTTGCTTGCATTTTTTGGCTATTGTGAATAATGTTCCTATGTATGAAAATTCATGTATGAATATTATTGTGGATATATATTTTCATTCCTCTTGGGTAGATACATACTTAGGAGCAGAACTGCTAGGTAATAGAGTTAATTTATGTTTACTTTTTAAAGATTTATTTTTTTGGAGGCTGGCGCTGTGGCACAGTAGGTTAAAGCCCTGGCCTGAAGCACCAGCATCCCATATGGGCACCGGTTCTAGCCCCAGGCTACTCCTCTTCTGATCCAGCTCTCTGCTATGGCCTGGGATAGCAGAAGAAGATGGCCCAAGTCCTTGGGCCCCTACACCCAAGTGGGAGACCCAGAAGAAGCTCCTGGCTTCAGATTGGCACAGCTCCGGCCATTTTGGCCATCTGAGGAGTGAACCAGCTAATGGAAGACCTCTATGTCTCTATCTCTCTCTGTAACTCTGTCATTCAAATAAAATAAATCTTAAAAAAAAAAAAAAAGATTACTTTCTTTGAAAGGCAGAGTTAGAGACAGAGAAAAGGAAACACAGAGAGAAATCTTCCATTTGCTGGTTCACTCCTCAAATAGCTGCAACAGCTGGGACTGCGCCAGGCTAAAGCCAGGAACCAGGAGCTTTTTCGGGTCTCCCATGTGGGTGGCAGCGGTCCAAGGATGTGGGAAATTCTCTGCTGCTTTCCCAGGAGCATTAGCAGAGAGCTGGATTGGAAGTGGAGCAGCTAGGACTTGAACCAGCACCAATATGGGATGCCAGCACTGCAGGCAGCCGCTTAACCTACTGTACCAGAGCCCCAGTCCATTTAACTTTTAAAGAAAATGTCAAATCATTTCAAAGTAATTATATCATTTTACATTCACATCAAATATTCCAAAAAATACAGTTTTTCCCCACACCTTCACTAATACTTGTCTATTACTTTTATAGACCAAATAGGCAAATATTAAGTTGTTAAGACCACATGGCACTGGCGCTGTGACGCAGCGGGTTAAAGCCCTTGCCTGAAGTGCCGGCATCCCATATGGGCGCCAGTTCTAGTCCCGGCTGCTCCTCTTCCAATCCAGCTCTCTGCTATGGTCTAGTATAGCAGTGGAAGATGATCCAAGTCCTTGGGTCCCTGCACCCATGTGAGAGACCCAGAAGAAACTCCTGGCTCCCAATTTCGGATCAGCGCAGCTCCGGCCCTCTGCAGCCGTCTGGGGAGTGAATGAGCAGATGGAAGACCTCTCTCTGTCTCTACCTCTCTCTGTAACTCTGTCTTTCAAATAAATAAAATAAATCTTAAAAAAAGAAAAGACCACATATATCTGTTACTTTAGGCCATATTGTCCTTCGTATATGTAAAACTCCGCCATCTCTCAAACATTAACTCATGACATAAACCAAGACTGAATAAAACGTGAATGTGCTCATTAAATGAAAACCATATATTTACATGAATTGCTCTTACATAACTCTAGTTCAAATTTAAAAAGGCATACACACTATATATACATATGCACATAATATCACTTAGAAATGGCACACATACCTAATTTTAGTTCAATTGCTGTATTGGTATTACATTTGTACTCTGCCAGTTTCTTCTCCACTGCGCTCTTGTATTCTACCAAAAATTTCTCCATAGCACCAAATCCTTAAAAAAAAAAAAAAGTTTTTTTAAAAGATGTACTTGGAAGTGATTTACATAGTCAACATACCAATAGGGTTCTTATTATAAGTAGAAAAAGGATAAGATGTTAACAGCTCACAAAAGTATAGGTTATTCTGTACATATTCCTCAATAAGTGTACCCCCCAGTATTATAAAAAAGAAAATCACTTTGGAAACACAGGCTAATGAACTAGGCACACTTTACATGAATAAGCCTAAAAATTGGCATGACATATTACTGACACTTTTGAACACTTAATACTTATACAGGGGCCGGTGCTGTGGCTTAACAGGTAAAGCTGCTGCCTCCAGTGCTGGCATCCCATATGGGCGCTGGTTCCAGTCCTGGCTGCTCCACTTCCAATCCAACTCTCTGCTATGGCCTGGGAAAGCAGAAGATGGACCAAGTCCTTGGGTCCCTGCACCTACGTGGGAGACCCAAAGAAGCTCCCAGCTCCAGGCTTCAGATTGATGCAGCTCCAGCTACTGAGGCCAGTTGGGGAGCCAATCAGCGGATGGAAGATCTCCCTCTCACTCTCTCTCTGCCTTTCCTTCTCTATCTGTGTAACTCTTTAAAACAAATAAATCAATCTCTAAAAAAAAGACCAGCGCCCCGGCTCACTTGGCTAATCCTCCGCCTGCGGCATCCTGGGTTCTAGTCCCGGTTGGGGCACTGGATTCTGTCCCGGTTGCTCCTCTTCCAGGCCAGCTCTCTGCTGTGGCCTGAGAAGGCAGTGGAGGATGGCCCAGGTCCTTGGGCCCTGCACCTGCATGGCAGACCAGGAGAAGCACCTGGCTCCTGGCTTCGGATCAGCACAGCACGCTGGCTGTAACAGCCACTTGGGGGAGGGAACCAATGGAAAAAGGAAGACCTTTGTGTCTCTCTCTCTCTCTCTCACTGTCTAACTCTGCCTGTCCAAAAAAAAAAAAAAAAAAAAAAAAAAAAACAACCTTATACATGGGGCAAGCACTGTGGTGTAACGGGTAAAGCCGCCTCCGCCTAGATGCCGGTTCAAGTCCCGGCTGCTCCACTTCCAATCCAGCTCTCTGCTGTGGACTGGGAAAGCACTTGGAGGATGGCCCAGGTCCTTGGGCCCCTGCACCCATGTTGGAGATCCAGAGGAAGCTCCTGGCTTCGGATCCATGCAGCTCCGGCCATTTGGGGAGGGAACCAAAAAATGGAAGACCTCTCTCTCTAACTCTGTCTTTCAAATAATAAACAAATAAATCTTAAAAAAAAAAACTTATACGAATTACTTGTTAGATTTTATATCTAAATAAGTAGCCTTTTCAAAAAGAAATATAATACTAAAGGACATCCCTACTTCATTATCAAATATAAGAAACAAAGTAAGAATGTCAAGATAATTAAGATAGTACTTCACACCTATAACTAGAAAAATTCTACCCACAGGGCTCCAGATCAACTACTAAAAAAGTAGCATAACACATGGATTACTTCGAGAAGGATATACAAATTACTGGTAACCAAGGTTATCCCTGGAATAACAGAAAAGGAATAGGGACAAGGAAAGGAAGGAAATAAAATCCTTCTTCTTTATTAAACTTTTTTTACTTTGTGTGTATAGCCATAACTGGGCCACAGGAATGACCAAATGGTTTTACTACAAAGTAGTTACCCAACAATACACACAAAAATAAACAAAGAGGGCAAAAACTATTATCTTTTTTTTTTTTTTGACAGGCAGAGTGGACAGTGAGAGAGAGAGACCGAGAGGAAGGTCTTCCTTTGCCGTTGGTTCACCCTCCAATGGCCGGCGCGCTGCGGCTGGCGCACCGCGCTGATCCGATGGCAGGAGCCAGGAGCCAGGTGCTTCTTCCTGGTCTCCCATGGGGTGCAGGGCCCAAGCACCTGGGCCATCCTCCACTGCACTCCCTGGCCACAGCAGAGAGCTGGCCTGGAAGAGGGGCAACCGGGACAGAATCCGGCGCCCCGACCGGGACTAGAACCCGGTGTGCCGGCGCCGCTAGGCGGAGGATTAGCCTAGTGAGCCGCGGCGCCGGCCTAAAAACTATTATCAAGAGAAACTTTCAGGCAAAGATGACAATAACTCTTTTGACAAAATGAAAATAAAAATCATCCGAAAATTCAGGAAATATAAGTGATGAGCACAAAACAGGGGTACAATAACATGCCAGGAACTTTCAAAATGGTTAAACACACATCACAAAAAATGGGAAAGACTTAAGACAATACAGATTAATGGAGTCAGAATTCCTGGATTCAAATCCAGACTCCACCATTATTTACTAGCTCTGTGAAACAGAGCACATTGCTTAACTTCTATGGCCCCAATCTATAAAACTGAAATTACTCTACCCACTAACATTTCTGTATAACCAAAGCAACAAAATGTAACATATGAAATCATGTATTAGCTTAATTTTCACAACTTTATAAGTAGGTATCGTATCACCTTGCTTCATATTCAAAATCGCAGGCTTAGAAAGAGATTTGGTTGAAATCATCGAACTACTAAGTGGTGGAGCTGAGATTCAAATTTAGATGTAATCCTTAAATTATGTACACCCTATACAGTACATATTACCCCATTTTTCTGTGCTACCAGTGTGCCCTAAGATCTTACAGTCTTGTGGAACCAATCTTCCTTAAACATCTGGAGAGTTCTCACTATATCTTGTCTATCCAATATCCATGAACCTGTAGCGAGACAACTACCAGGGCACTAGGGAAAAATGATAAATGAAACAGAAACCGCCCGTGACTTCAAAAGCTATGTAACTGGGAAAAAAGGACTATACTCACACCAAAACAGCCGTCATCCACGTACAACGGGCAGTTATAAGCTATGAAACATTATAAGCTGAGGGGACTCCATAAGGAGAGCAAAGTGCAAGAGAGGAGAATTAGACTACGGTGTTAACAGTCCTACGCTAAAAGAGAAGTTTAGATGAAGGCACAGTGCCTCTCTCAATGACATCTACATACGATGCCGGGAGTATTAAAGCGTGAGGGACTAAGGAGACATGAAGAAGTGACTCAAGGCCCGAGAAGCAGCAGTGCGCTAGCTCAGAAGTGGGCTGCAGTGGGGAATGGGCAGAGCCCGAGAGAGGAGGAGCTGAGCGCTAAAATCAGCTGGCGAGCCCAAGACCAGACGTGTGCAAGGCAGCAGTGGGCAAAAGCAAAGGGAAAAGAAACAAGCCCCGGGACACCCGGCACTTTACTAGCCACAGCCGTGGCACTTTCCACGGCTTCTTCGGTCCTCGGCGGGCGCCAGGGCGTTCGCAAACGGCGCAGCAGCGCGAGCAGTTGGGGGCGGGGGCGCGGACCGCGGCCGACAACAAGCTCCGCGGAGAATTCCGCGCCTCTCGGCCAAAGCAGGCCTTCTGGAACCCAGGCTAGAGCCCCAAAGTTCCAGGCGGGCACTGTCACCGTGGTCTCGGCGTTCTTCCCCCAGTCTGTCCACCTCCTCCCCTTGGTAAACTTTTCCCGGGAACTTACCCGCCATTTCCGAGCTGCGAGCAACGGCGGCTGAGGGAGGACGAATCAACCCGCGCGCTCCCGGGCCGGAAGTGACCTCACTGCCTGACGCATTTCCCCCGCCCATCCTCAGCGTGACGCTAGCCAATGAAAGGAAGAGCGTGGAGGCGCCCAGAGGCGGAAGCGCCTTAAGAGGCGGGGGCTAACGCGCCGAAGAATGCGCGGCCTGTTGCCTAGCCACCGCCAGTGCCGTCAGCCGCGTTGAAGGCCTGAGGTGAAGGAGGAGGCCGCGGCTGGAACCTTCTCTGTTGAGAAGCATGCCAGCTGGAAGAGAGTTTCTTTGGAGTTGATTTCAGTAATACGGACACCACACCCTTCCCTCTCCGCACAAGTGATGTTTTGGAGACTGAAAATTTTATAGCCACATCGGTAGCGCTTAGTTTTTACCTATGTGAAATGTAGGGGTTGAGTTTTCTGAAATAGAATTTTCACTTCCTATTTTCCTTGTTTCTGCTTTTTCCGGGAATACTTTTTAAAGAATGATTTATTCATTTGAGAAACAGTTAAGAGAGAGAGGAAGAGACCGAAAGATATTATTTCCGCTGGTTCGCTCCCAAAATGGCCGCAAGAGCTGAAGCTGGGCTTGTGGGAAGCCACAAGCTTCTTGGGGTCTCCCACGTGGGTGCAGGGGCCCACTTGGGCCATCTTCCGCTGCTTTCCCAGGCAGATTTGCAGAGAGCTGGACGGGAAGAAGAGCCGCTGGACTCCAACCGATGCCCTTTTGGGATGCCTGTGCTACAGGCAGAAACTTAACTATACCACAATGCCCAACCCCCACCCCCAAATACTTCACAGTTTTTCCTTTCATGTTTTTAACGCTATACAGTGTAATGTGTAGGCACTCTGCTTTCATTCTTAAGGTTACCAGGCAACCATTCAGCACTGAAATCATTACCTAATAATATCTCCTGTGGCCTGACCTAGCCTTCCAGGTCTCCAGTGCTGCTGACTTGAACAATGTCACAAATGCTACTTGATTTTGGTGATAGGCCCTATTAGTATTTAGCAGCTGTTGAAGCCCTTGGATACGATAAGTCACGTTTTAAGCATCCACAAATACTCCCACAGTATTTATATACCAGAATATCTTGTCACAACAAATATTTGTCAAGAGGTCTTAGATGATACATACTAGAACTAAAATGGACACTGAGGATGATTGTCTGGAACTAATGCCCACTGTCATTTTACAGATGAGGAACCCAAAGCCCAGAAAAGACAAATCGCTCACATTTACCTTAGTATACACCCCCATGAAAGAGCTCAGTTCTCCAAGCAATTCAGTCCAGTACTGATTCGTTTGACTACGTAGAGATGACCCTCCTGAAGATAAAGCTCAAAAAAGGTATTCGAAATGCCCACTTTTTCTTGAAGCCTTAATGATATGCAAGAAATTAGTTATAATGTTAATACAGAAAACTGAAAAAAAATCGATGATACTAAAAACACTAAGTTAAAAAAAGAATCTTTTTAAATCATTTGTTTCAAAATGGCAAGACGCAAGACTCTTCATTTTCTTCCAATATCACCTTATCTGTAGCTCAAGAATTCATGTCTTAACTGTTACAAATAAAAAGATTAGTCCTGTGACATTTTGTTTACTTAAAAGGAAGAAATATGATGAAACCTACTGATATATTGTGTGATATTTAATGTCATCTACCTGCATAGTTAGTTTTATATTCACATATAATTTTTAAATGTCACAGAAAACATGTTTATGTAGAGTTTACCTAAAATATAAAATAATGACTTTCAGAAAGGCAAGTAAAATTACCAAAGAGGAAAAAAAAGCATTCCCTTTTTTTTTATAGGGTTTTCCCCCTTAATTAATTCTCGTATTTTACCCTGCTCTACAGGGTATTTAAGAAAGTGACCATTACAACCAGGTAATTTGTAAATTTCTACAAAAGGAATTTGCTTTCACAATATATATGGAAGAGGCAACATAGTCTTGTGGAAAATCAGTTCCCTGACAGTTCTACTACTTCATAGTTGTTTAGTCTTGTTTCATCTATTAAGTAGGATAATAATATCTTTCCACTCACAACACTGAGTTGTTGTGAAGGGTAGATGGAATAATACTTATGAAATAGCTTTGTAAACTGTAAACTTTTTTGTAAGAATAAGATGATATTGCTTTGGGGTTTTTTTTGTTGTTTTTTTTTTTTTGACAGGCAGAGTGGACAGTGAGAGAGAAACAGAGAGAAAGGTCTTCCTTTGCCGTTGGTTCACCCTCCAATGGCCGCCGCAGCTGGCGCACCGCGCTGATCCGATGGCAGGAGCCAGGTGCTTCTCCTGGTCTCCCATGGGGTGCAGGGCCCAAGCACTTGGGCCATCCTTCACTGCACTCCCTGGGGTGCAGGGCCCAAGCACTTGGGCCATCCTTCACTGCACTCCCTGGCCACAGCAGAGAGCTGGCCTGGAAGAGGGGCAACCGGGATAGAATCCGGCGCCCCGACCGGGACTAGAACCCGGTGTGCCGGCGCCGCAAGGTGGAGGATTAGCCTAGTGAGCCGCAGCGCCGGCCGATATTGCTTTCAACATTTATTGTCATATGAGAGGTCTGGTAAAGGGATTCTCACCAGAGAAAAGGGCCATGTTATACTATGAGGAATGACCTAGCAACATTATGGATGGTGCAGCCTTAAGTGCATCTTGGTAGCTTTGGGATCCGCAAGGAGGGAAGGCCTATACTTCCGGGAATGGAAAGTCCCTACTTATACTTTTGGGGAAGAAAAGTCCTTGTCAAGGTCCCTGCAGGTGCCTAAAGGTCAACCAGTGAGGATCAGACCCGCCTCAACCTTTTAACCCCCATGCCCTGAATCTATAAAAGGAGCTCTCCCAATCTCTGACATGAACTTCCCCGGCCCCTGCTCTGTTGCTCTGTTGGGATCCAGAAACCTCACCCAGGAGCGGAACCCCAATAAAAGCCTGTGAATTAATTGATTCGTCTGCCTGGGAAGATTTGTTACGCGCCAGGCACCTTGCACATCTAAACTGGTACGTTTTATCACCCTCTCTCTTTAAAAAAAAAAAAAATTTAGTTTATTTGAAGGACAGAGTTACAGAGAGAGGTAGAG
Organism: Oryctolagus cuniculus; assembly: GCF_964237555.1. Classification (NCBI taxonomy): domain Eukaryota; kingdom Metazoa; phylum Chordata; class Mammalia; order Lagomorpha; family Leporidae; genus Oryctolagus; species Oryctolagus cuniculus. The sequence goes on from NC_091434.1 coordinate 69,204,316, forward strand.
ACAGAGAGAGGTCTTCCATCCATTGGTTCACTCCCCAAATTAGCCAGAACAGCCGGAGCTGCGCCACAATGCCGACCCCTCTCTTCTTCTTCTCCTCCCCCTCCCCCTCCTCCTTCTAGATTTATTTATTTGAGACCGTTGCTGTGGGGCAGTGCATTAACGCCCTGGCCTGAAGCGCCACCATCCCATAGGGGCGCCAGTTCGAGACCCGGCTGCTCCACTTCCTGTCCAGCTCTCTGCTATGGCCCAAGAAAGCAGTAGAAGATAGCCCAAGTACTTGGGCCCCTGAACCCACCTGGGAGACCTGGAGGAAGCTCCTGGCTCCTGGCTTCAGATCGGTACAGCTCCAGCTGTTGAGGCAAACTGGGGAGTAAACCAGCAGATGGAAGACCTCTCTCTCTCTCTCTCTCTCTTTCTGCCTCTCCTGTCTCTCTGTAACTCTGACTTTCAAATAAATAAGTAAATCTTTAAAAAAAGATTTATTGTTTAATTGAAAGAGTTACACAGAAAGAGAAAGAGAGGCAGAGAGAAAGAGGTCTTCCATGCACTTGTTTACTCCCCAGTTGGCCACAAGGGCCAGAGCTGTGCAGATCCGAAGCCAGGAGCCAGGAGCTTCCTCTGGGTCTTCCATTCAGGTGCAGGGGCCCAAGGACTTGGGCCATCTTCTGCTGCTTTCTCAGGCCATAGCAGAGAGCTGGATCGGAAGTGGAGCAGACGGGACTTGAACTAGTGCCCATATGGGATGCCAGCATGGCAGGAGGCTGCTTTACCCACTAAGCCACAGTGCCAGCCCCATTATCATGCTCTCTTGAACCCTCCAGAAAATTTTTTTACCTGCTATAAAAAAATACAGTTATCAGAACGTAGATGTAGGAAAAATAAGCTCTAAAAGAAAAATGCAGGTATTTAGTATGTCTTTATTTCAAAATATATATCTCTCCACAGACAAATAACAGCTAGGTAACTTATTTGTTTAACTTATAATGTTGTTATAATGAGGGTAGAATTATGAGTTTCAGGTTACAGAACAATTATCCAGAAATCTCCATCCAGCTAGAAAACAAAAAAAAGATATAAAGTCATCCAGAAAACTGTAGTAACCCACATGAGAACTCCAATTTGAGTTCCAGGATCCTGGCTTTCACCTGTGTCGCTCCCCCTCTTCATGGAGGAACGACACAGGACCCTGCGCTGTTCTTTCGTCTGCTCGGCCCTCCCCGGGTTTGCTGCTGGTTCTTCCCGGGTTGGCTACTGTCCCTTCCACCTCCGTGGAAGGGCAGTTCCCCCTGCCACATTCCCCACTTCCGCAGGGGAGCGGCACACCGCCGGCCGGCTCTCTCGGGGGCTGCACAGGTGTTCCCCTTAGATGTTCCCCTTAGATGTTCCTGGTGCATGCCGTCTCTCTCCTCCTTTATAGTCCTCCTCCGCCAATCCCAACTCGGCTGCCCACACGCCGAGTACGCTGCTCTCCTCCAATCAGGAGCAGGTCCTGCTGTTTATTGGTTGAACTGGAGGCAGCTGTGTAGAAGCTGTTTTCTTCTCTCCCAGCGCCATATTGTGGGAGAGCAGATGCATAGAATAAGTCTTAATTCCAGTAACTTAGTCCAGTCCGGATTGCTCCCCACAACCTGCCCCAACCCTGACTGGTGTAGGCATTTAGAGAGTGAACAGCAGTTAGAAGATCTCTTACAGGCTGTCTCTCACTCTTGCTCTCTGCCTTTCAAATAAATAAAAATATATGTACAGTTTGTGTTAAGTATATTCACAGTGTTGTAAAATCTATCATTTTTTAAAATTGTAATATCTTTTTTTAAAGATTTTATTTATTTATTTATTTGACAGGTAGAGTTACAGACAGTGAGAGAGAAACAGAGAGGTCTTCCCTCCGTTGGTTCACTCCCCAGATGGCTGCATCTGCCAGAGCTGCACCAATCTGAAGCTAGGAGCCAGGTGCTTCTTCCTGGTCTCCCATGCGGGTGCAGGGGCCCAAGTGCCTGGGCCATCCTCTACTGCTTTCCCAGGCCATAGCAGAGAGCTGGACTGGAAGAGGAGCAACCTGTACTAGAACCGGTGCCCATATAGGATGCCGGCACCGAAGGCAGATTAACCTAGTGCGCCACGGTGCCTGCCTCAAAAATCTATCATTTTAATTGATTGTTTTTTAGCCAACTCATTTATAACCTATTTACACACATGATTATGAACAGCAAGACTTTTAACCTCCCTTGAAGTGGAAGCCTGAATTAACAAGTTTTTATGCAAACTTCATAATGTTATATTAGTTCAGTGCGTAGTTTATAAACCTGTTCCTTAGAAGAGTCATAATATAAAATAAAATTCAGTTTTATGGTAGAATCAGTATTCTGAGGGAATATATAAAGTTGTCACTGAGATAAACCAACGAGTCATTGTTCAATACAGTGTAAAGTAAAAGGATTCTGAAAATTTTCTGGGGGTAAGTTTAATGGCATTAATCTCATCAACCCAGGGCTTTCAGAGAATCTCTTTGCCAGTCTCTTGATGAGCTAAGAGGAAAGAAGGGTCAGGCCTTCTGGCACCATATAATACAAAGAGAACCTGCTTCATAAGGTAAGAAGGGTGAGTCTGTAGAGTTAGTATGCATTTAAAGTATAAAAGCCTTGTTTTTTCATCTCTGCAAAATAAAATGTATTGTATATGAGGAAGACAGTGTTACTAGAGATATGGCTTTATTTTAAAATATAGTGTAAGAGAAACCAGACACTTAGAATCAGGAATTCTAGAGCAAACTTTGGGTCATATCTCCTTATAAGTATATATACATATTTATACTACTGTTAATTTATGTATTAAATAGTAATATTGTTAACTTTTTATATTTTTAAACTAAAGATGTTGAATACTTAGTTTTAATCCTTTCTACCCCAGTAGATTCCTGTGTACCTCTGAAGGTCCCTGACTTAATCTCACATTTTTACTTTATATTACTGAGTTAATAGAGCTAATACTAAGGTCCAAATCTCTCAAATTGGCCCTGTGTTTTTCTAATATTTCTCCATTTTCTTGTTGAAGAAAGGGTTAATTTCCTTCATGAAATACTCAGGGAGTCACTATGTTTGGCACATGATTGACACCTATTAAATGTTTGCTTAATGACTTGTTTGTGATACCTAGAATTTTCCGCTTGGTTCTTGAGATCAGAAACTGCTCAGTTTCTCTGCATTAAAACATTCTTGAGTATGTTTAGCTCATTACTGCCAACATGTGTATGACAGGTCTTTCTCTTACTAATTCAACTCTGAATGTCACTAGATAATAGCTTTGGCTTAGGGTGTGTAAGCAATACAATTTCCAGAAGGTCCTCTTTTGCCAGAACAAATTTTATGCTGGTATAATGTATAAGATTTTCATGGGAGTGTTCTTCCAGGCAAGCCCAGATTTATGAATAATCTTAGATTCCCCCAAGTTTAACTCAAATTATGTTCTAGCTTTCCAGTGTAGCTCTAAGGAATGCCAGCTTTCCCCATCAGGAGCTTACCCTTCTCTCCACCTCCTTCTCTATCCTTAAATCAATTAACCATCCAAACATTCATATTAAACATCAGCTACCATTTCCCCATGCCAGATTTATATTTGGAATACATTTTTGGAGTAAGGGTGAGGTTTACAGGTATTGTGGATATAATATTTTTCCTTTCCTCCCTAAATTTTCCCCCCAAAAAACAGGAATAAATCCATGATGTTCCATGCAGCAGCTCCATACTTCACCCCAAGTGAGAATTGCATATTCTTCCCTTATTTCTGTCCAGAAATAAGGCTTCATCAAGGCCTGTTGTATCCAGGGCCTGCTGTGTTCACTCACCAAGATAGAACGGCTGGTCAGGGGAGAATTGCACCCTTTTCTGATCTGTTCACCTGGGGATAATTGTGAATCACCACCTTTTCTACCCTTTTTTGCTTGTTTTGTTTTAAGATTTATTTATTTATTTATTTGAGAGGTACAGTTAGAGAGAGAGGGAGAGACAGAGAGAAAAGTCTTCCATCTGCTGGTTCATTCCCCAAACAGCTGAAATAGCCAGAGCTGGGCCAATCCGAAGCCTGGAGCCAGGAACTTCTTCCAGGTCTCCCACATGGTGCAGGAGCCCAAGCACTTGGACCATCTTCCACTGCTTTCCCAGGCCATAGCAGAGAGCTGGATTGGAAGAGGAGTAGCCAGGACTCAAACTGGCACCCATATGGGATGCCAGCATTGCAGGCAGAGGCTCAGCCTAATGTGCCAGAGTTGACCCCTAAAAAAAATTATCAAAGAGGAGTGGGCACTTGGCTAGCAGGTAAGATACCTGTTGGGAAGCCCACATATCAGAATGTCTGAGTTCAAGTCTTGGCTTCATTCTTTTTCTTTTTTCCTTTTTTTTTTTTTTTTTTTTTTTTGACAGGCAGAGTTAGACAGTGAGAGAGAGAGAGAAGTCTTCCTTCCATTGGTTCACCCCCCAAATGGCCGCTATGGCCAGCGAGCTGCACTGATCCGAAGCCAGGAGCCAGGTGCTTCCTCTTGGTTTCCTATGCGGGTGCAGGGGCCCAAGCACGTGGGCCATCCTCCACTGCCCTCCTGGGCCACAGCAGAGAGCTGGATTGGAAGAGAAGCACCCGGGACAGAACCGGCGCCCCAACCGGTACTAGAACCCGGAGTGCCGGTGCCGCAGGATTAGCCTAGTAAGCCACGGCGCCGGCGATTGGCTTCATTCTTGATTCCAGCTTCCTGCTATTGCTCACTGGTACAGGTGGAGAGTGATAGCTTAAGTGGCTGAGTGCCTGCCACCTCCATGAGAGAACTACATAAGAGTTCTGGGCTCCTTGCTTCAGCCTGACTCAGCACTGGCTGTTGTGTGCATATAGGGAGTGACCAGCAGATGGGAGCTCTTGTGTGTGTGTGTTGAGTCTGTCTGGCTTTGTCTCTTTCTGTCCTTCTGCCTCTCACATAAATAAAAATAAATTTTTAAAAAATTAACAGATAATTCCTGTAAAACATTGTAACACTTTGTTTTAGGTAAGCTTTGTTAACCCATAATCACAAGACCAGGTAGAAATTTTCTTGAAAAACTGTGGCTGCTCTTGTACATTGTCCTTGGACATGTAGAAGTCCTGCTGAGCTAAATTGCATGTTTCTTTCATTTGGTAAAGACTTTTGCTATTTTTTCCTTTGTAAGTGGACTTTAAAGTTCTTTTGTTCTCATATTTTGAAGTCCACATTGTTCTTTTGAGTAAAAAGCACAGAAGGACTGCAGCAGGGAGATGACAGATGTGCAATTCATTCGAATAGTATCAATATGATTTAACTATATTAAGTTTTGCTTTGCTTTCAATTAAAGGATATAAATTAGATTCTATGTTTATATATCAAATGGCAATTTTATTTACTACTATAAGATTTAATTGTATAGAAGCCTATATCGAACCACAAATGTAAATTGCCTTATTATCTGTTTTACATTAGCACACTTTATTTATTAAAGGTAGACAAATACTTACCTAAATCATTATGTGACATATAAGAACAATAGCTGTGATTTGAAAGGGTTATTCTTTGATGGCATTTTATTTTTATGCTATCTTGTTCATAGATACAAAAGTACTTCAAAATGTTCGTGGGAAATGGAATTAAAAGATAATATACATTTTCCATGCATGTTTCAAAGACCCCCTTTTTTCCCATTGGAGTCATATGAGGCTGAAATTTTTGAAAAATGATAACCATAAACTTTTTATTTAGTACCAGTCTGGAGGTAAGAGGGCATTTCTAGGCATGAAATAAATATACCACAAGTAGTTCCAGGAGATTCTTACTTCACTCTCCAGTGCCTTAAAATACTCCAGTGTGAGAGGAAGACTTCATAAATTAGAGTCGTCATACAAATATTACCAACAATGCTATAGAAATTGGAGTTACAGATAGAATAGGCTACAGTAGATGATTTCACATCAGGTGGGCCAAAGGAATCTTCACTGGAGGGCTCAAAGACATGTTCTCTGAAATATCGCCAATATTAACAATTATATGTATGGGCTCCCTGCAAACTGGAATGATTGCACATAATGGGAAAAGTCAAGCATAGTACTCAATTTTTAATGGAAAAGGGAGGAACAGAGGGATCACACTCTGTTTAGCTTGATTCTTTGAAATACTATGGTGTTAATCCTTGAAAAACAACCCCCCCTTAAAAAACCCTACAATTTATAGGTCCAAAGAGGATAGCCATGAATCCATCGGATAACCAAGTAACCATCATCCAAATGTGGTTTGTGAAAAACAATCATGCTATAAATTTACATTATATCTTAAACAAATAACAAAAAGAAGTGTAATAGTAGGTCTGGTGAGATGTATGATTGTCTGGCCTCTGTGCAAAATTGTGATTTTGAAGAAAATTCTGCTCCAGACTTAGTCTAATATATTTGAATTACTCATACAATTGTGCTTACCACATACATACATTTTCAAGTTCTGATTCATTCACTTGACATTATATAATTACTATGTACAGTTCTCATATTCATGTGACCAGATTACTAACCATAAGATGTTTTCTGTGGTCATTGCTCCCTCAATACTGTGTTGGATAACCTTTCCCTCCAGGCACATTCTGTAAGTTTTTGGTCTTTTTTAAGTTATTCAGATTCTATCCTGAGCAGGTTTAAAACTTGGAAGTTTTTTTTTTTTTTTAAAGATTTATTTATTTAAAAGGCAGCGTTACAGAGAGGCAGAGGCAAAGAGAGAGAGAGAGAGAGAGAGAGAGAGAGAGAGAGATCTTCCATCTGCTGGTTCACTCCCCAGATGGCCACAATGGTCGGAGCTGTGCTGATCCGAAGCCAGGGGCTTCCTCCGGGTCTCCCATGGGGGTGTAAGGGCCCAAGGACCTGGGTCACCTTCTACTGATTTCCCAGGCCATAGTAGAGAACTGGATCAGAAGTGCAACAGCCAGGACTAGAACCGGCACCCATATGGGATGCTGGTACTGCAGGCAGGGGCTTCACCCGCTACGCCACAGTGCTGGCCCCAAAACTTGGGAGTGTCAGCAGGGAGCTGGATTGGAAGTGGAGCAGCTAAGACTTGAACCAGCGTCCATATGGGATGCCGGCAATGTAGACGATGGCTTTACCCACTATGTCACAGCTTTAGCCCCTCATAGAGGACACTTTAAAACTGAAAATTCAGCTTTTTACAATTTTTAATTTTAAGGGGAGAGAGACAGATTTCCATATGCTGGTTCACTTCCCAAATGCCTACATCTATGGTCGAGCCAGGCTGAAGCCATGAGGCATGACCTCAACCTGGGTCTGTCAAGTGGGTGAAAAGGACCCAAGTAGTTGAGCCAACAACATCTGCTGCTTCTCATGGTGTACACTAGTGCGAAGCTGGGATTAGAACAGAGCCAGGACTGGAACCCAGGCACCCTGATACAGGATGTAGGCATCCCAAGTGGTGTCTTAACTGCTGTGCCAAAAACCTGCCCTGAAATTCATCTTTTAAATAAGAAAATACTCTTACATTATTTTTTCCCTATAATTTTAAATTTTTATTTCCCTGAACTCTCATAGAAGTTAACGGAATTCCTAGATTAGCTCTCTGTGTTTAAATATTTTTCCTCCTTTTTTTCATATATTACACTACTTCCTGAGCTGTTTTTCACAACATTTTTATTACAATCCTTTCCTGACCCTTTAATTACCATTCACTAGTTGTAGAACTTTAGTAAAATTGCTTAATCTGCTTAATTTCTCAGTCTCAGTTTTCTCATCTTTGAGATGGAGATAATACTATTAAATAACGCTAACTCAGGGTTATTTAGAGGAAAACGTCATAAAAAGTGCTTAAAATAGTATCTGTCACACAGTAAATCTTTATAATTATTCGTTATTATTGGTTGTTCATCAGTATTTTATGAATGTGCTTAGCTTATGTGATATTTGGGCCATTTAAAGGATGATTTCTTTCTTTTTCTTTTTTTTCTTTTTTCTTTTTTTCTTGACAGGCAGAGTTAGACAGTGAGAGAGAGAGACAGAGAGAAAGGTCCTCCTTTCATTGGTTCACCCCCGATATGGAAGCCAGGAGCCAGGTGCTTCCTCCTGGTCTCCCATACAGGTTCAGGGCCCAAGGACCTGGCCATCCTCCACTGCACTCCCAGGCCACAGCAGAGAGCTGGACTGGAAGAGGAGCAACCAGGATAGAACTGGCTCCCCAACTGGGACTAGAACCAGGGGTGCCAGCGCCACAGGTGGAGGATTAGCCTAGTGAGCCGTGGCGCCACACAGAAATCTTTATTTTTAAAAGTGGAAGTGACAGAGGTGGGGGGATGATTCATGAAGATGTGCTGTTTGTGAAACATTTTTACTGACCACTGCTATGTGGCTGGCCTTGTGCTAATTCCTGGAGATTCAGAGTTTTTTTATTTTTTTATTTATTTTATTTAAAAAAATTTTTTTCCAATTCTTGTATTTGAGCATGTACTGTGGTCTAGAATCTATGAGTTCACAGTCTATTGTAGTATTTTAAAATATGTTATGACCCAGTAATGGGCCATGGTATCAGTTTAATATGTTAAAACCAGAATTAGGGAAGAAAAAAGAAAGAAAGAAATAGAATAATACAGAATAGTAAATACCAGAGTATTTACTCTTACTATATTGTATATAGTAAGAGTTAGTATTGCTCTGTGAAATTTTGATTTCTATGTGTACTGTGGTAGTAAAAAAAAATTTTTTTTTTCCAGATAGGTCTGGGTCTGTAAGGTTTGAAAGCCACAAGTAGAAAAGACGACAGGGAGCAGGCGCTGTGGCATAGTGGGTAAAGCCACTGCCTGGGTGCCAGCATCCCATATGGGCGCCGGTTTGAGACCCAGCTGCTCCACTTCCAATACAGCTCTCTTCTATGGCCTGGAAAAGCAATAGAAGTGGCCCAGGTTCATGGGCCCCTGCACCCACATGGGAGACCTGGAAAAGGCTCCTGGCTCCTGGCTTCAGATTGGTGCAGCTCTGGCCATGTGGCCAACTGGGGAGTGAACAGCAGATGGAAGACCCCTCTCTCTTTCTCTCTCTCTCTCTGCCTCTGCCTCTCTGTAACTCTGCCTTTCAAATAAATAAATAAATCTTTTTTTTTTTAAAGATGATAACCAAAGAGGTAATTATAATGCAGTATGATATACACTGTGCATATGGCACAGTGAGAGCTCAAAGGGGGGGCCTCCCCCAGATGGGGAAAGGACCCCAGGGACAGTTTTCAGGAGGAGGAGCTTCTTAGGTTGATTCTGAAACAATAGACAATGGAGTAGATGTAGAGTAAAATGTTCCCAGCAAAAGATATGGCAAAAAGTTCAAAATCCTTTTCACTAAAGGAGCAAGTACAGGGGCCAGTGCTGTGGTACAGTAGGTTAACGCCCTGGTTTGAAGTGCCATCATCCCATATGGGTGGCGGTTCTAGTCCTCGCTGCTCCATTTCTGACCCAGCTCTCTTCTATGACTTGGGAAAGCAGTAGAAGATGGCCCAAGTCCTTGGGCCCCTGTACCCATGTGGGAGACCCAAAAGAAGCTCCTGGCTTCGGATTGGTGCAGCTCCAGCCATTGCAGCCATTTGGGGAGTGAACCACAGGATGGAAGACCTCTCTCTCTCTCTGCCTCTCCTCTCTCTGTGTAACTCTGACTTTCAAATAAAAAATGAATAAAATCTTTAAAAAAAGGAGCAAGTATAAAAGTAGGAAGATATAAGCTATAATAAGCCAGATCAGTGTGCTCCCATCTTACCACATGAAGGAGTTTGGATTTTATATTGAAGTCAGTAGAAAGCCAGAGAAAGATGGGGAAATGACAGAACTCAATTTCTGTTTTACATCAAACACTTGACAGCACTGTGAAGAATAGATTTGAGGGCAGTGACAGGAGGCAAAGAAAACTGGAGACCAGGAGAGCAATTAGGATGCATAATGAAGACTATTAAAATCAAGAGATTTTAAAAGCACTGAAGGGAATGGAAAACGCAGGACTGTGTGGCCACGTGGGTGTGAGGGGCAAGGAAGAGTCGGAGACCCAGATTTCTGATTCAAGCGACAAGGACAATGTTAATAGTCTTCACTTAGGAAGTACAAGGGGTTTTATGGCTACTGGTAGAGTAACCAGCTAGGAAAGGATCAAGAAACATTTAAGTAATAGCAATATAGCTAACACCAGGCATCAAGATAAGTGTTAGGACTGAGGTGTGAACACAGGAGGAAAAATATGGTAGTAAGACATTCTCTGGACGTAACACAGAGAAATGCTAAATTCCAGAAGTGGTGAATTGATCCGTGTAGCCTGTGTACCGAACTACTTGAACTGATTTTTTGGGTCTAAATCTCTATTGCATAAATTTACTATTCAGTTAGGCATCTTAGTATATACATTGTTACTTTAATAGATTTAGATTATTATTTTTTCTTCGTATTTCCTTCTTACAGATAAACTATGTCTCAGAGATGGGTTAGAACTTTAGAGCCATAAACAATTCTATAAAGTGAAATACCGTACATTCCATGTAAAGATTTCTAGTACATTTGTGCAAAGAGGGATTTGTCTCATCCATTGAGCAGCTGTTTCTCTGTGATCCATTCCCCCCTTATTACCACTGTTTATGCCTCGGGTTACTTAACTTAGCTGCTGCTGTCTGGTAGAACCCTGAACTTACTGTCTTTGATGCAATGATGCTGCTGCTACTGCCACATGGATCTCAGTGAGGGGTTTATCACTGAAGAAAGCTACATTCCCCATTACTCTGGCTTAATTGTTTTCCAAGTCATCAACACAAAACTAGGTCACAGATAAAGTTGTATTGAATGGTTGGGGATGATTGGAGAAATTATAACTGCTGATTACCTATTATTTCCCCGTCTTCACCCTGAGAACCAGCCAGGCAAGCCCATCCACTCAGGGTGACGCAAGAGCACAGTAACAGGAGAGTGAGCAAATACTATTTCTGGGACTGCTTTTCAAATGGTGGTAGGGATAATATAGGCAAAAACATGGTTATCTGTTATTCCATGACTTGCTACTTGCACTGGCTTGAATTAGAGTCAGGGAAGAAGCCACAAGTCAGTGTTACCCAGTGTTTCCTCTGAAGAGCACACTACAGTTGTCCATTTCTATGGCATTTTGGGAGAAATATGTTTAAGCCTTTTGCCTGTTTTTTATTATGTATTTTTTAAAAAGATTTATTTTTTGAGAAGCAGAGAGAGAAAGAGAGAGAGAGAGAGAGAAACAGAGATTTTTCCATCTTCTAGTTAACTCCTCAAATGGCCATGATGTCAAGGGCGAGGCAAAACCTAAGCCAGGAACCCAGAACTCCATCTGAGTCTCCCATGTAGGTGGCAGGGGACCAAGTATTTTGACTGTCTTTTGCTGGCTTCCTAGGTGGGTTAACAGGGAGCTGGATCAGAAGCAGCAGATAGGACTGGAACTGGCAATCCTATATGGGAAGCTGGCACTGCAGTTGGTGGCTTAACCTGTTGTGCCACAACATTAGCCCCTGCGTATTTCTTAATTGGGTTATTGTATTTTTTTGCTGTTGACTTGTATGACTTCTTTATAAATCTTTGATATTAACTCCTGATCTGATATGTGGTTTGCAAATATTTTTCCCTACCCTAGACAGGCTTTTAATTTTGTTGATTACTTCCTTTACTATATAGAAGCTTTTTAGTTTGATGTAGTCCTATTTATTTACTTATTTATTTATTTTTGCTTTTGTAGCCTGTGCTTTTGGTGCAATAGTCAAAAACTGTTGCCAAGGCTAATGTCAAGGGGCTTTTCCCCTGTGTTAATCATCTGGGAATTTTATGGTTTCAGGTGTTACATTTAGATTTCTGACTCACTTTGAGTCAATTTGTGTTTATGGTGTAAGAGCCCAATTTCATTCTTTTTCATGTGGAAATTCAGTTTTCCCAGCACCATTTAATGAAGAGACCATCGTTTCCCCCATTGTCTTTTTGGTGGTCTTATTGAAAATTTGTTGGCCATACAAGCACATGTTTGAACTTATTTCTTGGCTCTCCATTTTGTGACATTGGTCTATGTGTATGTTTTTAGGCCAGGACCATATATATATATATATATATATATATATATATATATCTTTTTTTTTTTTTTGACAGGCAGAGTTAGACAGTGAGAGAGAGAGACAGAGAGAAAGGTCTTTCTTCCATTGGTTCACCCCACAAATGGCCGCTACGGCTGATGTGCTGCGCCGATCCAAAGCCAGGAGTCAGGTGCTTCCTCCTGGTCTCCCATACAGGTGCAGAGCCCAAGCACTTGGGCCATCCTCCACTGCCTTCCCAGGCCCAGCAGAGAGCTGGACTGGAAGAGGAGCAACCGGGCCAGAAATGGCGCCCCAACTGGGACTAGAACCCGGGGTGCCGGTGCCACAGGCCTCCGCCTAGTGAGCCACAGCGCCAGCCCATATTGTTTTGATTACCATAGCCTTGTAACATAATTTTAAATCACAAAGTGTGATGTCCCTTTTTGTCTTCTTCTCAGAAATTCTTGGGTCTTTTAGAGTCTTTTATGGTTCCATATGAATTTTAGATTTTTTTTGTATTTCTGTGAAGAATGATTTGGGGATTTTAATATGGATTGCTTATAATCTTTATATTGTTTTATATAGTATGGGCAGTATTAATTCTTCTGATCCATGGGCATAGACTATCTTTCCATTTATTTGCATCCTCTTTAACTTCTTTAGAAACTCCATATGCTTTTGTATTCCTATCAGGACTTCTTGTGTTTCCTATGATACATACTTTTAATAAGTTAGGACATTTATATTAGATAACAGTACAACATTTTATTGTTATTTGGATAGATGAAAATAGTAAAATTCAAATTTATTTAGGATAATGAGCTGTTCTATCTTATAGGAGCTTTATTTAATTTTAAATTATTTTAAATCTCCATTGCAACTAGATTAGTATCAGTAAAGTGCTTGAATTGGTAAAAAGTAAGCTATTTTGAATCAACATTTTCACTGTGGCATGGTACTTATTACCTAACTATTGTGGTAGGCTCTGTTTAATGTTATGTTCCTTTACAGGAATGGCCAGCTCAACCCAAAATTTTCACTCTAAAAATATGGATTTGTTCAATAGTGTTTCCTTTGAAAATACTTGCTTCATTTTAAATAAATTCCTTTCACTCCCTTATTCAAACTGACAGACTTTGTGCTACTAAACAAGCATCCTTTTCTTATAAAGTAACATAAATCTCACATTCTTACCATAGGTTATCAGGCACATGAGGTGCTAGTAGGATAAACTATTTCCTTATTCAAAATACTTTGACTAAAGAAGGGGATGTAAGAGAGGTAGGTAGTAGTGGTAGTTAAAACAACGGTAGAAGAAAAGTTCACCTTGGGAGCATTCATAATAAAGCATTACTCATCAGCAATTTCAATTTGCCACTCCTCCTTCCTCATTTCTTGTAACCTGGATGCTTAACCCAAATATGATTAGTGAGACTGGCTAAATGGGAAGCCTCCTGTGAGATTCAACTTTGGGAAGGATTAGAGAGCTAAGTGAGATTAAGATCAATCTCCCCACCCTCCAACCCAACCCCAGGAGATTTCTTGGTTTAAAAACAAACAAAACTACACCGTGGTTAGGGCTGTGGGGAAGCATTGACCCTCTGTAAATGTCTAGCGGGTCGGTATTACAATTGGTTCTCCATATCCTCCGTTTCACATCCAAAGATTCAATGGACCTCAGTGGAAAAATATTAGAAAAAAAAAAACCGTATCTGTCCTGAACATGTACAGACTTTTTGTTGTCATTTTCTCTACACAATACAGTGTAACACATATTTCCATAGCATTAACATTGCATTGGGTATTATAGGTGATCTAGAGATGATTTAAAGGTAAATGAGAGGGTGCACATAGGTTATGTGCAAATACTACCCCTATTTGACATAAAGGACTGGAGCATGCAAAATTCTCAGCGGTTTCTGGAAACAGTCCCCTCCAGATATCAAGGGAGCACTGTGTTGTTTATCTTTGCATTCTTTACAGGCAAGACTGTATCGTACATAAAATGGATGCCCAGTAAACCTTTGAGTGAATCAGTTTGTGGCCTAATATAGTCGTAATAGCAAGACTCGGTTTTAGAGACATTGTTTTGGTTCAAGGTAGAGCTAGCATTACTAAGGTAGGGCAGCAGATCCAAGAGAGTATTACTTTCTTTTGACGTAGGGGCAAGTGTTCTCCATGTGTATTTGTACCTCTTCTCGTTGCACAGAAGATCGGGGTGATTAGGAAGTGGAGTAAGTCTACTAATAGGAGTATTCGTTCCATGCCAACCCCTAGGTCCTATTTCTGTTATGTTTACTTAGGTTTTTCCCAGCGAGTGGTTCCCAATCTTGTCATTAGTTGTCATTAACTCATTACTGTTATTAGTCGTGCTCTCTTTGATCCCTCGAGATCGCGTTCACTATGAGCCCCAAGCGTTCCTTTAAGCCTTGGGGGAAGACGACCTCGGCACCACGCTGAGCCCAAAGCCACACCCCAAAGAGGCCCTAGGAAACCCGGGGCTTTCCTGGCGTCGACTCAGCTGCAGCAACCTAGCGGCGCGTCGGAATCCCGAGACTCGAGCCCTGGTCTTCCCGGTGGGAGGCTGCCCCCTCCTCCGCCAGGCTGCATAGCGGGCCGGGAACCGGGCCGGGGCGCGGGGCCCTCTCCTTCTCGCCGCGCGTCCCCTGCTCATTTGCATAGGGACGCGCGCGGCGCCGGCGAGCGGGAGGGCGGGCGCGGCCGGGGAGGCGGCGCGCGCGCGCCCTGACAGCTCGGCCCTGCTCGCTCACTCGCTCGTCCCCGGCTTCCGAGCACAGCATGGCGGTCAAGGTGACTCCAACTCTCTGCTGCTGTCTTTATTGCATAGGAGAAATTCCGAGGGCCTCGCCTGCAGCCCTTCGCCTCTTCTCATTTCCTTATTTGCCTAGTTCTTAATGCGTCCTGGAGCTCCAGCTCGCGGGTGGGGGAGCTGTGCTGGTCTTGGACCGGAGGGAGAGGATGCCCAGCTGGGGGAGGGGCAGGAGGAGGGATTGTGAGTTGGAGAGGCTTGGGAGGACCATGGGTCGGTGAAGGAAGAGTAGTGTCCTGCCCTAGGTGCGTGGGATTGGGAGTCAGGGTTGTAGGGCATGGAAAAAGGAGGGGGAGGAAGTAGCAAGTAAAGCCGCGGATACCTAGGGCATCAGTGTGCTGCGGTGGGGGAGGGGGCGAGGATTGAGTAATTAGGGGCCTCCATTGGGCCGAGGGCAATGATTGACACTTGCGTTGTAGGTGCAGGATGTCAAAAGTATTTGTATTTGTGGCAGCTCTCATATTTGAGGTTGAATGGGGAAGGAGAGGGGCGCGGAGATAATTATATGCTAGGATTGCCTTCCATCGGGAAGAAAGGCTGCTAGGCCAAGCGATTAATTTGGGTGTTTTAACTTTCCTGTTGCTCCACTCTTTCTGGCCTCTTGATTTGAAAGTGGGTGGTTACTACTCTGTTGCTAGTAGATGTGGAGTGAAGTAAAAGATTGATACTCATTGCCTTCCCTTTCCAGTCCAGAGAAAGCATGGTCGGTAATTGGTTGTATCTTAGGCTGTTCACACCTGTTTTTTTCACCATCTGGTCACAGATCTCCAGTTTGACAGTTCTTATCAGCAATTAGGGCTTTTGGTTTGTTTTAAACTAAATGCCTTTATAAAAGATAAGAGCATTGATTGTTAGTGATGTGAACTCTAATCTGAAGAGGTCGTGTAGTCTCTAGTGAAGCATTAACTGGCTTTTTTTTTTTTTCCTTACAGGTGCAGACAACCAAGCGAGGTGACCCTCAGGAGTTAAGAAACATATTCCTACAGGTAAATTGGCTTCTAGAGTGTACTTTTCATTGAAAAAAACTGAAGAAGGCTTTTATCCTTTTCAGTCTTTAACTTTGAGGAATGTGCTATTTTCATGGATTCTTAAAAACTTGGCTAGACAGTGTAGCTTATAATTCTCTTATTGAGATTTGATGAAAAAATTTTTATTGAAGACTGATAAATTACTGATTTTTTTATGTGACTTAAGTAAAAGAATTTACAGCTGAAGCACTGAAGCTAAGATAAAATTTCAAAATTTATTGGCATTCTGGTACAATTTATAGGTCTGATGGCTAAAATTGTTTCTTCCTCAAAGGTTGAATGTTTATGAAGTTTTCATGCTTATGAACAATCCTTCATGTAATTATTTAAAGAGATAATAATATTATAATGTTACTATTTTGTGTCTTTTCCTTCTCTGCTTGTTTTTGCTCCCGGAATAATGATACAAACATGTTAGTCTCAGATTCTTCAAGAATCTACCTTTGGCTAAGCTTTTAGAGTAAGGTACTTGGCTTAGAAAAAAGTTTTAGTTTTTGTATTACTTTCTTTTCTTACATTTCAGGACTTCTCTGTAAAGAAAGTTGTACTCAAGAAGTAGATGTAAAAGGATAGAAGCAGAGATCTTTCACTAAATATTGTGTTTTTCTCAGAAATCTTTTTTTGAGAACTTTCTCTTCCAAACTTGAGTTCTTATGTAGATAGTTTGACCTTGGGCAGGTCCCTGCAGGGTATTATTTTCCTCTGTAAAATGAGAGATGACCTCCAAGGTTCCTTTCAATTTCAAAAGTCTATGGTTCTATATTAGGAACAGATTCTAAAATATGCTGATGAGCCAGAATACATTACATTTTATCTGAGACATGTGGTTTGTTTAAGTTATTGTTGAGGAGGAAGCTGCACAGGTGAACATATACATATGTATAGTTCATGAAAAAGAATTAAATTTTATAAAATCCAAGGAGGAAAGTATCTTTTCCAGAGCAGATGTAATTGCAATAGAAATGCTGCATTTATGGCTTGAAACCTTTTTTCCTCACAAATATTCTTGAGAATAATAAAAAATATGCCAGTGTTAATCATGCCATATAACTATATTCAATTGCTTTGTGAGGAGTTCTGTAATATTTTATTTCTCAGGTCAGTTAGGCATAGAAGAAATCAGTTGAGATGTGGTGTGATGTAAGGTGTCAGGAACATTGTTCAGTCTCCGGCCCTGCGGCTATGTGGATGTTGTGCCCTTAGGCTCATTATCTGGTCTTCCTGGTTTCATCCTCATGTGAGACTCAGTGGGATGCAAGGGAATGGAAGTGAGGTCTTTTCAGCTTGAGAAGTTATTTGGGCAACAAATCTGATATTGTTTATGGATTTGTTTTTCATTTTTTGGGGGGAACTGGGAGGGAGGTTCTGGTAGTGGCTGGAGGAACAAGGAGAAAGGCAGGGACTGTGCCTGGCTCTTTGACAGCTTTTAAATCTTAGTTTTTCGTTTAATGGTTTGTAAATTGTCATCTTTTTATGCATTATTTTGATGATGCTCTTGTTTATATTTAAAAGTTTGTGGATGTTGTAACTGTATATTTAGCACTAAGTTTAAAGCATTGACCCAACCATTATTAATAAAATAAAATAGAACATAGATACTTAAGAAAGAAAAAAGCAGCTAGAAAGATACAATATAGCTAGTTGGATCAACTTGAGAAGAGTTACCAAGTAATAATTTTTATTCCTGGCTTGAATACTTTAAACTACAGTTACTTGAAGAAATAGGATACCATATAGAAGCAGTTTTATTACAGATGCATATGATTTCTTAATATTTTAAATATAATAATTGAAGACAAGAAATATATTTTGACTGTATGTTTAGCACTTAATGTATTTACCGTGTCAGTACTTACTAAAGACTGTTTTGTTGTGTGCCATGCACTTACGTTTATTTCCATGTTAGACAAGACTTGGATTATGATGGACATGTAATAGGACTGGCTCCTCTCTGTGGCCCGTTTCAGCTGTGAAAGTCTGTGGCTGAAGTAGTCAAGAAGAGTGTAGACAAATTCTTAGCATAGTGGTAGAGCAATCAGATTGACTTGCTTAGATCAGAGTGACTATGTGATAATGACAGTGGCTAATATTTATTGATCTTTTAGAGTTGCTGGAAATTGGCTTTGTGTTTTAAGGATATTATGTTCATTTTCATAGCAACATTATGAGGTAGGCTTAGTATTCCTGTCATACAGATAAGGTTAAATGATTTTGTTAATACTGTTTCATGGAGATCAGGTTCCAGTCAAATTCCAGAACCTATATATTTTTTAAAAGATTTATTTTATTTATTTGAAAGACAGAGTCACAAAGAGAGGTAGAGCCAGAGCCAGAGAGAGAGAGATAAAGAGGGGTCTTCCATCCGCTGGTTCACTCCCCAGTTGGCTGAGCTGAGCTGATCCGAAGCCAGGAGCCAGGAGCCAGGAGCCAGGAGCTTCTTCTGGGTCTCCCAAGGGGGTGCAGGGGTCCAAGGGCTTGGGCCATCTTCTACTGCTTTCCCAGGCCATAGCAGAGAGCTGGGATGGGAAGTGGAGCAGCCAGGACTTGAACCAGCGCCCATATGGGATGCTGGCACTGCAGGCCGGGGCTTTAACCCACTGTGCCACAGCACCAGCCCCCACCTATATTCTTAACCCTGTTTGTAAGATCTTGAAATGTGGAGGTTTTGAATGACAGAGTGGGAGTTGATAGAAGCTATGTTTTAAGAAGTTAAAGGAAAAAAAAACCTGGTTACTTAGGGATAAGATTTAAAAATGTTCTCATTCTGTAACTGACTAGAACAGTTGGCTCAGGAGTTTGAACCAGTAGGAAGGCACTATAGGTTTCTGAATGGACAAGTTGAAGTGAATTCTGGCAGCTCTTTTTGTGGTTAGATACTAAGTGTAGAGACTGGAAGTAGGTAAGGCGATCAGCCAAGAGGCTATTGAAATTATATATGTGAGAAATAATGACAGGGGGTGGTTGGTGGCTAGGGTAGTGGCAGAGAAGGGACTTGGTAAGAGACGAATCTGTTGAGTTTGGTATTAAATATGGAAGTAAAGGACGGAGTAGTGAACCTGGTATTTTTAGAATAGGTATTAATTGATAAGGTATGTATTTTGGGAATTTTGGAAGGTTTTGAGGTTGTTTGTTTGCCAAGTAATGTGTTCTACTAAGTTAAAGTCAGGTTTGGACAGATATATGCTCATACAGATGGTAGATAAATCCTTGTGTTTGGGGGGATTGAATATAAAATAAACAGAGCAGAGGATCAAAGACTGATTTCTAAGGAGTATCCTCAATTGATGTAGGAAGGAAGAAGAGAGGAACTAAGGAGAATAGTCCCATGAGAATGTAGTAGTTTCATAAGGGTATATTCAAAAGGTAAAATACAGATTATTCTGTTACTGCTGTTTTAGTATGATTTGATTTTATTGGACTATGGGGGTCATTTGAGTTCAGGCTCATTTGAAAACTCTCCTTTATAAAATTTAGAATTGTGACATTAATCGGCTACATTTACAAATAATCAGTATGGGGGTGGATGTTTGGCACAATAGTGATTAAGACACCACTTGGGAAACTCACATTCCATATGAAGTGCCTGGATTCGGGTCCCAGCTCTGTTCCCAATTCTAGCTTCCTGCTAATGTGCACACTGGGAGGCAGCAGGTGATAGTTGAAGTACTTGGGTCCCTGCCACCTGTATGTGAGACCCAAATTGAGTTCCTGCATCTTGGTTTCCCTCTTGACCAGCGCAGCTATTTCCAGCATTTGGAGAGTGAAACAATGAATGGGAGATGAATGGGCGACCTCTGTCTTTCTCTGTCTCTATACTAGTCAAGTAATAAATTAATAAATATTTTTTAGAGTCACAAATATTCAATATGGCTCATTTGTTTGTAAAAGAAGAAATTATTCCTATTTGAAAGTAGAGTTTATCCATGCTTAGTGGGATTATGAGTGTTCCTGAGAAGAGCCTTATAAGAGCAAAGCATTTTTATTTTGAGTATAGGGGAAGAGTTTTATTTACTGTGTTTCTTGTTGCTTTTTCAGATTTTGATGAGCTATATTTTCTGTTTTTTAAAACTCATTTTCAATGAGATTATTTTTCCTACCTTCGCAGATTCATGAAATTAGAGCACAACAAATGAATTTTTATGTGCCAGACTTTACTATAATTTTACAACCAGTTGTGAAGCTAAGATTTTACTATTGCTACTATTACAACTATCATTTCTTTTTTTGAAAAGCTTTTATTTAATAAATATACATTTTATAGATACAGCTTTTGCATTATAGCAGTACAACTATCATTTCTTGAATTATCTCATTGTTCTTTTAACTCTCTCATCCACACATTTTCATTGACCCCCACTTCATTGAATCAGAAGTACACAGTAGCAAAAAGAGACAGTAGAGGGGCTGGCGTTGTGTCATAGCGGGTAAAGTGTCATCTGAGATCCTGGTGTCCCAATGGGGACCAGTTTGAGTCCTGGCTGCTCCACTTCCTATCTAGCTCCCTGCTAATAGCCTGGGAAAGCAGCAGCAGATAATCCAAGTCCTTGAGCCCCTGCTCCCATGTGGGAGACTTGGAAGAAGCTCATGGCTCCTGGTTTCAGTCTGGCCCAGCCCTAGCCATTGACTATTTGGGGAGTGAACCCGTGGATGGGAGATCTGTCTCTTCCTCTGTCTCTCTTGGTAACTCTGTCTTTCAAAGAAATAAAGTAAATCTTAAAAAGAAAAAAAAAAAGAATATGTGAAGAGGGAGGTAAGGTAAGGAAAACAGGAAGGTCACAGGCCGTTGGTCAGAGCCTGACAAATGTCTTTTTTTTTTTAATTTTAAGATTTATTTATTTATTTGAAAGTCAGAGTTACACAGAGAGAGGAGAGGCAGAGAGAGAGGTCTTCCATCTACTGGTTCAACCCCTAGATGGCTGCAATGGCCAGAGCTGGGCTGATCTGAAGCCAGGAGCCAGGAGCTTCTTCTGGGTCTTCCCACATTTGTGCAGGGGCCCAAGGACTTGGGCCATCTTCCACTGCCATAGCGGAGAGCTGGATCAGAAGTGGAGCAGCTGGGATTTGAAATGGCGCCCCTATGGGATGCTGGCACTGCTGGCGGTGGCTTTACCCACTATATGACAGTGCTGGCCCCGACAGATTTCAAAATAAGGAGTCCATCTTGTCTGTGCTTTGTGACAAAGTAGGTTAATAAAAACTTTTTAAATGAATGATTTAATTTTTTTTAACTTATTTGAAAGACAGAGTTAGGGAGACAGAGATTGATTGATCTTCCATCCTCTGGTTAATGGCTGCAACAGCCAGGCTGAAACTAGGGAGCTTTATCCAGTGGGAGCAGGGGTCCAAACATTTAGGCCATCTAATGCTGCTTTCTTAGACGCATTAGCAGGAAGCTAGATCAGAAGTGGAGCAACCAGGACACAAACTAGTGCCCATTTAGGATGCTGGCGCTGCAGGTGGTGGCTTAACCTGCTGCGCCACAGTGCTGGCCCCTTTAAGATCTTTTTAATATTTTGTTTTAGTTGATAGATTCTCTATCATTCATTTTCAGCATATTGTATGTATGGCAAAAGCAGCACATCTGGAAGCTATGATATATGCCAGTCCAAAACATTACTTAAATGCAAGAACTAAAATATTATTTTTATCATGTTCTTTTTTCATTATTAGCAATGTAATGAATAAGACCATGTCCCATATAAAGTTACAAAAATGTATTTTTTCTGTCTTGTTTTATTTAATTTTCAATGTTTTATTTAATTTTTAAAAATATTTTTTTACTTATTTGAAAGAGAGTGAAAGAGAGAGAGAGAGGGAGGGATGGAGAAAGGGAGAGAGAGATATATATCTTCCATCTATTGTTTCACTCCCCAAATGCCAACAATAGCTGAGGCTGAGTTCGGCTGAAGCCAGGAGCCAGCAACTCCATCCAGGTATCCCACATGGGTAGCAGGAGCCCTAGTACTTGGCCATCATCTGCCTTCTAGTCTCATTATCAAGAAGCTGGATTGGAAGTGTAGGTGGAACCTAAACGCAGGCACTGAGATATGGAGTGTACTGTTCCAAGTGGTGGCTTAACCAACTGTACCACAAGATGCACCCCTTTATTTTATTTTATTTTATTTTATCTTTTAAAGATTTATTATTTATTTGAAGGGCAGAGTTACAGGGAGGCAGAGGCAGAGAGAGAGAGAGAGAGAGAGAGAGAGAGAGAGAGAGGTCTTCCATTGGCTGGTTCATTCTCCAAGTGGCCGCAAAAGCTGGAGCTGGGCCAATCTGAAGCCAGGAGCTAGGAGCTTCCTCCGTGTCTCCCACACAGGTGCAGGGACCCAAGGACTTAAGTCATCTTCTCAGGCCATAGCAGAGAGCTGGATCAGAAGTAGAGCAGCTGGGACTCAAACTGTCATCCTTGTGGGATGCCAGCACTGCAGGCAGAGGTTTTACTCACTATGCCACAGCACTGGACCCGTTTATTTTAGATTAGAGAATAAGTACAAGAAGATGCTGCTAATGTAAAGCAATCAATGATTCTTTTAGAGTTTTTATAATAGCCAGTTTTCTTTTCTCTTCTTTTCTTTTCTCTTCTTTTCTTTTCTTTTCTTTTCTTTTCTTTTCTTTTCTTTTCTTTTCTTTTCTTCTTTCTGGCTTTCTGTCTTGCTTTCTGTTTTTCTTCCCTCCCTCCCTCCCTCCCTCCCTTCCTTCCTTCCTTCCTTCCTTCCTTCCTTCCTTCCTGATATTGTGGCACAGTGGGTTATAGCGCTGCTTACAATACTGGCATCTCATATTGAAGTGCAGATTTGAGTTCCAGCTTCTTGGTTTCTGATCCAGCAACCTGCTAATGTGCCTGGGAAGGTAGTAGAAGACAACCCAAGGACTTGGGCCCCTACCACACATGTGGGAGACTAGGATAGAGTTCTTGGGTCCTGACTTTGTCTTGGCCCTGCCCTGGCTATTGTGGCCATTTGGAGAGTAAATCAGTGGATGGGCAATCTCTTCCTCTGTCATTCCCTCTCTCTTTGTAGTTTTGCTTTTCAAATAAATAAATGAGTGCTTATCATTTTAGTTTTATTTAAAAGGCAGAGAGACAGACACAGATCTCCTTTCTATTTGCTGGTTCACTCCCCAGATGTAGCCAGGACTGAGCCAGACCTAAAGTCAAACCTGGTTTCCACATAAGTGACAGGGAGCCAAGTACTTGAGGCATCACCTGCTACCTCCTGGCATGTGCATTAGCAGAAAGCTGGATCGGAAGCTGAGGAGCCAGAAGTCAAACTAGGGACTCCAATATAGGCTGCAGGTATTCCAAGTGCAGACTTAACTACTGTGGAAAAGTACACCCCTAATTTTAAATTAAAAAATAATACCTTTTTATTTAGTAAATATTTGTTTATATACTGTGTATTTACTTATTTTTGACAAGTGACTGGGCTGAGAAGGGAATTAGGCAGGCCTGTTACCAGGAGACCCTTCCTCTTTTTTGGAATGTATGTTGGGGTGGCATTTTTTTTTTTTTTTTTTATTTTGACAGGCAGAGTGGACAGTGAGAGAGAGAGACAGAGAGAAAGGTCTTCCTTTGCCGTTGGTTCACCCTCCAATGGCCGCCGCGGCCGGCGCGCTGCGGCCGGCGCAGCGCGCTGATCCGATGGCAGGAGCCAGGAGCCAGGTGCTTTTCCTGGTCTCCCATGGGGTGCAGGGCCCAAGCACCTGGGCCATCCTCCACTGCACTCCCTGGCCACAGCAGAGGGCTGGCCTGGAAGAGGGGCAACCGGGACAGAATCCGGCGCCCCGACCGGGACTAGAACCCGGTGTGCCGGCGCCGCTAGGCGGAGGATTAGCCTAGTGAGCCGCGGCGCCGGCGGGGTGGCATTTTTAAAAAATGAGGGATATGTACCACAGTATTAGAGTTAAAAGCGATCATTGAATTTTAAAGGGTGAGAACATCCACTGAGGCTGAGTATGGGGGTAAAGGGTGCTCTTCTGTTTTTGTGGAAAGACTCTTCAGAAAGCAATCTGGCAATAGTTTAAAATACAAACAAAATACCATTTGAATGAACAATCTTACTTTTGGGATATGTATCTCAGAGAAATAAAAAGACTGGTAAGAATATTAATGTTCAGGGTTGTTAATTGCAGTTTTTCAGTTTTCTTCGAAAAAGGGAGGGGCACGGAATAATGCTGTCAGAGTAGAGTGATGGAAAAAGTATGTAATAACCCATACCACGTGAATGCAGATACTAAAAAGAATGTGTTAGACCTAGCTCAGCTGATTTAGAGGGACTTCCATCTATTTATTAAGTGAGAAAATAAAGATGCAAAGAAGTATGTATAGCATGATTCTAATGTATAAACCAAAGTTACTTCAAACTGATATGTGCCAGCCTCTAATTAAGTTTCTGGTTTGTAGAAAGATGGATTTCTTTTAGATTACTTTCATTTCATTTCATTTTTAAAAAGTGTGGCTCTGACTTTAGATTTAATTAATAAATATAGCTACATGCAAAAATTTTTTAAGACTTATTTATTTATTTGAAAGGCAGAGTTAGAGACAGAGAGAGAGAGAGGTCTTCCATCTGCTGGTTCACTCCCCAAATGGCTGCAGCTGGGCCAATCTGAAGCCCAGAGCCTGCAGCTTCTTTCAGGTCTCCCATGCAGGTGCAGGAGCCCAAGGATTTGGGTCATCTTCTGCTGCTTTCCCAGGCCATAACAGAGAGCTGGATCGGAAGTAGAGCAGCCAGGACTCGAACTGGTGCCCATATGGGATGCCTGCACTGCAGGCAGCAGCTTTACCTGCTGCACCGAGTGCCAATCTAGCAAGGATTTTTTTTTAATATTTACTTATTTTTAAAGATTTATTTATTTATTTGAAAGGCAGAGTTACAAGAGAGGGGGAGACACAGACAGATCTTCCATTTGCTTGTTCACTCCCTAAATGGCTACCATGGCTAGGGCTGGGTCAGGCCAAAGCTGGGAGCCAGGAGCTTCTTCTGGGTCCCCAGGTGCAGGGGCCGAAGAACTTGGGACATCTTCCACTGCTTTCCCAGGTGCATTAGCAGGGAGCTGGATGGGAAGTAGAGCAGCTGGGACTTGAATTGTGCCCATATGTGATGCCGGCACTTCAGACAGTAGCTTAAACCCACTATGCCACAATGTCAGCCCCTGCCTACAATGATTTTAATTACAATTAACTACACTGTTTTTATTATTACTATTTTATGTAACCTTTTTTCATAAGTCCCATCTAACATAATATCTATTATCTGATGTGAGTAAAATTAATTTTATGTTGATTTAAAAAATCACTTCATATATGTTATATATATATATATTTACACATATGAGGTATAGATAAGGAAGTATAGATATTAGGTTGGGGGAAGAATAAACAGGAATAATTTTAAACGCTGCAGCATAGGGACTGGCATTGTGGCGCAGCAAGCTAAGCATCCCATATGAGTGGTGGTTTGAGTCCCTGCTGTTCCCTCTCTCTGTAACTCTGCCTTTCAAATAAATAAAATATAATTCCTGAAAAAAGAAAAAAGCCTCAATGTATTAAACTTTGAGCAAATGAATAATTTAAAAGTAAGAAGTTAGCAATTCAGAACCTGAAGCTGAAAGAGAGCTTCCCAGAATAACATGAGTTGAATAAACCCAGCATGGGACACATGGAAAAGGATCTCTAGCTTTTTTATTCGTGCTGATTAGAGTTTTTCAGAATAAGGCATTGAAGACGATCTTTTGTTTAGAAAGTATTTGCTATAAACTACAAATTCCCATAAAAAATAGGTTAGATGTTAAGGGCAAACTAGGACCATAATGAGATATTGGGCTTGTATCAGTCAGAAGGGTTGGGGTTGAAGAACAATTGAAAAGATAAGAAAATTAGTGTTATGAAATGCCATGTTATGTTCTGCTGTCACTCAGTACATCTTTAATTGCCTGTGCTAGGTTCTATCTTTACAGCGATAAGATAGAAAAATGCAGACGGCCGGCGCCGCGGCTTACTTGGCTAATCATCTGCCTGTGGTGCCGGCACTCCGGGTTCTAGTCCTGGTTGGGGCGCCAGATTCTGTCCCGGTTGCCCCTCTTCCAGTCCAGCTCTCTGCTGTGGCCCGGGAGTGCAGTGGAGGATGGCCCATGTGCTTGGGCCCTTCACCCACATGGGAGACCAGGGGGAGGCACCTGGCTCCTGGCTCCGTATTAGCGCAGTGCACTGGCCGTAGCGGCCATTTGGGGAGTGAAACAATGGAAGGAAGACCTTTCTCTCTGTCTCTTTCACTGTCTAAATCT
Source organism: Oryctolagus cuniculus (assembly GCF_964237555.1). NCBI lineage: Eukaryota > Metazoa > Chordata > Mammalia > Lagomorpha > Leporidae > Oryctolagus > Oryctolagus cuniculus. The sequence goes on from NC_091434.1 coordinate 69,230,537, forward strand.
GCCTGTCAAAAAAAAAAAAAAAAAAAATGCAGAGAGACTGGGGGTAAGACAGAGATAGAGCCTCACATTCTAGGGATGAGACAGACAATTAAGAGCCCACAAATTCAACAATGACAATAACAACAAAAGATCAGTATAGATTGTAATAAATTCAGTAAGGAAATAACCTTAATGATGGAAAGGGCCATCATTTTTAAAAGCATTATTATTCCAGAAGATGTCCAGTGAAGGCCCCTGAAGAGGTGACGCAGAGTTGAGAACTGAAAGGTCAGTAAGGGTAAGGTGGCAGAGAGAGTTCCAGAGGGCTCATTTGTGCAAAGAATTAGATATAGAAAAGGCTTTGGTGTGTCCAGCAAGCAGGAAGGAGGCCAGCGTGCCTGAAGCATCCTGAAAGAGGAGTGATTGGCTAGTGAGAGATAGAAGGAAAAGGGCCACATGAGGAGAGCCTGTGTTTAGGCCATGGAGATTTTGGATTGAGAAGAGGTGTAACTGAACTTATAGTTTACATAGATCATATTGATATGTGAACTGTATCTTCTCTATTTCTGTGTGTTTTCATGGGTGACTGAATGCATTGGGTAGGTGCTGTTTCTTCCACTTCCTTCCTGTCTGTAGGATTCTTAGAACACCTTGAGCTGCATGAAAGTCTTTTCATCTAGGAGGCAGCAGAATGCAGCTGCAGATTCCGTGGACTTTGCTGTTTAGCCTGGGTTTGAACCTTCATTTGGCCCCTTTGCTTTGTGGCCTCAGGTGTTTCCATTACTTTTGGAGCCTTTTTCCTCATCTGTCTAAATCTAGTACATAGGGATGTTAAAGGATGACATGAAATAACACATACGCCATGCCTGACAAACAGAGAGCAACAAATAAAGCTTCGTTCCTGTTCCTTTCCTTCTCTTCTGAGTTGAGATTAAAACTTTTTTTCCTGAATAGGATCTGAGCCTTTTGTCTTTCTCAGATACCTGTGCTGGATCTAGTAAAGTGACTAAGATGTTAATATGTATTTATAATCTTCTACAAAATCAATTACATTTTTTGAAATGTGCATCTGAAGATCTTCATAAATGCCTATATTCAGAAATAGCAACATAAGAGATAATTTCTCTGGAGTCTGTAAGATTCTGAAAAGAGTTATAGCCATTGTCCAAGGCTGGGAGACCTGACAGCCTGCAAAAGATATTGGCAGTTTTCTCCTGAACCTTCAGTTGCTCAGTCTGGACAAAAAAGGAGTAGCAGTCCAACGATAGGCTCTGAAATACCAAGGCAGAGCCCTGAAAGATAGACTTGTGATTCATTCTTTATACATGTAGCTTTTTCTTTTTTTCATTTTTTAAAGTCACTGTCTCCCTGTTCTGTCTATCTGTCTCTTAGCATTGTAGAAATTTCTGAAAGCATCTTCCAGGGAACCCATTGCTATGGCCAATGCTGGGCTTCTAGAAATGAAAGAAACACATTTTGAAGATGTGTTAGGCAAGATTATTTCAGTATTAAGTGACAGACATTCAGTAAACTTGCTTGGGCCCTGAATATATTGGCTCTAGCTATGATTGGGATCAGGAGCTTAATTGATATCACAAGAGATCATGTGCTTTTCAACTCTTATTTTTAGTTTCCTTTGTGCTACCTTCATTCAGTTGCCCTGGCTGACTTTGAAGCAGGTCCCAGACATCATATTGGTGCATCTATACATACTTCTGTATGTATCTCTATAGATAAGAACTCTGAAAAACCAACCAAGCCATGATACTATTATCACATCTTTAAAAATTCCTTAATATCATTCATTTCTATTCAGTGTTGAAATTGCCCTGATGGCTTAATATTATTTTTTTTTAAATTTGTTTTTAATTATTTGAAAGAGTTATAGAGAGAGGTAGAGACACAAAGAGAGAGAGGTCTTTTATTTGCTGGTTCACTCCCCAAATGGCCACAAGGATGGGAGTTGAGCCAATCAGAAGCCAGGAGCCAGGAGCTTATTCCGGGTCTCCCACCTGGGTGCAGGGGCCCAAAGACTTGGGCCATCTTCCACTGCCTTCCAAGGCCATAGCAGAGAGCTGGACTGGAAGAGGAGCAAATGGAACTAGAACCGGTGCCCATATGGGATGCCGGCACTGCAGGCAGAGGATTAACCAAGTGACCCATGGCGCTGGCCCCAAAAGTAACCTTATTAAAAACAGAATCCAAGCTAGGTTCAAATTACATTTGATTATTCTGTCTCTTGGATCCTTAATACTTTCTGCATCCTACCACGATAAAAGTCCTTATTTCTCTATAGCAAAAATACAAACATTAAGACCTTCTCTCCCCTTGGGAGCTGTACCTTGATTGTCAGAGAGACATGATTTAGCTCAGGCTGATAAATATTTATGTTCATTGTATGTTTCCATGGCTACTTAGACCAAGAGATTGAAGTATGTATTTGAAGAATAATCCAAATTAATTATTCAACTTGATTTAACCTGGGAAGGATTCTAATTCAAGTTATTGGGTTCTCTGGGGTCATTATTTTTTTTTAAAGATTTTATTTATTTATTTATTTGAGATGTAGAGTTACAGACAGTGAGAGGGAGAGACAGAGAGGAAGGTCTTCCATCCGCTGGTTCACTCCCCAAATGGCCACAAAGGCTGGAGCTGTGCTGATCCGAAGCCAGGAGCCAGGAGCTTCTTCTGGGTCTCCCACGTGGGTGCAGGGGCCCAAAGCACTTGGGCCATCTTCCACTGCTTTCCCAGGCCATAGCAGAGAGCTGGATCGGAAGAGGAGCAGCCAGGACTAGAACCGGTGCCCATAATGGATGCCGGCGCTGTAGCTGGAGGATTAACCTCGTATGCCACGGCGCCAGCCCCATTGGGTCATTATTTTATTTCCAAGGATTTTGGCCATTTTTGAGGGGAAAGTTGTTTTGGTAGACCTAGCTTATAAATACAGTAGCTTTGGTTGATATCAGAGGTAAGAGTCTTATTCCTTCTCACTCTGTTAGGAATTGGATCATTCAGTAGCTGAGAGTAGGACTTACTGTAATAGGCAATGAAAATACATGTTTGAAGCCAAAAGAAAAATAAGTATGTAGCATTTCATGAAAGTCATTGAGTTAGAAAGTCAGGATTCTGAAGAATTTTCTTTGCATAATCAAACAAATTCTGTTTCTAGTGTGAGAAGTATGCAACTTTAGGTGCTAATTAAAATTAAATGTGTAAAACTGCTTTTCCATGGGCTGGTGTTGTGGTGTAGAGGGTAAAGCTGCCACCTGAGACGCTAGCATCCCTTATGGGTGCCAGTTTGAGATGGTTGCTCTGCTTCCGATCCAGCTCCCTGCTAATGTGCCTGGGAAGTCACTGGAGGACAGCCCAAGTGTGTGAATCCCTGCACCCACGTGAGAGACCTGGCCCAGTCGTGGCCATTGGGACCATTTGGGGAGTGAACCTGCAGGTGGAAGATCTCTTTCTCTCTCTCTATCTCTCTGTGTAACTCTGCCTTTCAAATAAATAAATAAATAAATGTTTCAACAACAACAAAACAAAACTGCTTTTCCATGATGCATATGTAGTTGGTTTTAGTATTATCAGAACATTTTTACATTGGTAATTAAAATCCCTATTAAAAATAATATGGCATAGTAAAGTTGCTAAAACTAAAAGATGTGGTCCTATGTGTTTAGCATTTTTTTCTGTCGTTAAATTGCTATTTATGATAGAATACTCTTTGATTTCAGTGGTGCCACCATTCTTAAATAAAGTGAATTTCACACTGGGCTGCTGTACCCAGGTTTGTGTGTCGGGTCTGTGTGGTCTTTGCTCCTTGTCCAGAGTGCTTGTGTAGTGAAAGGGCATGCATTCCTGACTAAATTTGGCTTCCATTGGAAGAAAGCGCAGTAACAGTGAAGGACAGCAAAAGCATTAGCTTCTTATGCTCACTCTTGCCTTGGTACATATTGTCCTCTTCTGTTTTTCACAGAGTTCATTTTTCTTGTATGGGAAATGTTCTTGGTGATATCTGTAGTTACTGAACTATGTGGCTTTATCATTTGAGTTACTGAAATTGAAAGACATTAAGGTCCAAAAATGTCAGTTCATCTCAGTTGGAACAAAGTCATGGAGGAACAGTTTGTTTGGACTCATATTACAGCCACATGTTGGATAGGCAGAGACGAAGCTGCCGAGACCAGTCATGACCAATTCTGGATGCCAACCCTAATGAAACTTTGGTTTGGAGAGACGTGAAATATTAGAACAATAAGTGCTTCATGTTAGGGCAAAAACAGGAGAATTCAGTAAGCAAGGAGAGAAACTGGGATCTTGGGCTTTTCTGTTTTACAGTAACTGTTTCAATATGCATATGTATATATGTTTATCATTTCCATTTACTTCCGTCTTCAGGATCTATTTTTCCCCCTTTTCAATAGGATAGCTATTTTGTAACGCCCTCCCCCTGTGTTTTTTTTGTTTTTGTTTTTTTGTTTGTTTGGTTTGTTTTTTTTTTTGAGAAGTGGCTCAGAGGAGCAGAGTATTTTACCTAAAATTTCTCAATGAATTAATTGCTCAGGGGTTTTGAACCCAAGTCTTCTGACTTACTTAGTTTCAGTGTCTATCATGCCATCATCTCTGAGCTGCTTGATGGCAGGAACTGTGTCACACTGATCTCTGCACCCCTAGTACCAGGAACAGTTTTAAAATGTATGCTAACTGATCTGGAAGAGTAGATTTCAGCAGATTTTTGGCTTAAAACACAGTGTTTTCAGACATAGTGCCTCAGTTTTGATGTATATACTTGAAAGAAAATCCTTGGTTGTGATAGTGCTGTATGATTTGTAAAAAGTAACTAGTTTTTTATTTGCATCAGAATTTTCCTTTATTATAGTCTCTGAAATGTCTTGTAGAACTATGAAACATCAAAATATCTGCTTTTGTGAACTTAAACCATTTAAAGAGATCATTTGTATCATGTAGATTATTTGGATTTTTACTAATTAAAATAACTGAATTTTACGTTAACTTTTTTCCTTAGAGGAAATTTACAGTTGTAAGTTCTTTGTAATGTATAGTTAATATAGTTAACTGTAATGTAGGTTGCATGTATTTTAAAGGTCACTTCAGGTTAAATTTGGCAAATTGCAAAGGAGTACCTTCTATCCAGTTTATTCCAGTCAAGTGAGGTCTTGACATGTTAATCTACTGCTTGATCGCAAGACATTTCTAGATGGTGTGATCTTGTTTGGAGCTAGAGATAGTTCAGTGTAATTACAATTCATGTCTGTATACGAAATCTTGTCGTCTTTTATAGACAGTGATTTTGATCAAATGTTTAAGGATTCTAATCTCTCAAAGTCTATTTTATTTCTCAAGTTTCAGAATGCCAAGGTTTTTTCAAACACATGTGAACTATACTCAATGTAAATTAAATATTGTGGAAATATTAAAGGTGTATGCGCTTTTGCATTTTCAAATAGTTGAGTTGTATTTGGAAAAAGTTTAATCAAGGAAATAGATCACTTATTTTCGTTCCGATACTGTCAACTACTTCTTTTCAGTGCCTTTCATGTGTCCTTGACTTCTTGCCCAAGAAGGATTTACAACTGCTTGAGAGACATCTTTGAAATGGCAAATGATTAACTCTAAAGTTATTCAGAGTATGAATATAAATTTTGATTAATTTCATTTAAAGTCATTTTAGGTCAGCTTTTGAAATGATAGGAATAAAATGAAAATGTTAAACTGTCAAGTGATCTTATATATTAAATCTTTAGCATCACTGGGAGACTCAAAGCTTAGTTTTAAATTGCTTTTTTTTTTTTTTTTGACAGGCAGAGTTAGACAGTGAGAGAGAGAGAGACAGAGAGAAAGGTCTTTCTTCTGTTGGTTTACCACCCAAATGGCTGCAACGGCCGGCACGCTGCGCTGATCCGAAAGCCAGGAGCCAGGTGCTTCCTCCTGGTCTCCCATGCGGGTGCAGGGCCCAAGCACTTGGGTCATCCTCCACTGCCTTCTCGGGCCACAGCAGAGAGCTGGACTGGAAGAGGAGCAACCAGGACAGAATCCGGCGCCCCAACCAGGACTAGAACCTGGGGTGCCAGTGCCGCAGGCAGAGGATTAGCCTAGTGAGCCTCAGCGCCAGCCTTACATTGCTTTTTATCATTTTTGCTGTAACTACTCAAGTCATTTAGATTAGCAGAAAGAAGAAACCACAGTAAGGCCACTTAGTATTTTCTTACATCTAGCCTTATGTGTTACCTAGGCCATGTTTACTGTTAAGAAATCTGTTATCCCGGCTGGCACCACGGCTCACTAGGCTAATCCTCCACCTTGCGGCGCCGGCACACTAGGTTCTAGTCCTGGTCGGGGCACCGGATTCTGTCCCGGTTGCCCCTCTTCCAGGCCAGCTCTCTGCTGTGGCCAGGGAGTGCAGTGAAGGATGGCCCAAGTGCTTGGGCCCTGCACCCAATGGGAGACCAGGAGAAGTACCTGGCTCCTGCCATCGGATCAGCGCGGTACGCCAGCTGCAGCGCACCAGCCGCGGCGGCCATTGGAGGGTGAACCAATGGCAAAAGGAAGACCTTTCTCTCTGTCTCTCTCTCTCACTGTCCACTCTGCCTGTCAAAAAAATAAAAAAAATTTAAAAAAAGTAAAAAAAAAATCTGTTATCCCTTCAATTAAAAGAAGAAGCACTAAAAGTAATTAAGTTGTTTAAGTGAGTCATTCTCAAGTATTTAAAATTTATTTTTATTTATTCGAAAGGCAAAGAGAGGTTTTTCTTCCCTTGTTTTGCTCCCCAAATTGCATCCAACAGCTAGGGCTGAGCCACAGCAAAGCCAGGAGCCCAGAACTCAATCTGGATCTCCTACACAGATGGCAGGAAGCCAAGTACTTGAGGCATTACCTGTTATCTCCCACATTAGCAGGAAGCTCAAATTGGAAGTGGAGCTTGGTACTTGAACCCCAGGCACTTTGATAGGGGATGCAAATATCTTTTTTTTTTTTTTAAATTTATTTATTTGAGAGGCAGAGTTATGGACAGAGAGGACAGAGAGAGAGAGGTCTTCCTCTCTTGGTTCACTCCCAACAGCCGGAGCTAGCCGATCCTAAGCCAGGAGCCAGGAGCTTCTTCTGGATCTCCCACAGGGTTACCGGGGCCCAAGCACTTGGGCCATCTTCCACTGCCTTCCCAGGCCATTAGCAGAGAGCTGGATTGGAAGAGGAACAGCTGGGACATGAACTGGAACCCATATGGGATGCTGACACCATGGTTAGAGGACACCACAGTGCTGGCCATGACGCAGACATCGTAACTATTGTTCTAAATGCCCACTCCCTAAAAATTATTTTAAAAAGTATGTTTTGGAGTAGGTGTTATGGTTCAGTGGGTTAAGCTGCTGCTTGGGATGCCTGCATTCCATCTTAGAGAGCTGGTTTGAGTCCAAGCTGCTTTGCTTCTGATCCAGCATCCTGTTAATGTGCCTGGGAGGCAGCAGATGATGGAAAAGTACTTGGATTCTTTCCACTCATGTGGGAGACCCAAATGAAGTTCCTGACTCCTCGTTTTGGCCTGGCCCAGCCCTGGCTATTGCTAGCATTTCATAAGTGAACTGGCAGATATAAGGTATGTCTGTTCCTCTTTGTCACTGGGCCTTTCAAGTAAATAAATCAATCCCTGAAAAAATATTTTTGGCTTAAATGTGTCACCAATTTTTAGGTACTAACTTTTCTCTCAGCTTAATACCTAAACTGTTTTAGTGTTTTGAGTAATTGTGGGCAGATTCTAGTTTCAGTTCTACATTCCCTCTTTGGTTCTGTCTGCTCAGGCAACAAGCTAACTGACATTGCCAAGTAATTGTCTCTAATTTAATGAGGTAATTAGTTAACTGTCTCTTTAGAAGTCAAGTACTGACTCCTGGTGGATGAGAAGACTGATGCTTTATCCCTCTGAGCCATACACTCTATCTTTACATTAAAATCAAGTTAAAATAGACTGAGAGAACTGGGGAAAACACTGACAAAATACCTCAGGGTAATTGGTTTTCTGGCATCATTTATAACCCCGGATACTGGCAAAGCCTGTTTCAGCACATGTCAACAAAAGCATTTGTTTTCCTTGTTGGCTGCTGTGTCCTTGGTGGTTTGTGCTGCGAAGGCTGCTCTGTTTCCTGATAGTTTTAAAAGTCACAAATGTTGTAAAATCCAAATGATTCCATATATATAGTATATTTTTGTGTCTATTCTGAGTACACAGTAGTAGTCAGGTTTTAGAGAATGAACCCCTCTGGCAAAAAGAAATGGATGATCACTTGCAAACTTTGTTAATGCTACCTGTGAAATGTTTTCATATTCTCTTTGTTGTTTTGTCACCTGCTAGTTAAAGACAGAAAGGAACACTCAAACAATTGTGAAGCAAAAATAAGATCATCAGGATTCCGTCTCTAATTTTTTTTTTTTTTTTTTGGACAGGCAGAGTGGACAGTGAGAGAGAGAGACAGAGAGAAAGGTCTTCCTTTTGCCATTGGTTCACCCTCCAATGGCCGCCGTGGCCGGCGCACCGCGCTGATCCGATGGCAGGAGTCAGGTACTTCTCCTGGTCTCCCATTGGGTGCAGGGCCCAAGCACTTGGGCCATCCTTCACTGCACTCCCTGGCCACAGCAGAGAGCTGACCTGGAAGAGGGGCAACTGGGACAGAATCCGGAGCCCTGATCGGGACTAGAACCCGGTGTCCCGGCACTGCAAGGCGGAGGATTAGCATAGTGAGCCGTGGCGCCGGCCTTAATATTTTCATATTTGCATTTTGTATTTTGTTTTTCCTATTCAAAAAATTTTAAGTGCTTGTAAGGCAGAGCTACAGAGAGAGAGGAGACAGAAAAGATCATCTGTCTGCTGGTTCACTGCTCAAATGGCCTCATTGGCTAGGTCTTGCATTCATTTATTCAGTAAACATTGAGTATAGGTCTGGGCCAGCCTGAAGATAGGGGCCACAGGCTTCTTCTGGGTCTCCCGTGTGGGTGCAGGTGCCCAACCACTCGAGCCATCTGCTGCTGCTCTCCTAGGTACACTAGCAGGGAGCTGGATCAGAAGTGGAGCCGCTGGGACTCAAACTAGAGTCCATATGGGAAGCCCATGTTGAAGATGTAGCTAAGGCAGCGGCTGGCAGTGCTGGCCTCAGTTTTTCCTTTTTTAATTTTTCAATGGAGTCAGGCTCAGGATTCCTTGTCAAAGGATGTGAGTATTTTGATGTTTTGCTATAAACAATTATATGTGTACATCCAGTACATGAAGAGGTCTTCAAAAAGTTCATGGAAAATGCATGTTATGGTAAACTGCATAGATTTCAACATTTTGCACTAAGATAAACATCTTTTTTAAAAAGCTTTTATATCTATTGATTTGACAGGCAGAGGTGGACATAGAGAGTGTTCTCATCTGCTTGTTCACTCCCCAAATGCCTGCAAGGACCAGGCCAATAGTCAGAAACTCAATCTTGGTCCCCCACATTGGTGGCAGGAGCCCAACTATTTGGGCATTATTCCTGCTTGCCATGCTCTGCGTTGGCAGGGAGCTGGCATCAGGACCTAGAACCAGGAGTTAACCCAGGCACTCCAGTGTGGGACACAGACATCCTAACTGGTGTCTTAACCACTAGGCAAAATGCGTGCCCCAACTTATTTTTATATATATCTGCACTTGAGAGACCCAGAGAGGGGGAAAAAGAGAGAGAGAGAGAGAGAGAGAGAGAGAGAGAGAATGCATGCTCCCATGTTCCCCTCTGTTGGATCAGTCCCCAGTGCCTGCAGTGGCTTTGGGGTGGGGCAGATGCTGAAAGCTGGGAACTCAGTCCGAGTCTTCCACATTGATGGCAGGAACCCAGTCAAGTCATAATCACTTTTCCCAGGGTCTGTGTTAACAGGAAACTGGAATCAGAAGCAGAGCCAATATTGAAGCCAGGCACTCCAGGATGAGATGTGGGCATTTTAACTGCTAGACCACAGACCTGCCCCCAATTTTTTTTTTTTTAATTTCATTTTCCACAGATGTTTTGAAGTGCCCTCATATAGCAAAATTGCTTTTCAAGAAGATTGAATTGAAAAAAGCAAGATGTGCAGAACAGTACAAATAGTATGCCAGTGTGTCTGTATAAAAGGAAACGTGATGAGAAATTAGCATGTGTATATAGCCATGCATCACTTTACCACGAGCATAAATTCTAAGAAGTGCATCATCAGGCAATTTCAAAATAACAAAGTGTACTTACACAAACTAGCATGCCGGAGATACCACTAGGCAATATAATCTCACGGGACCACTGTTGTATATATGGTCTGCTGTGACTGAAATGTCATCAGTAGGCACCTCATTGTATATAATTTGCTTGTTTATGCATAGCTATCTCCAGAACATTTAATGTGGGTACTTCATAAAGTCTGGGGGAAAAACAGAATACAAAGTAAGTTTATTTTGGTGCAAAAAATTGAATTTACCATATAGGCACTTTCTATGAACTTTTTGAAGACCCCTCATATATATGGATTTTAGAAACGTTCTGCACCAAAATAAGCTGTCTTTTAATTCCATTTCCACAAACTTTTTGAATACTCTCATGTAAGAAATTGTTTACCCGTGGGGTGGGGAATTAAGCAGGGGAAAAAGGTAGCAGGAAGACTTTTCACTGTATATGCTTTTGTACAAGTGAAGTAACTTGTTTTCTCCTTTTTCACTTGTGTTGCTTGTTCAGTCCTCAGCCTCTTTCATCCAGACCTTGTCAATCACCACCACTTGGTCTCCCTGACCCCTAGAGAGTTCCTCTGTTCTCTACTTCTCTTTTCTTTTACAATGCCACCAGGTCAGTTCATGACTGTCTTCCTCTAAAATATTTAATGGTATCCTAAGGCTCACAAAATAAAGTTCAGACTATTCAGTGTAGCACTCAAGGTTTTCTTCTTCCATCTGGTCTTATACTGCCTTCTCAGCTACACCTTCTACTGCATTTCTTTTGTATATTCTCTCTTTATTATCATTGCTCTCTCCCAACTGTCCCTTCCCCCTCCTCAAAAAGAAAAGAGTATTTATTTTTCTTTATATTTTATTTATCTGAGATAGATATATTTCCCATCTTCTAGTTCACTCCCTGAGTGCCCACAACAGCTAGCACTGTTTTTGGTAGCAGCAACTAGAAAACAAATCCACTGTGAGCTACTTCTTACACAGGCTGATGGAGCAATTGCAGTGGTAGCCTCTGCTAATTTTTCAGAATAGGACTAAGGAAATATTTCTGATTTAATTATCACCTTGTTAACAGGGCAGGTGGCTTGGTTTAGTCAGAACCATGTATGCAGGCATTTGAAATACTTAACCCAAAAGCAAACCAACAGTCCTTTACACAATTATTCTTCACCATCTGTCATCCCAAAAGCAACCACTTATAGCTTTCCTAGTTAGAGGTTGTGGTATAGTTCCCTGCATATTTCTATAATACTATTTTGAGACTTTTTTTTTTTACTATGGCAGTACCTGAGGACTTAGTTTCCTTACACCGCCCTCCATTTATTTCAGTATATTTATAATTTTTATTAAATTAATATTTGGTACCTTAATTATTTTGATTGTAGTCCTATTTATCTTGAACCAAGACTTTATTATGATAACATTTTCTACTTTTGGAAGCAAAAGTACTTTTTCACAGAATAAAATCTTCCAAAATTTTCACTTGCTTAGTTATTCGTGTACCTGTTATCCATCTATTACTAACTCATTAACTTAACAAATATTTACTGAGTACTTGCTTATGTCGAGCATTGTTCTTATTGCTTAGAATACATCAGTAAACAAACTCCACAAAGATTCTTTCCTTTGTGACACATTGTAGTTGGGAAATAGACAATAAACCTAATAAATAAGAAGGTAATAGGTGCTAAGGAAAAAAGCAGGGTAGCATAGACATGTTTGAGAATACAGATATAGGTATGAGTTGTAACATTAAATATTGTCTCAATGTGTAGGTGATATTTGAGCAAAGACTTAAACTCCCCTTAATGTTATTTTCCACATAGCCAGATGGCCTGGATAATCTGGCATTACTTTTCCCTACTGGCTTTGCTTCTTGGAGCCCTGTGTGTGCCCTGGGCAGGACCAGGTTCTATGGAGGAGGGGAGCACAGTTGTCCTGGGATTTCCCTGGGCTACTTCCCTGGGTTGGGTCACCTGTTTCTTGGATCCCACGTTTTCTTTTTACTTGGTTAACCCTCTTTTTTAAAACAAATTCTCCTATAGTTTCCTGAGAAACAGTCCATGAAGAATGAAAAAAGTGTTGAGAACAGTGATATTTCAAAGTACTTTTTATTTTTTAAAGATCTATTTATTTATTTGAAAGTAAGAGTTACACAGAGAGAGAAGGAGAGACAGAGAGAGAGAGGGTCTTCCATCCGCTGATTCACTCCCCAATTGGCTGCAACAGCCAGAGCTCTACCAATCCAAAGTCAGGAGCCAGGAGCTTCTTCCAGGTCTCCCACACGGATGCAGGGACTCAAGGACTTCGTTCATCTTCTACTGCTTTCACAGGCCATAGCAGAGAGCTGGATCAGAAGTGGAGCAGCCGAGACTCGAACCGGTGCCCATACGGGATATCGGCACTGCAGGAGGCAACTTTACCAGCTACACCACAGTACCGGCCCTTCAAAGTACTTTTAACCAGACCTCACATTTGATCAAAAGTTTGGCTCTGTTCAGTGTGAAGTTCCAGTTTTGCAGTCATTTTTCAGAATATTGAAGGCCTACTGCATTGTCTTCAAGATTTCAAGGTTGTTGTTGAGGAACACGATGCCCCTGGTTCATGATCCTTTGTATGTGACATGGTTTCTCTCTCTTAAGACTTTGCAGAGTTTGGTTCCTATGTTCTGCAATTTTGTGATGATGGGCCTGCTATGGATTTTGTGTGTGTGTGTGTGTGTGTGCTTAGTGTTTAGTGAGCTCTTGCAGTCTTCAGTTCTGAGAAATTTTCTCATGTTACTGCTTTGTTGGTTGACTGAGTAACTAAATTGATTTGCTGTATTCCAAAGAGGAGGGCTTTTGTTTGTTCATGTTTGGTCATACCATATAAAATAAAACCCTTAAAATAATACATTTCTCTGATAGACCAGTATTATAATTATTAAAAACATTATCGACATAAAAGAATATTTTTCCAGCCATTAGAACTTTTAACAAATACCTATGATGGAAGATCTTATTTGTTGTGGCTTTTTTACTCATTTCATTTCTCTCTCTCTCTTTGAATTTATTTGAAGTGCAGAAGTAGAGGAGAGAGAAAGAGAGAGAGATCGATCTTCCATCTGCTGGTTTACTACCCAGATGCCTACAATGGCTGGGGCTGGGCAGGCCAAAACCAGGAGCCAGGCTCTTCTTCCAGGTCTCACACATGGGTTCAGGGGCCCAACTACTTGGGCCATCCTCTGCTACCTTCCCAGGTACACCAGCATGGAGCTAGATTGGAAGTGGAACAACTGGGACTTGAACCTGCAGCCATCAGGGATACTGGCACTGCTGGCTAGAGACCCAGCCTTCTACATCACAGGCTGCTCCCCACCACTTTTTTTAAATTTGAAAGGCAGAGATAGAGAAGGAGAGAAAAAGATATTCATTTCACTTCTAAGATTCAGCAGGTTATGCCATGTCTTTTCCCCCAACTTGCATTTATTCTTTTTTTTTAAATTTATTTATTTATTTTTTGACAGGCAGAGTGGACAGTGAGAGAGAGAGACAGAGAGAAAGGTCTTCCTTTGAAGTTGGTTCACCCTCCAATGGCCTCCGTGGCCGGCACGCTGTGGCTGGCGCACCGCGCTGATCCGATGGCAGGAGCCAGGTACTTATCCTGGTCTTCCATGGGGTGCAGAGCCCAAGCACTTGGGCCATCCTCCACTGCACTCCCTGGCCACAGCCTGGAAGAGGGGCCACCGGGACAGAATCCGGCGCCCCGACTGGGACTAGAACCCGGTGTGCCGGAGCCGCTAGGTGGAGGATTAGCCTAGTGAGCTGTGGCGCCAGCTGCATTTATTCTTGAAGACAGGAAGCTCTAGGAATCCACAGAGGCTGTTTTCACATTTTCAGATCCTGGTTACCCTTTCACTTTTCCTGTTTTTTCTTATATCCTTTCCCTTACACACACACACACACACACGCACACTTAAAGATTTATTTATTTATTTCAAAGTCAGAGTTACAGAGAGGGGGAGGGACAGAGAGATCTCCCATCTGCTGGTTCACTTCCCAGATGGTCATAACAACGGGGCTGTGCCAGGCTGAAGCCAGGAACAAGGAGCTTCTTGCAGGTTTTCCATGTGGATGACAGGGACACAAGCACTTGGGCCATTTTCAGCTGCTTTCCCAGGTCTTTAGCAGGGAGCTGAATTGCAAGTAAAGCAGCTGAGACTTGAACCAGTGCCTGTATGGGATGCTGGCATTACAGGCAGCAGTGGCTTAACCTGCTATGCCACGATGCTGGCTCCTATTAGTATATTTTTAATTGAAATATAATTCAGATGACATAAAATTCTCCATTTTAAAATATAAAATTCAAGAAGGTGTGTGTGTGTGTGTGTACAATGTTGTGTGACCATCACCACTATCTAATTCCAGAACATTTTCATCATCCCCAAAGAGAAACTCCTTACCCATTAAGCAGTTAACTTCCATAACTCTCTTCCAGCTCCTGGTAACCACAGTTATCTGATTCTGTGGATTTCACTGTTGAGGACATTTCATGTAAATGGGATCAAACAACATGTGGCCTTTTGTGTCTAGCTTCTCTTACTTAGCATAATGTTTCCAAAGTTCATTCCGTTAGAATATATATATTAGTACTCTGCAGTGTTTTTAAATCAGACTCTGGATGTTTAATTTCTTACTATATAGAGAAAAATTCTGCATTTATTATTCTTATTTTTATTTTAATCTTTAATGTACCTTTTCACAAAAAAATATAGTGTTGAATAATTTTAATTGCCCAGTATCCCTTTTTTTTTGTTTTGTTTTTTAGTATGCCAGTACTGAGGTTGATGGAGAACATTACATGACCCCAGAAGACTTTGTACAACGCTATCTTGGACTGTATAATGACCCAAATAGCAATCCAAAGATTGTACAGCTCTTGGCAGGAGTAGCTGATCAAACCAAGGATGGGTAAGAACTTTTATGCCTTTTCTGAAACCAGTGTTCTGGAATATTAAAAATTAAAAAGTTATGAGTTTACCTATGAGTATCTAGAATTTTTAATTAGTAAACTATGTATTCTTTCTTCAAAGTTTATAGAAACTGTTATTTACTGCCATTTGCAAGGGTACTGGAATTTATTTCTTTTTAAAAAAATTGTGATGGGAAAAGCTACATTTTACATTGAGTATCTGTTATGTTTCAGGCATTGTTCCTTGTGCTAGGATACATCAATGAGTAAACCACTCAAAGATAGCAAAGAAAATAAGGGGCAAGTATTTGGCCTAGCAGCTAAGACACCCACATCCCATACTACAGTGGCTGTTTTTGATTCCCAGCTCTTAATTCTAGCTTCCTGCTAATGCGCACCCTGGAAGCAGTGGTGATGGCTCAAGTATTTGAGTTCCTGCCACTCATATGGGAGACTTGGAGTGAGTTCCAGATGCTTGGCTTTGGCCCCTGGGCTGTTGCAATCATTTAGGGATTAAAAAAAAGATAGGTGCGGCTGGCGCCGCAGCTCACTAGGCTAATCCTCCGCCTTGCGGCGCCGGCACACCGGGTTCTAGTCCCGGTCGGGGCACCGGATTCTGTCCCGGTTGCCCCTCTTCCAGGCCAGCTCTCTGCTGTGGCCAGGGAGTGCAGTGGAAGATGGCCCAAGTGCTTGGGCCCTGCACCCCATGGGAGACCAGGAGAAGTACCTGGCTCCTGCCATCGGATCAGCGCGGTGCGCCGGCTGCAGCGCGCTGGCCACAGCGGCCATTGGAGGGTGCACCAATGGTAAAGGAAGACCTTTCTCTCTGTCTCTCTCTCTCTTACTGTCCACTCTGTCCACTCTGCCTGTCAAAAAAAAAAAAAAAAAAAAGGTGCGTGCTCTCTCTCTGAAAAAAAATATTTTTAAAGTAGATTATATTATGTTAGGAAGCTATAAGTGCTATCATAAAAAATAAACCAGGGAAGAGTTTAGTCTACATATTTATTTGGCAAACATTAATTGTAAAACCATTTGCCAAGTACTGTAGAACCTTAAAAATATAAACGTAAATAGAATGAGGTTTCTGACATTGAGAAGAAACTCATAGTCCTGTGGCAAAGAAGATGACCAAACAAACAAAATGATACGGTTCTTGTGAGGTAAGCTGCTATAGTAGACATTTATGAAAAGTCCAAAAGGAACCCAGGAAAGCATGGTTAGCTCTATGTTGAGTGGTCTAAAGTGCATCATTGAAGAGGTGATATTTGACAGGACTAAAAGGAATTTGCTGGTAGTTGCACAGATAAGGAGAGAATTCCAGGAAAGGGAACAGTAGAGGCTTCAAAAATCAAGGGGCATGAGTGTGTGTTTTGGGGAGTGGTGGGTGGGAAAGTTTTATTGCAAGTGGTTTTGGGTGGCTGTGATCATTCTTTGGTGCTGAGAAAAATGTAGTTGGACTGGAGTTGGGGATTTTGGGTGCTAGACTTGCATCCTATGGGCTTGTGACTCTCAGTCTTGGAGATATTTTTAGCCTGGTAGTGTATGGATGTGTGGTCACAGAAATAACAAGGTGTATCTTCAGAGTATCAGTTTACTCAGCTCAAGGAGAAAAAGCCACCATTATTTTTATTAAAGTCAAATTTGGCTAAACTATGGAACAATTGCTATATTTGCATACATGAATTATATACAGAAAATTTTGGTTTGCTCTCATGGTTTCAACTATATTCTCACGTCTTGGGCTCAGGTTCTTTTTCCTAACAGAAGAGACCTAGAGTGAAAAGCTTTGAAAACTAGACAGTAAAAAGTTTTTATTCTTTTTAATTTCAAATTTATTGGGGCAGGCCCTGTGGCATAATAGGTTAAGCCTCTGCCTGTGGTGCCAGCATCCCATATGAGTGCCGGTTTGAGTCCCAGCTGCTCCACTTCTGATCCAGCTCCCTGCTAATGACCTGGGAAAGCAGTGGAAGATGGCCCAAGTGCTTGGGCCCCTGCATCCATGTGGGAGATCTAGAAGAAGCTCCTGGCTCTTGGCTTTGGATCAGTCCAGCTCCAGCTATTACTGGCTTTTGGGGAGTGAACCAGCAGATGGAAGACCTCTCTTTCTGTCTCTCCCTCTCTCTGTCTGTAACTCTGCCTCTCAAAAAACAAGTAAATCTTTAAGTAAATAAAATAATATTTAATTGAAAAGTGGGGGATGAAAAAAAGAAAGGTAGGGAGAGAGACAGGCAGACAGACATAGGGACAGAGATTGTTCATCCACAGATTCTTTCCTCAAATGCCAGCAACAGCCAGGACTGGACCAGGCTGAAGCCCAGAGCTGGGAAACCAATCCAGGTCTCCCATGTGGGCGGCAGCAACCTAGCTATTTGAGCTATTATCTGCTGCCTCCAAGGATGCACATTACAGGATGCTGGAATCAAGAATGGAGCTAGGCCGGCGGCACGGCTCAATGGGCTAATCCTCCGCCTGTGGTGCCAGCACACCGGGTTCTAGTCCTGGTCGGGGCGCCGGATTCTGTCCCGGTTGCCCCCTTCCAGGGCCGCTCTCTGCTATGGCCTGGGAGTGCAGTTGAGGATGGCCCAAGTGCTTGGGCCCTGCACCCATATGGGAGACCAGGATAAGCACCTGGCTCCTGGCTTCAGATTAGCACGATTAGCACGATGCGCCGGCCGCTGGCCGCGGCGGCCAATGGAGGGTGAACCAACGGCAAAGGAAGACCTTTCTCTCTGTCTCTCTCTCTCACTGTCCACTCTGCCTGTCCAAAAAAAAAAACAAAAAACAAAAAACAAAAGAAAAGAATGGAGCTAAGACTCCAACACAGACATTATGGCATGGGAATGGAACACTCAAGTGGCATCTTAACTTCTATGCCAAATGCCCACCCCGGGAGACTTTAAAATTACCACAAGTGTGATCAATTCTAGAAAAATTGATCCCACATTGGAGTGGGAGAAGAGTGGCATGTAGAGAGATCCAGTTAGGTGGCTATTGCAGTGGTTAAAATAGAAAGGTTGGTATCTAAATTCTTTGAGGCCAGGATTAGTGCTATATTCATTTTTATTTTTATTATTTTTTATTTTTTTGACAGGCAGAGTAGACAGTGAGAGAGAGACAGAAAGGTCTTCCTTTTGCCGTTGGTTCACCCTCCAATGGCCACCGCGGCCGGTGCGCTGCAGCTGGCGTACTGCACTGATCCGAAGGCAGGAGCCAGGTACTTATCCTGGTCTCCCATGGGGTGCAGGGCCCAAGAACTTGGGCCATCCTCCACTGCACTCCCGGGCCACAGCAGTGAGCTGACCTGGAAGAGGGGCAACCGGGACAGAATCTGGTGCCCCGACAGGGACTAGAACCCGGTGTGCCAGTGCTACAAGGCGGAGGTTAGCCCAGTGAGCCGCGGCACCGGCAGTGCTATATTCATTTTTTAAAAAAGATTTATTTATTTAATTGAAAGAGTTACAGAGAGAGAGAATTGTTCATCTACTGGTTCACTCCCCAATCCAATCACTGAGCCAATTCAAAGCCATGAGCCAGAAGCTTCTTCTGGGGTCTCCCATCTAGGTGTGGGGGCCCAAGAACTTGGGCCATCTTCTACTGCTTTCCCAGGCCATAGCAGAGCTGGATTGGAAGTGGAGCAGCTGGGACTCAAACCAGCACCCATATGGGATGCTGGCACTGCAGGTGGTGGCTTTACCTGCTATACCACAGTGCTGGTCCTGCTATATTCATTTTGATATTTGCTATGTGTTCAACAGATGATTGTTGAATGAGTATTTTATACCTTGGAAAGATTTTATATCACCTATAAATGGCAAATGTTGAGGACGTGCAGTGGTTTAGAAGGTTAAACCTCTACCTGCAGGGTTGGCATTTCATATGGGTGCTGGTTTGAGTCCCAGCTCCTCCACTTCTGGTCAGTTTCCCTGCTAATGCATCTCAGGAAGCAGCGGAAGATGGCCCAAGTCCTTGGGCCCCTGCACTCCTGTGGGAGACCTAGAGAAAGCTCCTGGCTCCTGGCTTCAGCCTGGCCCAGCCTCAGCCATTGCAGCCATTTGAGGCATGAACCAGCGGACAGAAGCTATCTCTCTCCTTCTCTTTCTCTCACTCTTTCCCTGTCTCTCCCCTTCTCTCTCTCTCTCTCTCAAATAAATAAATAAATCTTTAATAAATAAATCAACAAATGGCAAGTGTTGGAGAAATTGTAAGACATTTTGTGTTTGCTCTCTAAAAAAATGTGAAATCAGGGCCTGAGCCATGGCTCACTAGGCTAATCCTCTGCCTGTGGTGCCAGCATCCCGGGTTCTAGTCCTAGTTGGGGGCCCTGGATTCTGTCCTGGTTGCTCCTCTTCCAGTCCAGCTCTCTGCTGTGGCCTGGGAAGGCAGTGGAGGATGGCCCAAAGTGTTTGGGCCCTGCACCCGCATGGGCGACCAGGAGGAAGCACCTGACTCCTGGCTTTGGATCGGTGTGGCACCGCCACAGCACGTCAGCCATAATGGCCATCTGGGGGCGTGAACCAACGGAAAAAGGAAGACCTTTCTCTCTTTCTCTCTCTCACTGTCTAACTCTGCCTGTCAAAAAAAAAAAAAAAAAAAAAAAAAGTGAAATCATCAGTAGTGGCTTATCAGTCATAGGGTCTCTCAAGTGATTAGACAGAAAGGTATATGAAAATGAATTATATTTAATCAGGATTTTTTTCTTTAAAATTATTAAAGGTAAATACACATTTAGCTCTTAGCCATTTTCAGAGTATTTGTTGTTATTAATTTGATCTGAGACCCTTCAGAATATCTGTATCTTTCCAGATACTTCCTTTATTTTATTTTATTTTTTATTTTTGACAGGCAGAGTGGACAGTGAGAGAGAGACAGAAAGGTCTTCCTTTTGCCATTGGTTCACCCTCCAAAGGCCGCCACAGCTGGCGCGCTGCGGCCGGTGCATCGCGCTGATCTGAAGCCAAGAGCCAGGTGCTTTTCCTGGTCTCCCATGGGGTGCAGGGCCCAAGCACTTGGGCCATCCTCCACTGCACTCCTGGGCCATAGCAGAGAGCTGGCCTGGAAGAGGGGCAACCGGGACAGAATCCGGCGCCCCAACTGGGACTAGAACCTGGTGTGCCAGCGCTGCAAGGCGGAGGATTAGCCTATTGAGCCACAGCGCCAGCCTTCCAGATACTTCCTTTTGTGACGTTCTTCCCTAGTTCATCTCAGTGCATCTTCTTTGAAGTTTCATGTAGTTCTCCTCAGAGCTGGATTGTTTCATTAAAGTAGGACATTTTCATGTGGTCAAGTGC
Organism: Oryctolagus cuniculus; assembly: GCF_964237555.1. Taxonomy (NCBI): domain Eukaryota; kingdom Metazoa; phylum Chordata; class Mammalia; order Lagomorpha; family Leporidae; genus Oryctolagus; species Oryctolagus cuniculus. Next base: position 69,250,973 of record NC_091434.1, read on the forward strand.
AATCAAGGTTTCGGTCATCAGAGTAGAGTAGATCAGTAAAGAGTTTTCTATAGTATTATAAAATCTAATAATGTTTAATAGTGTTTATTTTTAAAATACCTATTTTACTTTTTACAAGATAAGTTTGTTCTATTTCAAATTTAAAAAACTTATTTTTTTAAAGATTTATTTATTATTTGTAAGTCAGAGTTACAGAGAGGGAGAGAAGAGAGAGATCTTGCATCTGCTGCTTCACTCCCTAGAAAGCCACGAAGTCTGGGGGCTGGGCCAGGGCAAAGCCTAGAGCTGGGAGAGTCTTCCTGGTCTCCCACATGGTATTGCAGGGACCCAAACACTTAGACTGTCTTTTGCTACTTTTCTCAGGTGCATTAGCAGGAAATTGGATCCGAAGTGGATCCGAAGTTGGACTCAAACCAGCTCCCATGGCCGGCGCCGTGGCTCACTAGGCTAATCCTCCGCCTGGCGGCGCCGGCACACTGGGTTCTAGTCCCGGTTGGGGCGCCGGATTCTGTCCCGGTTGCCCCTCTTCCAGGCCAGCTCTCTGCTGTGGCCAGGGAGTGCAGTGGAGGATGGCCCAGGTGCTTGGGCCCTGCACCCCATGGGAGACCAGGAAAAGCACCTGGCTCCTGGCTCCTGCCATCGGATCAGTGTGGTGCGCCGGCCGTGGCGGCCATTGGAGGGTGAACCAACGGCAGGGGAAGACCTTTCTCTCTGTCTCTCTCTCTCTCACTGTCCACTCTGCCTGTCAAAAAAAAAAAAACAGCTCCCATATGGGATGCTGGCATTGCAGGCAGCAGCTTTACCCTTAAGCCACAATACCGATGCCTAATTTTTTTAAAAAAATCTTGGGGGCCAGTACTGTGGCACAGCAGGTTAAAGCCCTGGCCTGTAGCACCTGCATCCCATATGGGTGCTGGTTCCAGACCCGGCTGCTCCTCTTCTGATCCAGGTCTCTCTGTGGCCTGGGATAGCAGTAGAGGATGACCCAAGTCCTTGGGCCTCTGTACCCACGAGGGAGACCCGGAATAAGCTCCTGGCTCCTGGCTTCGGATTGGCGCAGCTTCCAGCCGTTGCAGCCATTTGGGGAGTGAACCATCGGATGAAAGACCTCTCTCTCTCTGTCTCTACCTCTCTCTGTAACTCTTTCAAATAAATAAAATAAATCTTTAAAAAAATCTTAACCTGCATTTTTTCCCTTTGTTTTTGAAATGAGTCAGATTGGGATTAAGCAGGAAATCTGATTGACAGGGTTAGGTCACAAAAATATAAATGAGTATATGAAGCATAGATTGTTTCTAAAGCAGAGAGACGTAGAATTTTCTAGAAACACAAGGATTCTTAGGCTACTCTTCATGGATGATCTTCAGGGATTCTTAAATATCATATAATGAGAATGTTTGAATTTGTGTCAGCATTTTTCTAAGGTGAGGGCATAGATTTTCATAAAGATCTAAGACTTCAGAAAGGCTAAGTTCCATCATAAAAGATTTTTCTATAATTTTAATTCAACAGAATAAAGGATTTGCTAATGTTTGACTTATTTCAAGATGTCAACCCTTCCTCATTTAACAGTTGAGGAAAATAAGATTCAGAGAGGTTGATTGACATGCCCAGTAACACAAAATTAATTCTTAATTTTTAGCCTTTCATTTTTCTTGACAAAATTATATTCTCTTTTTTTTCCTTTTATCTGTTTCACACCCTTTTACTTAGGGCGATGATGAAAGCTTAAAATAGTTCATTTAGTATATTTTTGCCCAACTCCAAAATGTGTTCCTTGGTCTAAGGTCATTTTTTGATAATGAGTCTTGGAGGAATATCCTTTGAAATGGAGACACATTTTTTTTTTTTAATTTTTTATTTGAGAGGTAGAGATATAGACAGTGAGAGGGAGAGACAGAGAGAAAGGTCCTCCCTCCATTTGTTCACTCCCAAAATGGCCACAACAGCTGGAGCTGTGCTGATCCGAAGCCAGGAACCAGGAGCTTCCTCCTTGTCTCCCGTGGGGATGCAGGGACCCAAGCATTTGGGCCATCTTCTACTGTTTTCCTAGGCCATAGCAGAGAGCTGGATTGGAAGTGGAGCAGCTAGGACTAGAACTAGCGCCCATATGGGATGCCGGCGCCACAGGTGGAGGATTAACCCATTGTGCCATGGCACCGGTCCCTGAAATGGAGACACATTAACAGTACTTCTAATCATCTAACACCAAGTCTGAATGAGTAGAATTAGTATAAGAAATGTCAATAATTTTGTTACATGTGTGGGAAAAGTGGTTTTGGGATTTGTGAATTCCATGCTCTTTTGTACTGTGCCCCCAGTTCCCAAGTTTTCTAGCCTGAATACTGTTCCTTTTTTCTCCTTCTGCATCTTCTTTCCCTTGGGTGTGTTTTGATATATGTGCATGCTGTGTAGAGCCATGGGAAAGCAGCATTACATCGTGTAGATAGCATGATGGCTTGTCTAAAAGTAAAAGCCATTAGCCAAGTATTGTTTGTGAGACTGTGGTTTAAACATTGAAGTTCTTGTATAATGAAAAGCAAAGTGACTTTGTGTATTAAATGCAGATTTCAGACACTATTATTATGTGATCTGATCTAAAATATTTAGACGCTTGTTTGAAACTGACTTGTAGAACGATAGTTTGTTTATTCCTAGTCAGAATTTCATCTTGAAGCTCTATTTCCCAATAATGTAGGAAAGTAGCTTTTCTTCTCTTTTACTTTTTTGAAAGTATTTTCTTTTTTGTTACATATGCATACAGAAGAACCTTTTATGCAGAAGTTTTGTTGTTATAAAAATTGCAAAATTAGTCTGTTAATGTTTTGACATTTTACTAGCTCCCATTCGGTAAATTAAAAAGGAATTTATAGGGTCAGATGTATGGCTCCAGTGGTTGAGTCGCTGCTTGGGACACCTCTATCCCATATCCAAAAGCCTGGTTTGAGTCCCAGTTACTCTGCTTCTAATCCAACTTCCTGCTAATGCACACCCTGGGAGGCAGCAGATGATGGCTCATGTAATTGGGTATCTGTCATATATGTGGGAAACTCAGATTGAGTTCCATTCTCCTGGCCTTGGCCTGGTCCAGCCCTGTCTGTTGCAGGTATTTGGGACATTAACCAGTGGATGGAAGCTCTCTGTCTCTCTGTCTTTATGCCTTTCAATTAAAATGAAAATAAATAAATGTAAAAATTTGTTAAAAGGGACTTTGTAGAAAAATTTTAAAATACACACCAAAAATTCATAAAATATATTATTTCAAAGTTATAACATGAATGCATATTCTTTGTAAACAATAAGATAGCATGGATATACATGGCAAAAAGTGAAAGTGCCCCTTAATCTCCATTAAAGAAAACAAACTGTTTATTAAGGTATGAACTCATCAGTGGTTTCTGCATTCAGCAGTTAATAGCTTGTTTGCGTATGTTCAATTACACTATTGTTTGGGTTCTTCTAGCAATAGAAGAATCTATGGCAGGATGAAGAACAATAAGTTTTAAAAATTATTCTGCCGCATGTTTCTCTGTTAGCAGATAAGCAGACTGTTTCTTGCTGCTGCTTTCACAGACACATTAGCAGGGAACTGGATTAGAAGTGGAACAGCTGGGACTTGAACCGGCACCCATATGCCTTGAGCTTAAAATAGATGAGGAAAGTATCAGAGAAATTTTCAAGTGGCCTATTTCCTCCCAGCATTTTATCTTGAAAATTTTCAAGCATTCAGGACAGTTGAAAGAATTTTACAGTGATTACTTATGTATCTACCACATAGATTTTACTTTTATATTTGATTATGCTAGCTTTTTCACATAGCTGTCCATCCTTCCATCCCTCTACTAGTTCATCTTACTTTTTAAAAATACATTTTGAGGCCAGCGCCATGGCTCAATAGGCTAATCCTCCGCCTTGCGGCACCGGCACACCCGGTTCTAGTCCCGGTCAGGGCGCCGGATTCTGTCCCGGTTGCCCCTCTTCCAGGCCAGCTCTCTGCTGTGGCCCGGGAGTGCAGTGGAGGATGGCCCAAGTGCTTGGGCCCTGCACCCACATGGGAGACCAAGAAAAGCACCTGGCTCCTGCCTTCGGATCAGTGCACTGCGGCAGGCGCATCGCGCCGGCCTCGGCGGCCATTGGAGGGTGAACCAACGGCAAAAGGAAGACCTTTCTCTCTGTCTCTCTCTCTCACTGTCCACTCTGCCTGTCAAAAAAAAAATAAATAAATAAAAAATAAAAAAATACATTTTGAAGTAAATTACAGACATTGACATGTCTTAAGTATCTCAGCTTGCATATTATTAATGAGGTCAGTATTTGCAGTAATTTTCTTTAGATGGTGAAAAACACAGAACTTAAAGGTATATTTGCTGGGGCCGGTGCTGTGGCATAGCGGGTTAATGCCCTGGCCTGAAGTGCTGGCATTCCATATGGGCGCCAGTTTGAGACCTGGCTGCTCTACTTCCGATCCAGCTCTCTGCTATGGCCTGGGAAAGCAATAGATGACCCAAGTTCTTGGGCCCCTACACTCGCATGGGAGACCCAGAGGATGTTCCTGGCTCCTGGCTTCGGATCAGCGCAGCTCCGGCCGTTGCAGCCAATTGGGGAGTGAACCATTGGATGGAAGACCTCTCTATCTCTCTGCCTCTCCTCTCTTTCTTTCTAACTCTGACTTTCAAATAAATAAATAAATCTTAAAAAAAGCTATATTTGCTGATTTTTTATTTTTTTTATTTTATTTATTTTTTAAAGATTATTTATTTGAAAAGCAGAGTTACAGAGATCAGAAAGAGAGGGGCGGGGTCTTTCATCTACTGGTTCACTCCCCAGATGGCCACAATGGCTGGAGCTGCACTAATCCAAAGCCAAGAACCAGGAGCCAGGAGCTTCTTTGGGTCTCCAATGCTGGTGCTGGGGCCCAAGGAATGGGGCTATCTTTGACTGCTTTTCCAGGCCTTAGCAGAGAGCTAGATCAGAAGTGGAGAAGCTGGGACTCGAACTGGCACCCATATGGGATGTGGACACTGCAGGCAGCAGCTTTACCCGCTATGCCACAGTGCCGGCCCTTATTTGCTGATTTTTGATACTGCACTTGATCTTAACCAAAAGGCCAAGAAGCCATAGCTGATTTTTTTTAAAGATTTTTATTTATTTATTTGACAGGTAGAGTTACAGACAGTGAGAGACAGAGACAGAGACAGAGAGAAAGGTCTTCCTTCCGTTGGTTCACTCTCCAAATGACTGTGACGGCTGGAGCTGCGCCGATCTGAAGCCAGGAGCCAGGTGCTTCTTCCTAGTCTCCTACGTGGGTGCAGGGGCCTAAGCACTTGGGCCATCCTCCACTGTTATCCCAGGCCACAGCAGAGAGCTGGACTGAGGAGCAACCAGGACTAGAACCCAGTGCCCATATGGGATGCTGGTGCCGCAGGCGGAGGATTAACCTAGTGCGCAAGGGCGCCGGCCCCCATAGCTGATTTTTGAAAAATGCACACAACTAGGTAACCTCAGAGGACTTTTTTGTGTTTAAAATATACATAACAAAAAGCTTAGTATTACAGCTGTTTTTAAGTATACAGTTTAGTGGCCTTAAATACGTTCCCAGTCAACCGTCTGCAATCTATATCTCTAGAACTTTTTCATTGTCTCTTGCTGAAACTTCATTCCTTTAATTAAACAATGACTTCTTATGTTTTTCCCCCTCTACTTCTCCAGCCAGCCACTGGCAACTAATATTCTACTTTGTCCCTCGATAAATTTTACTTTTTCAGGTACTTCATATAAGTGGAATCATACAATCTTTGTTCTTTTGCATCTTTCTGGCGTATTTAATTTGTCATAATATTTTCAAGGCACATCCATGTGGTAGCATGTGTCAGAATTTCTTTCGTTTAAGTTTAGGTGACTTATGTTTAGGTTGTTAATGCTTTTCTGTGTTTTCTTAATGATTTTTCCTTAAACAAAGCACCCTGTGTAGCAGTATTTAGGGACTGCTGTGTATTCTAATGATACCTTCTTATAATTATGGTCTACTTGCTGTAGACACCAGGTACCCTTTCTAATTTTTCAGTTTGAGGTGAGGAGCAGCAAGTATACAGTCATGGGAGAACACCAAATGTGGGTGGATTTATAGAATGTCTTTGAGGAGATAACTTCTTTGGACTTTCTAAGGGTCCTTCTGGCTCTAGAGATGCAGGAATATATGTGACTTGCCTTTTTTAATATGCTGACAGACAAAATGTAGATATTTAATAAATTCCATAGACTTTGTATTTTTAACAAAGGGCTACTATTTTGAAACTGAGAGTCTCAAATCCATAGGAGCAAGTGGTCTACAGAAAAGTGTTAAGCCCTGATCTCTCTAAACAAAGTAATTCTGCTTGTCTTCAGGGAGCTGGTGCTAGTTGGAACCAGGAATTTAGTGTTGCCCAACCTGGCAATTTATCAAGAAAAATCAGGAAACTGGATTTTTATATAAAGCTTATGACTTCCTAATGTTGGCAACTAATACAACTATAGAGATTATACTTTGCATGTCAAAGAAAATGAATCTGTGGGCCAAAGTCATTCTGTCCTCTGACAGTTTATGACCTTTGCTAGTTGAGGAAAAACTCAGAGCTCTTCTCAAAAATATAGCAGAAAGTTTTACTGTTGATTATGAAATATTTGTTTAAAAGATTTTAAAATTTTATGTGAAAGGCAAAGTTACAGAGGGAGAGGGAGAGAGGGAAAGAAGGAGAGAGGGAAAGAGGGAAAGAGGGAGAGAGGGAAAGAGAGAGAGAGAGAATCTTCTATTTACTGGTTCATTCCCCAAATGGCTGCAACAGTTGGAGCTGGGCCAACCTGAAGCCAGGAGCCAGGAGCTGCTTCTGGGTCTCCCACCTAGATGGCAGGGGCCCAAGCACTTAAGCCATCTTCTACTGCTCTCCCAGGTGCATTAACAGGAAGTGGAGCAACCTCAACTTGAACCAGCGCCCCTATGAGCTGCTGGCATTGCAGGTAGTGACTTTACCTGCTATGCCACAGCACCTGCTCTGCATGAAATATTTTTTAAAGCTACATGATTTATATTTCAAGCAGTTAAATTTTTGATATCCAATTCCTGAGACCATTTTAGAAATAAGATGTGTGTTTCTCTATGTATTTATATCTATAACCAATCTATTTTTATTTTTATTCCTAAAATTACCCTCACAATCAGAATACTACTATTAGTTGTTCTAAAAATTTCAGACATTTCTGAAATATGTAGAAAGTGAAAGGCTTGTCTACCTCCTACCCCACATCACTATTGTGTTTATTATATAAACTTAACACTTGCAAATGACACAATACCATTGATCTGTAGTTTTGTTCAGAGCTTAACACCACTTACTACTCCTTACTGATGAGGTCATGAAGATACCTGATAGGAGTATGTGGTAGTTTCATTTGTATTTACTTCCTGAAAAATTGTGTGATGATAATTGCAGTTTATGTTTTTATTTTTAGAAATTATTATTATTATTTAAAGATTATTTATTTGAGAGGCAGAGTTACAGAGAGAGGGAGAGACAGAGAGGTCTTCCATCCGCTGGTTCACTACCCAACTGGCTGCAATGGGCAGAGCTGGGCCAGTCCAAAGCAAGGAGCCAGGAGCTTCCTCCGGGTCTCCCACGTGGGTGCAGGGTCCCAAGCACTTGGGCCATCTTCTACTTCTTTCCCAGGCCATAGCAGAGAGCTGGATCGCAAGTGAAACAACCGGCACTTGAACTGGCACTCATATAGGATGCTGGCAGTGGAGGCAGCAGCTTTACCCACTGCGCTACAGCACCAGCCTCTGTAGTTTCTGTCTTTCTTTTTTTTTTTTTTCAACTTTTATTTAATGTTGTTTCTTTTTGATGTCGTAATAGTGTTGTAAAATTCAGTGTGGTAATTATTGTACAACTCTGTGCCCATACTTAGAATTACAGAATTGTACTTTTTAAGTGGGTGAATAACATCTCAATAAAGCTCTTTTTTTTTTTTTTTTTAATTTGACAGGTAGAGATATAGACAGTGAGAGAGAGAGAGAGAAAGATCTTCCTCCTGTTGGTTCACTACCCAAATGGCCGCCACAGCCAGCGCTGATCCGGGCCACAGCAGAGAGCTGGACTGGAAGAGGAGCAACCGGGACTAGAACCCGGTGCCCATATGGGATGCTGGCTGCTGGCGCCGCAGGCGGAGGATTAACCAAGTGAGCCACGGTGCTGGCCCCAATAAAGCTGTTTTAAAATAAGTAAATAAAAAAGATCCCTCTGGCTACAATTTTAAGAATGGGTTGGAGGAGATCTAGAAGGATTCAGGGCACTTGTTAGATGGCTATTGCCAGTTGTAGCTGATGAGCATGGTTCTATTTCAGTAAACACATTTTGGAAGAATAGGAGTATTAATTTTTTCATTTAATTGGAAGCAGAGTAACTGGGACTCAAACAAGATACTCAGATATGGGATGTGGACAAAGACATGTGGTGACTTAACTGCTTTGCCACATGCCTGCCCCATCCTTCAGGTCTTTTAAAGTTCTTTTTATCTTTCTTTAAAATTATTTTCTTGCAACTACAGAATATTTGTCCTATAGTTTCCCACAGTCTGCATTTCAATACTGGTGGTGAACATTTTTTTTGTCCCTTCTATTTTTCTGTAAATTGATTACATTTGGATCAATGATCTTCAGTGAAGGTACTTTTGCTTTCCAGGAGACGTTTGATAATGTCTGTAGACATTTTGTCACAACTGGGGGATGCTGTTGGCATCTAGTGTGTGGAGGCCAGGTGCTACTGAATATGGCACAATGCACAAGAGACTCCCTTCCCAAGAAAGAATTCGCCAACTCAAAATGTCAGTGGTGCTGAGGCTGAGAAGCCCCCATCTGGAGCCTTACATTCAAATTTAACTGGTTTTGGTCTGATTCTCTTTCTTTTTGTGATGTTAGGAGCTATTAGTAAGTTTGTAGGCCCATTAATTTATTAGGAGCTTACAGGAGGGTGATATTCTAATCCTTCCTCTTTCTTTTCCCTCTCTTTCTTCCTTCTCTGGAATACCTTTGTAAAGAGAAACTAAATTTTGTCAATTAATCCCTGAGGTTTTCCTTTTCTTTTCCAGTCAACAATATTTTATATTTTATTACAGGTTGATCTCCTATCAAGAGTTTTTGGCATTTGAATCTGTCTTATGTGCTCCAGATTCCATGTTCATAGTGGCTTTCCAATTGTTTGACAAGAGTGGAAATGGAGAAGTGACATTTGGTAAGGGGAAAATAAGATTATAAGTGATAAATAAAATTAATATGTTCGTCCAGTCTTCAATTTAAATCTGGTAACTGAATATATTTTGTTTGTTCTAGTCAGTAAATGAAGTATTAATTTCCTAAAAGTATTTTTACATGGCTTTATTTTCTTCATTAGACTTTCATAAAAGCACTAAACTATTACAAATTAAGAAATATAGGAATACTGTTTATTCAGTTCATTGAGTCATTGACACTTTCTCATTCCTAAAATAGCTGGTGTAAACTGTTCTTGTTTTGGGACAGTGTAGGCAAAATTTTTATGAAGTAGATTGTGAACAACATGGAGCAATGTTCTCATTCCTTAAGGGAAGTTTGGATGGGAAGTTCAGAGCTTCTCTGTAGCATTTTTTCAAAATCGCTACTGTGTCATTTTAATATCAAGAATGAGACTGAAGAAGAGAGTTTAGGCAAAATTAATTAGCATTCTCTGAGCCTGTATTTTAGAATTTTGGCTTTAGGAAACAAGGCTAGAATATGAGTTGGATGTGAAAATTGATTTAAATCCTTTGGCAGATGTATACTCTAACATGTTGTTGAGATCTCCCAGTGTAGAAACTGGGATTTTTATTTGTAACCATGTAGTAGATGGCAGGGGCTCAGCTGCTCCATCCCTCACATGCTGCCTCCCATTATCATTAGCACTAGCTTTAGCAGGAAGCTAGAATCAGGGGCGGAGCGGGGACACAAGCCCAGGCATTCTGATATTGGATATAGATATCCCAAATGTTATCGTAACCACTATACCAAATGCCTTCCCCAGTAATCATTTTTAAGAGTACAGTAGTGTTAAGTCTGTTCACATTGCTGTGAAACAGATCTTTAAAACTTTTTCATCATGCAGAGCTGAACTTGGGTCCCTTTTATTGCATGAATTGTCATTTAAATTTATTGAGAAATCCTGAAAATCAGGCTTTCCCTGAGCCTAGTGTTAAAGATTTATTCACTGTTGTGTTTGCGTTATCAGAAGGTGTCCTTTAGTTAAACCTGAAGTAAGAAGTATCACAGTAATGATAAGAATGGTGGTAAAGTATAAGTAAATTGGAAGGATTAGTGAGTGGTGCCTTTGGCTATAACCTTGATGGGCACATTTTATGGCTTGGCACTTACTATTTCCTTTCTTCTGCCCATTGACCCATTGTCTTCTGTATGAGAGGACTTTCCTAAATAAATACTGTTTCCATTTGGAACTCTAGATTTCTGCTTTTATCTTGGCATTTTCCTTGCTTTAGAGCAAGCTCTCACCACTTTGCCTCCTGAAAAATGTTGACTTTCCTCAGAAATACCTATATTCGTAGTTGAAAGCATTGAATCCATAACGTCTCTTTGTTCAATATTAGCCCTGTACTACTAATAATGCTGCATTTTCTGTCTTCGATAGGTATCACATCTGCTCACATGTTTCACTTCAAAATGTGGTGTAGAAATGCTTGTGAAACAGTTTCTAAGGATGTCTGAGTTAGTGACAATATACTTGTTTTTATATCATGTGTGGTTTAAAAATTAGATTTCTCAAAACCAAATTCTAATTTATTTTGTTCACCTACTTTGGGTACCATGGTTCTTTGTGTCTCCTCCATTTGACTGCTTTTTGCAATTTCTATTTTAAAAGATAAGGCTCTCAAGTCATTTCATTCTACGGACTAACAATATGGACTCATGCCATTGTTGGTTGGTAGATGACAATGAGTGTAGAAGGTAGCTGAGTAGTTGGTTTTTATGTACCTTATTTCATTCAAATGAAAGTTTATAGTTGTTAGGTCTCAGCTTTATCATTCTATAGAGCTTTTATTTTTCTCTTGAACTATTATATGAGTTAGGATTTCAATGAAATAGAATTTAAAACAGAACAAATCCATTTTAGTTTTTATAGTACCTGGTTTGAACTGAAGAACATATGAACTCTGCAATATCTTGCTTTCATTCTTTCACTTCATAATCTACAGACAAGAAGATTATTATGAAATAAGAAAAACCTGTTTCCCCCTTTCAACGTTGTTCCTGGGATCCCTGGCCAGCTGGATGGCTTTCTCAATGGTGCTAACCTATTTGCTCAGGACGATGACCATTTCCTCTTTCTGTCCTGCCTCCCTGGTTTTGAGGATCTATTTTTAGACAAATTTCTTAATAAAGTTAAAGGAATCATAAATGAGAGATAGTTTATATTTTTAAGAAAAGAGGAAAAGCACTGAAACTGTTACCTACAACAAATGCTATTTAACAAGATTTCTAAGGCCCACTTATTTCAGGCTGTATCCAAAACTACAGAATTTCTGCATAAGGAAATAATTAACTTGCTGTTTATTTTCACAGAATTTTAGATATGTGATGAGGGTCAGTTTTTATGTTTGTACCCACTTAATAATTGTGCTTATATATTTATAGACACATGTTTAGGTAGAAGGAAATTTTAGATCCATCCTAGCTACAGTTAAATCCTTTTCATGTCAATGGCCTTATGTTTTCTATTTTGGAGCTATTTAAAGTATAGTCTTCTCTTGTGCATAACTGAGGAGAAAAACTTAGGAGAGATTATTGGATGCAAGGTGCAGTGCAAACCTATGATGCCATCAGTAACTCTCATGGACTAAAATGATAATGTTATCTCTGTACTTATATATATTGTTCTCATCTATGCTTTTGTTTTTTTAGATATGCTTTGTATACACATCAAATTATAAACTTAAACTTGTGCATCTTTGCAAGTTTTATATAAACAGCAATATTGAACATTTAACTTGAGTGCTGGACAAGGTGCTTTTGTTGTTAGAGATGCCTCCATTCTGGAGAGAGGACTTACATTGAGGCCTTGGTAATCCATTGGAGAAGATGAAGGCTCAGAAAAGGGTTCTGAAGTTTTTTTGTTTTGTTTTGTTTTTTAAGAGTAAATTAAACCATTAGTTAATTATTTCCTTTTTGATGTTCTTTTAATAAAACTTCTAATGCATGCTGTGAATAATCACGTAATGGCTTGTGTATCTGTTACTGCCAGGTGGCATGAGCCTTGTAGAGGCCATTGCATGACTGGTGTGTGCTATACATAGTGTAAACTTGCCTTGGTTTCCCTATTGTCCACTAGTGTACTGGATACCCCGCTTGATATAACTGGATGAGGTAACCTAGATAAGCAGTTATACTACCTTGTGTTGTCAATAGCTGCCATGCATTTACCCCAAATTTTTCAAAAAGCCTGTTGCTTTGACAAAGATATAATCATTCTAAACAAACAAACAAAAAAACCCCTTATCTCTTAACTAATAAATGAGTAAAAAACAGGTTATATGTTCTGAACTCTGTTTTAAAAACTCACAAACCTTGTGTTCCCCAGTGTTTGTCTAGGAAAGGGAACTCAAAGTGAACTTTTGCAAGGGTGCATCCTCATCCTCTGTAGAAACCTCAGAAGTCAAGGATTCCTTTTGATTTAGTACTCTGTTTGACCATTAACTTGTATGGCAAATAAAAATGTGTTCATTTATACCTCTAAAATAGGCTCTTCTTCCCTAAAGGAAAGAATGGCTTGGGTTGGTTTAGGCATAACCACTGCTATTATTTAGCAGGGGTGGGGAGCCTTTTTCCTGCCAAGGGCCATTTGGTTATTTATAACATCATTTGGGCCATACAAAATTATCAGCTTAAAAATTAATCTTCTATAGACTTATTGAATTTCAGTTGCATTTGCTTTGGCAGGGCTAGGCTAAATTATTTTGCAGGCCTTATATGACCTACCAGCTGGACATTCCCAACCCCTGATTTAAAGGGACAGGAGACAGAAATGTAGATATATGTGTACTTTTTCAATGGATACAAAGCTATAGAGATGCAATAATATGAAATTCTATGGTAATAAACACCTATTATAATTTGGTAGACATAGAGCTTTGTCTGAGTGCTTAATTAAAGGAGGATAAATTTATGAGATTCTTTTCTTTGTTTTGCTCTCAGACATTGCAGAGAAAGTCATTTTATTTATTTATTTATTTATTTATTTTTGACAGGCAGAGTGGACAGTGAGAGAGAGAGAGACAGAGAGAAAGGTCTTCCAGAGAAAGTCATTTTTAAAAAATATACAGGAGTAGTGTGTAGTTTCAGGCAAAAAAAAAAAAAAAAAAAAAAAAAAAAAAAAAAGGATCCAATATTATTAGTTTTTATAGCATTTGATAGCAAACTGTTGGAACATCTACCTTCTTTAGGAGTAGATATGCTCTTGAAATGTGAACTCATCTTTCCTGAAAATTGAATGTTGTCATACATATGTTTGGCAGCCTGATTGCTGTATTGACTGTGCAGTAATCCCTTCTGGAGGTAGGTAAAGGGCTAATAGAAATACATTTCCCTAGAGAAACAGAGGTCCAAGAAACCAGTGACCCTCCTGGGAATAGAACCCAGAAGTCTAGGACTGAGTCTACATGCTAGGTTGGTTGGGACTTTTACAAGTTCCTGTTGTTGGTCTTTTGTTGTTGTTGTTGTTTGTTTTCTTTTTTGACCTCCTAGTTGTTCCTTCTCTTTCCTTCCAATTTTTCTTTCACTGAAAAACTTCACTTCCACAAGTTTCACCATCGGTTTTGTTCAGTTACAAACAAGGATATTCACTGTTGATGGTGGGAGTCCTAAAAGCCTCTCTGACTTCACTTTAAGAACCATACAGGTGAAACTCAGCTATTGAGGATTTTTTTCCCCTTGACAATAAGAATATTTGGCCTCAAGCCTGTAAGTTGGAAGCAGTGGCTCCTGCTGGGCTGGAATCCTTGGAATCAGGATGTCGTTGGGCTGATGGTAGGTGGGCTGTGTCACAGGGCTGATGGCTTGTATACCTACAGGAGGAGTTCTCTGGCCACACCGTTGGTACAGCAGCTCCTTCCAGGCTCATTCATGGAACAGGCATGGTGGCAGTCTTGGAGAAGAGTGCCAGCCCCGGTCAGAGGTAATTTTGTACTGCAGAAAGGTGAACAAGACCAATTAGGAAGCTCCCATAAGAACCAGGGGAGGGATGAGGGTGGATGACGTGGGGAGACATAGTGTGGGCTGCTGGGGAAATTAAATCCTCTGTTAATACATATTTATGGAATGTATATGCTTCAATTAGTGTTTCATCTAGACCAAGCATTATAAGCGACTGATACAGCTAAGCTGACTAATGTTATACGTCTGTGAACATTTTTACTTAATCACAGTTTCCACCATCAGCTTTCCTCCTGACAAATCGGTGTGCTCCTCTTCTTTGAGCAAAGAGAACATAATGACAGGCTACTTTTGTATCTGGCCCCAATTCCCATTTCAGTAGCATTATAAACCATCCCTTTCATAAGCCCATGCTCTGCAGGAAGTGAAAAAGTGGCCTGTTGTTTTCTACAAATCAGAAAGCGAATGGATTCCTGTTTCTTTTAGAAATGCCAACCTAGTATAAAACACTGGATCATGATCATGCTGCCAATAAGATGTTAAGTATTACATCCCTTTCTTTGAAGCCAGGATTATGGCCACTGTGAGATAGCACTCTTCAGGAATTCTATTTTAGGGCTGAAGATCCTTGTTTGCCACTGGAAAGACGGGATTCTCTCAGGGAGGGAAGGTGCGGGGGGAGGCTTGCTGTGCAGTTCCAGTTAGATGAATTGGATACATCTGACATTAATGATGTTCCCTTTCATATCATGCAGGACCTGACACATCTGAGTAAGATAAGAACATCAGTTGTTTGAGAAATTGCCTCACACATATGTCTGTTCTCCAGTTCTGGAACTTTTATATAATTTTTTTTTTGGATAAGCTTATCCTGGTAAAAGTACAAGTGGTGGCTATGAATTGGATTTCAGAACAATAGCTGTATTAATTATTTCTGTGATGTTCCTGAACTAGCCTCAGGAAGCTGCTAGTGGAAATAACAGAAGGGAAGTAGGATACATCTCCAGAGGTGCCAAAGAAGATTTGAAATTTTATTAGTGCCAGTAGCTATAGTTGTATCCCATGACATGACTGAGATGATTAGAAGTGTCTGGGGGCTAGTTAATAAGCCACAGTATATAATAATGATCATAATAAAATCACGGACAAAGCTGCCAAGTGACCACTGGGGATAAGTAGAAAATATCCAAACAAATACTCATGGAAATGACACTTCTGAATTTGGGGAGATTACTGTGAGGCATTAAAATCATGATTTTAATTGTTTCAGAGAAATTCTGGAATCTCATTTAAAGATGCTAGGAATAGAATGTCTAGCTAAAGTTTTATTATAAAGGTATTTTCCCAAGTATGAATTGTACATTTTAAGTTATAAAATATCCTTTTTGTGATTAGAGGAAAAAATTTCTTTATTTTTTTTGAAAGTGAGAGTTACAGAGAGAGAGGGAGAGAGGGAGACATCTTCTATCTACTGGTTCACTCCTCAAATGACCACAACAGCCTGGGCTGGGCCAGGCCAAAGCCAGGAGCCAGGAGTTTCTTCTGAGCCTCCCACGTAGGTGCAGGGGCCCAGGGACTTAGGCTATCTTCTGCTGCTTTCCCAGGCACAACAGCAGGGAGCTGGATTGGAACAGGAGTAGCCAGGACCAAAAACCGGTGCCATATGGGATGCAGGCATTGCAAGCCATGGCTTAACTCATTATGCCTCAGCGTTGGCCTCAGAGAAAAAAGTTTCTATAAATTTTCTTCATTTGAAAGCTTTGAATCTTGACTTGATTTGATGTAGTTTCATACTTGAGATTCTGAGATTTTCTGTTTTTATAAAAAGGATTCAGTTTCATTCCACCATTATATAAAAATTATCTAGTTAACAATATGTATAATTCTTACCTAATGAGTTTTAGGAGTTGTGCCCTTTACAATAAAGGTTGCTATTAAATAACTTAGTCCCTTTAATTATTAATTTTAATTAAATGCATGTAGAAATTTAAATTATCCTGATTCCTGCTTTCCATCAACTTTTTTTTTCTTTCTTTTTTATTTTTTTATTTATTTTTTGACAGGCAGAGTGGACAGTGAGAGAGAGAGACAGAGAGAAAGGTCTTCCTTTGCCTTTAGTTCACCCTCCAATGGCTGCCGTGGCCGGTGCACTGCGGCCAGCGCACCACGCTGGTCCGATGGCAGGAGCCAGGTACTTATCCTGGTCTCCCATGGGGTGCAGGGCCCAAGCACTTGGGCCATCCTCCACTGCACTCCCTGGCCACAGTAGAGAGCTGGCCTGGAAGAGGGGCAACCGGGACAGAATCCGGCGCCCTGACAGGGACTAGAACCCGGTGTGCCGGCGCCGCTAGGTGAAGGATTAGCCTAGTGAGCCGGGGCGCTGGCACTTTTTCTGTTAAACATTATAAATAAATTAATTTGGGAGTAGAAGCAGCTGGTTAATTAAATTAGATTGTAAATTTTTTTTTTCTTCCACAATATTTTTAACCCTAGATCTTTTGCAACCTATCTTAATTATTTTTTTTTTTTTTTTTTTTTTGACAGGCAGAGTGGACAGTGAGAGAGAGAGAGACAGAGAGAAAGGTCTTCCTTTTTGCCGTTGGTTCACCCTCCAATGGCCGCCGCGGCCGGCGCGCTGCGGCCGGCGCACCGCGCTGATCCGATGGCAGGAGCCAGGAGCCAGGTGCTTTTCCTGGTCTCCCATGGGGTGCAGGGCCCAAGCACCTGGGCCATCCTCCACTGCACTCCCTGGCCACAGCAGAGGGCTGGCCTGGAAGAGGGGCAACCGGGACAGAATCCGGAGCCCCGACCGGGACTAGAACCCGGTGTGCCGGCGCCGCTAGGCGGAGGATTAGCCTAGTGAGCCGCGGCGCCGGCCAACCTATCTTAATTATTATACAAACTTTAACATTTTACAATTTGAAATTTCTTATAGGTTTAAGGATAATCTTTTTTTATTGGTTAGAAACCAGGATCTCATGTATTACTGCTATTGAGTGAATCCTTGGCTTTTAGAAAAAACAAAAAACAAAAAACATGCATTTAATTTGTTTTTAGGTAAGGTGAAAATACTTGACATAATTTGAACACTGAAATACTGCTATTACTTAGGTAAGAAATGAATCCTGCACTCCTTTTGAAAGAAAAGATGAGAATCCCATCTCCCCAGTGACATCCAATGCTGCCTTCTAACTTTGTTGATTGCTGTAGTCTGTTTAGAGCTGTAGCACTGAGTTCAGACTGGTAGAATTTCCAGTTCTGTATTCTTAGACTCCTCTGCCCCAGTAGTAATGCTTTTATTAAGAAAAAGTATATATAAAATTAAAGGGAATCCATTAAACTATTTACAATATGAGATTGATATCTCATTCAATTTGCAGAAATATAAGTGAAAATAGCATAGAATATAAAACATTAAATGTATATTTACTAATTCTTCTAAAACCCTTTCACTAATAAAATTGGCTTGAATTTGAGAATAATTTCATTCTTAAGACATCAATGAAACAGACTTCCTGCTTTCTTAATTTTGTTAATGATTTTTTTTTTTTTTGGCATGAGCTTCTAAATTAGTCTATAGAGTCTATGCTTGTTAAAGTATCAGTCATTTGTGAATTGACATCTTTTAGTAAACATAGAACTGTGTAAGAAGTGATGACCTTGGTAGTGCATGACGACAAGCTGCCAGAAGGTTCTGGTTGTATATTACACAGCGTGATGGTGCCTATCTAAAAGTTAGTATACTGGGTTTGGTTCTTTATTTAAAAATAAATCACTAATTTCACTTATCCTAAAATATTTTAATAGTTTAGTCTAATAATCATGGATTTTATGGGGATTTTGAAGCTTTGTGTCAAGACCATATTTTTGACAATATCAGAAGCTGTTAATAAGGTGCTTGCTGCTGAGTTAATGATATGCTTTTGGTAGTATTTCTTATACCTATCTTCAATAGACATATTCAGGCTAGTGTGAATGTAATAATCAAGCCTCAATCAAACCATACTTAGTATGACAAATATTGTATTATACTGTAATTTAGGTATTCATGCTTCTGATAAAGGGCTTAATTCGACTCCTTGAGGAACTTGGAAAACACTATTGATTTTATACTAGAATGTAAAGTAGCAGCCATTTATAGTGCAAGATATAAATCACTTCCTAATTAAAATTAAATCAAGAGAAATTAAGAATTTCATGGCCTTATAGGTAGTGGTTCACAATCTTAAGTGTAAAATTATATTTTGTATCAATTGTGTTCCTGTGCATGGGTTTCTGGGTACACAAAAAATTTGCAGTTAATAGAAGCAGATAATATTGACATGTAAAACTTCTCTTAATTTTTTTTCTGTAGGAAGATTGCAGTGTGTTAAACGAGTTGTTCCAGATATAACTGATTTATTTTTGTTTTCCCTTTTAAGAAAATGTCAAGGAAATTTTTGGACAGACTATTATTCATCATCATATCCCTTTTAACTGGGACTGTGAATTTATCCGACTGCATTTTGGTCATAACCGGAAGAAGCATCTTAACTACACAGAATTCACACAGTTTCTCCAGGTGAGTTTAGTTTTTAAACAGGTGTAAATATATACTAGTTATCTTTGTCGCCTCTCCTGTTAGGCTTATGAAGTTTATTACAAAATAGAAGTCCCATGGCATTTCATTTCTGTTTTTCACTTCCCAATCTTCAGAGGCAACTTCTTTAAACTCTTAACAGCAATTTCTTTCTGTGTTTACTCCATTTATTTAAACAGTAAATTTGTGTTGAGATGTCTGCTTCTCAATTTCTCACCTTTGGGTATTTTTTTAAAATTATTTATTTATTTATTTACTTTTGACAGGCAGAGTTAGACAGTGTGAGAGAGAGACAGAGAGAAAGGTCTGCCTTCCGTTGGTTCACCCCCCAAGTGGCCGCTACGGCTGGCGCGTTGCACTGATCCGAAGCCAGGAGCCAGGTGCTTCCTTCTGGTCTCCCATGTGGGTGCAGGGCCCAAGGATTTGGGCCATCCTTCCCAGGCCACATCAGAGAGCTAGACTGGAAGAGGAGCAACCAGGACAGAATCCGGTGCCCCAACCGGGACTAGAACCCGGGGTGCTGGCGCCGTAGGCGGAGGATTAGCCTATTGAACCGTGGCACCGGCCACCTTTAGGTATTTTTTAAAGTTTTATTTATTTCAAAGGCAGAGTGACAGAGAGAGCAGGGGAGAGAGACAGAGTGTTTCTATATGCTGGTTTACCTCCCAGATGTCCTTAATAGCTGAGGCTGGCCCAGGCAGAAGTCAGAGCCCAGAAGTCAGTCCAGTTCTCCCTTGTGGGTGGCAGAGACCCAAGTATTTAAACCATTGCCTGCTGCTTCCCAAAGTGCACATCAACAGGAAGCTGGTTGAGAAACAGAGTGGGGACTGGAACCCAAGCAATTTGATACAGGATGCAGATGTCCTAAGTTGTGATTTTTTAAATTTCTTTAAATTTTAAATTTTAAATTTTTTTTATGATTTATTTTATGTATCTGAAAGGCAGAGTTATATATGGAGAGGGAGAGAGAGAGATCTTCTGTCCACTGGTTCACTCCACAAATAGCTGCAATGGCTGGGGCTGGGCCAGGCTGAAGCCAGGAGTTTCATCGATGCCTCCCATGTGGGTGGCAGGGGCCCAAGGACTTGCATCAACTTCCCCTGCCTTCACAAGCACATTAGCAGGGAGCTAATGGTGCAGCCAGGACTTGAACCTGTGACCATATGGGAAGCTGGTGCTGCAGGTGGTGGCTTACCCTGATATGCCACCACCTAGACCCTCAATTTGTGATTTAACTGCTATATCTCAATACCCACCCCTCTTTAGGTATGTTTGATTGAATTCTAACTGTGAAACATTAAATAGTAGTTCTTTTACCTCTCCTTCCCTACCACAGACTTGGACATTATTTGCCCTCTCCACCCCAGTATAATTATGTCATGATTCTGATTAGATCAATAATCACATGCATTATTATGATTTTTGTAAAACATTATATATAGTAAGTTTTATAAATATTGCCCTTTGTATTTGTGGGTTTGGCATCTGTGCATTCATTCATCATCTGGATTAAACCAACTGCAAATCGAAAGTAGCTGAAAAAATTGTTTGTATTGAACACGTGCAGACTTTTTTTCCTTGTCCTTATTCCCTAAACAATACAGTATAACAGCTATTTATTTAGTTTTTTCATTGCATTAGAAATTTTTGCTTTCATAATGTACTTTTAAAAAAATTTAGGCCGGCGCCGTGGCTCACTAGGCTAATCCTCTGCCTTGCGGCGCCGGCACACTAGGTTCTAGTCCCGGTCGGGGCGCCGGATTCTGTCCCGGTTGCCCCTCTTCCAGGCCAGCTCTCTGCTGTGGCCCGGGAGTGCAGTGGAGGATGGCCCAAGTGCTTGGGCCCTGCACCCCATGGGAGACCAGCATAAGTACCTGGCTCCTGCCATTGGATCAGTGCGGTGCGCCGGCCATTGGAGGGTGAACCAACGGCACAGGAAGACCTTTCTCTCTGTCTCTCTCTCACTGTCCACTCTGCCTGTCAAAAAAATAAAAAATAAAAAAAATTTAAAGATTTATTTATTTGAGAGAGTTACACAGAGAGAGAAGAGGCACAGAGAGAGAGAGACAGATCTTCCATTCACTGGTTCACTCCCCAGTTGGCTGCAACAGCTGGAGCTTCACCAATCTGAAGCCAGGGAGCCAAGAGCTTCCTCTGGGTCTTCCCACGTGGGTGCAGGGGCCCAAGGACTTGGACCATCTTCTACTGCTTTCCCAGGCTATATCGGAGAGCTGGATCAGAAGTGGAGCAGCCGGGACTCTTACTGGCGCCCACATGGAATGCTGGTGCTGCATGCAGCGGATTTACCCGCTATGCCACAGCGCTGGCCCCCCATTTCATATATCTTATATCTAATCTCCCAGAAATAACCAATGGCAACCATGGGTACAATTTAGTCTTATTAGTAATACTCAGTGGTTGGGCATTTGGCACAGAAATTAAGTTGCCACATGGGACACCTGCTTCTCTATGGGAGTGCCTCATTCACGTCCCATTTATTCCATTTCTGATCCAGCTTCCTGCTGATGTGCACCTTGGGAGGCAGCAGGTGATGACTCAAGTACTTGAATCCCTGCTACCCATGTAGAAGATCCAGGCGGAGTTTTGGGCTGCTGGCTTTGGTCCAGCCTAGGCATGGCTATTGAAGGTGTTTGGGTAGTGAAGCAGTGGGTGGGTGATCTTTTCTTTCTAACTTTCAAATAAAATGAAAATAAATTACAAATTTATGAAAAATATTAACTACTGATGAAAGTGTGGACTTTAAATATAAGGCAGAACAGTCATTGAAAGAGTATTGTGGAAAGGACAGATTTCTGTTTTCTGTAATGTCAACAGTTGAAGGACTTTCTTTATCTTGCAAAGACACATACCTCAAGTATCATTATAGAGTGTGGGCTCAGCTTTTAAATGATCCTTACGTGGCAGACTGGGGAACATAGATAAAACAAAATTGACCTTCAGGTGACCATTGTTGAAGCTTCCCGATGGACTTCTCTACATTTAAATATATTTGTAGGCACCGGCGCTGTGGTGCACTAGGTTAATCCTCTGCCTTTGGTGCCGGCATCCCATATGCGTGCCAGGTTCTACTCCCAGTTGCTCCTCTTCCAGTCCAGCTCTCTGCTGTGGCCCAGGAGGGCGGTGGAGGATGGCCCAAGTGCTTGGGCCCTTGCACCCGCATGGGAGACCAGGAAGAGGCACCTGGCTCCTGGCTTCGGATCGGCTCAGCTCCAGCTCTTGCGGCCATTTTGCGGGGTGAACCATCGGATGGAAGACCTTCCACTCTGTCTCTCTTTCACTGTCTGCAACTCTACCTGTCAAATAAATAAATAAATAATCTTTAAAAAAATATATTTGTAGTCTTCAGAAAAAAAATGTTAAAAATTTTAGCTTAAGGACTCAAAATGAGGAGTGAAACAAAAACGTAGCTTCACTTATAAAGCTTTCAGCTTACATAGAACAGTTAAATATTGGGGTACAATAGATATAAATTTTCTTCAGTGGATGCAAGGTAAACTGAGAGAAAATCTTCTTTGGAGGAAACAAACACTGCCTGGGAGGACATTTTCTTTTTAGAGAATCAGCTCTCAAATGTATAATTTTCCCAAGCTTTTCAGTTTGAGTATTTTTTTAATTTTAATTTTTAAAAACTTATTTTTGTTTTATTTGAAAGGCAAGAAAGAGACAGAAAGAAATCTTCCATCCTCTGGGTTACACCCCAGATGCCTGCAACAGTTAGGCCTGTTATAATGAAGTATAAAACAAACACCTGCTAAGGTAATTACAATTTTTGAAAAATTATTTGTGAGATAGAGAGTGTTGAGAGAGACTGAAGCAGAGAGAGAGAGATAGAGAGAGAGAGAGAGATTCCTTCTATTGGTTCATCCCCAAATGCCCATGATGCCTGGGATTGGGCCAAGGCAGAAGCCAGGACCTGTGAACCCTATTCAGGTCTTCTGTGTAGATTACAGCTGCCTAATTGCTTGAGCCATTACTACTGTGTCCCCGGATCTAGCAGGAGGCCAGCATTAGGAGTGATATCTGGGAATTGAATTCAGGTACTCTGATGTAAGATGCGAATGTCTTAATCCCTGGGTTGAATGCCTGCTCCATCTAAGGTAATTTTAATTCCTTTGAGTTATCATTGAGATATCACAAATATGAAGGAAAATAAATTAAATGAAAAGGGTGAACTTCCTACCAAAAGCACCTTTTTCTTTAAAATTTTGTTTTTCTTTTTTGTTTGAGAGGCAGAGTAAAAGAGAGACAGACAGACATCTTCTATCTACTGTTCGCTTCTCAAATGCCCTGAAAAGCCAGGGCTGGGACAGGCTGAAGCCAAGAGCTTGAAATTCAATCCAGTTTTCCCATGTGGGTGGCATTCACTCAATCATTTAAGCTGTCACCTGTTGCCTCTCAGGATATGCATTAGCAGTAAGCTGGAATTGAGAGCAGAACTGGAACTCGAACCCAAGGCCAAAGTGGAGTCTTAATGGCTACACCAAACACCCCAAACGCAAAAGCTATTTTAAATGTCACAGAAAGGTAAAGCAACGTTGATTTGAAGGCTTTTATAAGTGTAGTGAGAAGTGTAATATTTAATCTTATCTTTGAAAAGCTTTTAAATATTTAAATTGACCATTATTTCTGGAGTTGCAAATAGTATGAAAATGACATCCAACAGCACCATATTATGGTGCATTAACAGGTTTATTTGGATTATGTCATGAGTCCCCAGAGAAGAAATTTTCTGGTTTTGATTTTTTGTAGCACACAGAGGACAACTGGCACATTTTGTTGTTCTTATTGATATCACATGTTACAAAGCTTGCTTACCCAATAGTTAAAATGTTAGAGATATTCTGGACTGTTTTATGGTTTATAAGTAACTGTGCTCAAAGCCAGAATGATGGCTAAATGCTGCTTATGTAGTTTTTTTAAAAAAAGATTTATTTGTTTATTTGAAAAGTAGAATTACAGAGAGAGAGAGGAAGATACAATGAGAAAGGTCTTTCATCCACTAGTTCACTCCCCAAATAGGCGCAATGGCCAGAGCTGGGCCTATCCGAAGCCAGGAGCCAGAAACTTCTTCCCGATGTCCCATGTGGGTACAGGGACCCAAGTACTTGGGCCATCTTCCACTGCTTTCCCAGACTATTAGCAGAGAGCTGGATCAGAAGAGGAGCAGCTGGACATGAACTGGCACCCACATGTGATGCTGGTGCCGTAGGCGGAGGATTAACCTACTGTGCCACAGCACTGGCCCCTGAAGTTTGTTATTCATAGCTTTGATTTAGACTTACAAAGTGTTGCACTTACCAGTTGGTCAGAGTTTCTCACTGAGTTCATTTTTAAAAATCTTTATTTGAAAGGCAGAGATCTTCTGTCTGCTAGATCACTTCCCCCAGTGCCTGGAGCAGCCAGGACTTGGCTAAGCTGAAGCTAGGAGACGAGAACTCCATCTGGGTCTCCCACATGGATGGCAGGGACCCAAGTACTTGAGCCATGATCTGCTGCCTCCCAGGGTGTGCATTATTAGGAAGCTGTAATAAGGAGCAAGAGCCAGGACTGGAACCCAGGCACATCTCACATGTGGGATTCAGGCATCCTAAGCAGTCATTTAACTGCTGCACTACATACCTTCCCCTTACTGTGTTAATTTTTAAAAATTGTTTGAAAAAGTGATTTGTAATTCATTTATAGAGGGAGAGATTTTGATTGCAACATTTAAAATTGAAACAGTGAAAATGAATCTACATTCTTAATTCAAGAAATATTCTTGGATGACAAGAAAACCTTCAACCAGAGAGAATAAATTTCTGTATGTTTTCAAGGCTGAAATAAAGCACTGAAAACATTATACTCTTTGTTTTCAATGATGAAAACTTTTCAAGTAAAATCTTGTCTCTTCCCTGCTCCTTCCTCTATTGCCATGCTCTGATTCATTCCTCTTCCTGAGGATTAACTTGGAGCA
This sequence comes from Oryctolagus cuniculus, assembly GCF_964237555.1. Taxonomy (NCBI): domain Eukaryota; kingdom Metazoa; phylum Chordata; class Mammalia; order Lagomorpha; family Leporidae; genus Oryctolagus; species Oryctolagus cuniculus. Next base: position 69,275,726 of record NC_091434.1, read on the forward strand.
TTTTCAAGAAAACATGGTCTTCTTAAAAGAAGTAAAAAACTTTTTTGTAATTCAGAGCTATATATTATTCAGTTCTGTGGCAAATACATATGGGGGAAAGATGTTTGTCCTTACTGTCCAGAACATATACTTTGGATGTACTATAACCAATTTAATGCCTTTTTTCCACTTTTTCCCTTCAGGAGCTCCAACTGGAACATGCAAGACAAGCTTTTGCACTGAAAGACAAAAACAAAAGTGGCATGATTACTGGTCTAGATTTCAGTGACATCATGGTTACCATTCGGTCTCACATGCTTACTCCTTTTGTGGAGGAGAACTTAGTTTCCGTAAGTAAAAAGCAAATTCTTTAGCTTTCTGTTTCCCCAAACACTTTGGGTCCTGGATTGCTTCTGTGTACACATGGGAATCTCAGCTATTCAAAACTTCATTCTTGCTTGGTAGAAGGTAAATGTGTGAGTGTGTGTGTGGGTGGGTGTATGCACATAGCAGCGATAGAGGTGATGGTGAGTGGTCTTTTATTCAGATCATAGCTTTATTCACAGCCACCATTTTGCTCTCATACATTTCCAAAATGTTTTTTTCCATTTACAGTGTTCAAGGGAACTGAGAGTTTGTAGTCAAGGGTGAGCAATTACTTTTTCTACTGGGCAGTATTGCTCCTGACACTTCTGCCTTCATCTTGGCCTCTCTCCACCCACCAGGCTTTCAAGGTCTTGCTATAAGGATGGCTTCTTCCTTTGTTGCCTTCAGGGTGCTGTCTGCCGGAGGGACCTGCACTGTTTTAATAACCATGGCCATGGCAGAAGGTATGGAGGAAAGGTGTGGCCATCAGCCTCTATGGCTCACTCCTCTCTCTGCCCCTTCACCTGTGCATTGTCTGTATGCACCAGACACAGTTTTTTGTTCTGTCAAATTGCTGATCTCTCTAAAGTAATCACCTGGACCAATAGCAAGCTCATGTCATCCACTTCCTCACGTAGAGTGGTGCAGCTTTCCTCACTTACCCATTTTCTTGTTCATGCATTGTGCTTATGTGTAAGTTTTTGATTACTGCTTGTTTTGAATGGAGAAAAGCCAGGGAGTGCGCTTGTTGTTTCAGCTGAGGATCATTATCCCTGATTTAGACTGGGGTAGAAAGATCAACTTCTGTTCTTTTTCTTCAGTGAATTTGAACATGGAGCATGTCACTTTCTCCTACACATTTCACCTCCTTGACACCCATCCCCCATTCCTCTACCCTCACCTCATGCCCCAAACAAAAAAAAAAAAAAAAAAAAAAAAAAAAGGAAAGAAAAAGAGGGAAAGAGGGGAATGAAGAAGGAAGAAGGAAAGAAAATCTTACAGGGAAGAGGTCTCTCAGTGAACCTTAGGGATCCACTTAATCTTTTCCAACCGGGTCAGGCAGACCTATCATAGCCTCAGTTTACCAAAGCCATTCTGAAATGCAGATGAATAACTTAAGTCTTTCTTTTGGGTCACTGGTATCCAAATTCAGGCTAATAAAAATATGATCTGTGTTTGGGTTACAGGCATGTGTGTGAGGCATGATGGGGTTGACTGTATTTGCCCATTATTACCTACACTGTTCATATTAGAGCTTTAGGATTAAGATTGGTACAATGGTGTTTCCATAAGCATTTCTTGGAATTTTTAGTAGATAACTTTTTCAGTCATATGTTGCTGTGATTTCTGGCTTAGAAATTAAGCTTTTGATAACTGTAAAAAATACTCTTTTTTGAAGTTATGTTCAAGTGGTGAGTGGAAGAAAATACCTCCTTTCCCAGCATAGGTGATGAAGGCCATGTGGCCCCAACCCCAGGCATGAGAGAGCCTCTTTTGCACTGTTCCCCCTTGAGACGTAACTTTATGGGAATACATCCTCTCCAGAGGTTCTGTGCTGTTTCTGGGGGAGGGAGAGTTTCTGTTAGCTGTACTTTTCATGATATAGATTTAGAGTCCAGCACAGATTGTTAAATACCTTAACTAAAAAAATGGCAATAATGCCCTTAAAAAATTAGAAAATGTTGATGTAATGAAGTCTTAAAATTTAAAGTTATCACTTTTTTTTTTTTTTTTGTATGTGTATTAAGGGAGGGAAACACATTTTAAGAAATGTTCCTTATATTTTACATGCGTGTTTCATTTGCCCAGGACTAACGGGAGTTCCATAGTTGAGGATCTTGAAAATCCTGTTTAAATAACCATTGTTTTTGATCTGTTATAATTATATTTGTTGTTTCTGACCTTATAGGTAGATGAACCATGAAGTCCAACTTCCAGATGTTGCTTTCCTTCTTAAAACCTAAAGTTTTGTAGACTTCCCCGAGGGCATGAAATGTGCTAAGTGTTTGAGTAGGATATTTTCCTTGTATTTTTGGACTGGCTGTTAACCATTTTAATAATGAAGACTCTTGGATTTTCTCTGAGAAAAGTACGGTTTCCATAACTGCAGTTTTTGTTTTTGTTTAACTTTTCATGTTGTCATTTTCCAGGCAGCTGGAGGCAGTATCTCACACCAGGTTAGCTTCTCCTACTTCAACGCCTTTAACTCCTTACTGAACAACATGGAGCTTGTTCGTAAGATATACAGCACTCTAGCTGGTACAAGGAAAGATGTTGAAGTCACAAAGGGTAAGGTTTTTTAAATACTCCGCATTTTCACTTTTCTTCTAGACATGAGGTTGATCTAGTTTACCACACTGAAGCCAGATCTAGACCGCATATTGCCATGTGTAGCTATGTTTCAGGTGGGCTCCAGAAATCCAGGTGGTGGATTTAATGGGCTGCTGAGGTCAGGAATGGAAAAGTAGCTTTGACAGCTTTGAAAAGAACCTTGGCCCAGTCTGTCAAACAGGTCAGTGGCTCTGTGGCAGCAGCTTGTTTGTGCTAGGAAGGAGTTGCCACAGAAACACGGGCAAGTCGACTCCTGGTGGTGAATTGTAGTAGGATGTTTGGGATGACTGAAGAGCAGCCAGTTTGTTGTAACTCTGGAGACAGAAGGGTAAATGAGATAAGAGAAGGGACTCTGAAGATATTGATTTATCTTTGATGTTTGTTTATCTGTTTTTGGTGTTGCATCATAATGTTTTTAGCAGCTTTCAGAAATGCAGTTATTACCATATAATTGAAGTTAAATATTTAAATTTTTTTAGATTTTTAAAATAAAAACTAACATCCCTTTATCTTTCAGATTATATTCTTTTTTTTAACTTTTATTTAATAAATATAAATTTCCAAAGTACAGCTTTTGGATTACAGTGGCTTTTCCCCCCCATAACTTCCCTCCCACCTGCAACCCTCCCATCTCCCGCTCCCTCTCCCCTTCCACTCACATCAGATTATATTCTAATTGGTTAAAGTAGAAATTTGTTGTCTCTTAAGAAAATTTTAATATCTTAACATATTTTTCTTACCTTCCAGAGGAATTTGCTCAGAGTGCCATACGCTATGGACAAGTTACTCCACTAGAAATTGATATCTTATATCAGCTTGCAGACTTATATAATGCTTCAGGGTAATTATTCCAGTAATTCTTTAAGATATTTTTTATAAAACAGTTCCCTTTTTTCCCCCCTAAATGTTTATTTAAAAGGCAGAGTGATAGGAAGAGAGTCGGAAATGGGGGTGAGAGAAAAAGGGGTGTGTGTGCATGAAGAGATCTTCATCCACTGGTTCACTCCCCAAATGGCCATAACAGCCAGGGCTGGGCCAAACTGAATCAGGAGCCAAGAACTCCATTCAGGTCTCCCACGTGAGTGGCAAAAACCCAAGTACTTGGGCCGTTATCTGCTGCCTCTCAGACACACTGGCAGGAAGCTGAATCAGACAGAGTCAAGACTTGATCTCAGCAATCTTGATATGGGATGCAGGCATCCCAAGTGGTGATTTTACCCTCTGCTCCACAATGCCACCCCAGGGCAGTTCTTTTAAGATGTAAAACGCTGATATGCTTTCAGTTCATTTTAGCAGTATTTCATTCATAATATAAATTCTAAGAGGCAGATATAAGGAACAAGAGAGAGAGGCAGAGAGAATGAGGTGAGAGAAGAAAAGAGAAGAAGGAAAGGAAAGGGGAACAGATAGAGAGGAAGAAGCAAAATAAAGGAATAAGAGATTGAGAGGGCCTGGCACTATGAAGTAGCGGGTAAAGCCGCTGCCTTCAGCACCAGCATCCCATATCGGTGCTGATTCGAGTCTCAGTTGCTCCACTTCTGATCCAGCTCTCTGCTATGGCCTGGGAAAGCAGTAGAAGATGGCCTAAGTCTTTGTGTCCCTGCACCCGCATGGGAGACTTGGAAGAATCTCCTGGCTCCTGGCTTTGGATTGGTGCAGCTCCGGCCATTGCGACCATCTGGGGAGTGAACCAGAGGATGGAAGACCTCTCTCTCTGCCTCTCCTTCTTCTCTCTCTCTGTGTAACTCTGACTTTCAAATAAATAAGTAAATCTTTAAAAAAAGAAAAAGAGATTGAGGGACATGAGAAAGCAGAATGGGGAAAGGAAGAAAATGAGAGGGAAGGGAAGGAAAGGGAGGGAAAATACTGATTTGTCTTTCTAAATTTCAAGATTTACAGAAATTTGCCTAAATTTATAAAATAGACTGATGTACATGGAAAAATATCTTGCAATCTTTTTGGTTTGTTGTAAACAGTCATCTTACTGATCAGTATATACCACATTGTGTTGGTATATGCCTGTGGCATTATCATCATAGCTATCATCACAGACAAGCTCAGATGTTTATGACTGTATTTTCTAAGTTTAAACAATCAAAAAGCTCATGGAGGGCATTGAATTTGTAATTTCAGGGGCAGGTGTGAATTCCAGCAGTTAAGATGCTGATTGAGGTGCCCACATCCCTTATTGGGTTCAAATCCTGACTGGCTTTCTGCTGATGCAGACCCTGAGAGGTGGTAGTGATGGCTCATGGGTGGAGATTTTTTATTTAATTTTAAAAATTTATTATTTCTTTGAAAGTCAGAGTTAAAGGGAGAGGAAGTGGTGTCTTCCATCTGCTGGTTTCCTACCCACATGGCCACAACAGCCAAAGCTGGGCCAGGCTGAAGCCAGGAGCCATGAGCTTTGTCTGGGTCTCCCACATAGATGGCAGGGGCCCAGACTCTTGGACCATCCTCCACTGCTTTTCCCAGGCCATTAGTAGGGAGCTGGATCAGAAATGGAATGACTGGGACTTAAACTGGTGCTCGTATCTTTATCTATCCCAGAAAAGGAAAACTGAGGGGTTGGAAAGAAGCCCATGGGCCTAGGACACAGAGAGCTCTGCTCTTGGCATCAGGCTTGGCCTCAGGGTCCCAGTATTGCTGTTGCTACAAGGTTGACAAAAGTACTTTTTTTTTTTTTTCTGACAGGCAGAGTTAGTGAGAGAGAGAGAGACAGAGAGAAAGGTCTTCCTTTTTCCGTTGGTTCACCCCCCAAGTGGCTGCTACAGCCGGTGCGCTGTGCGGATCCGAAGCTAGGAGCCAGGCGCTTCCTCCTGGTCTCCCATGTGGATGCAGGGCCCAAGCACTTGGGCCATCCTCCACTGCCTTCCTGGGCCACAGCAGAGAGCTGGATTGGAAAAGGAGCAACCAGGGCAGAACCAGCGCCCCAACCGGGACTGGAACCCGGGTACCGGTGCCGCAGGCGGAGGATTAGCCTAGTGAGCTGCGGCGCCGGCCAAAAATACTTCTTATAAATAGATTTAAAGTGACCTTTAGCAGGATCACGGAATGCACTAATTTGTGAGCAGATTTTTGGGAAACAGTAGTGCATTTCACATGGTTAAAAATTCAAAGGATTCAAAAGAAGGTAGTATAAAAAAGACTACCTCCTGCTGTTGCCCTTCCTTGATGGCAACTAGTATTTACTTTGGGGATACATTTAGTCTGTATGTACCATCAACATCTATGCTTCACTTCTAGCAAGAATTACTGTTATTCACTTTTAATATTTATCACTAGCATCTTACTAAATTTGTCTACTCCACGTTGTTTCTCTGGAGTCTCTTGTTTTTTTTGTTTATGTAAACAGGGTCTAAAGATTTTTTTTCTCCCTAAAATGATTTCTGAAAAATAGGGAAATAATTTTAAACCATAGTTCTGGTTGTTTATGTTTTCATTTTTAAGGAAAGACAGGTGTCAGGAATTTGTCAGTGTCTAACTCTTCTTTCTTTCCCATATTTTTGCCTGAAGGCGCTTGACTTTGGCAGATATCGAGAGAATAGCCCCATTGGCTGAGGGGGCCTTACCTTACAACCTGGCAGAACTTCAGAGACAGGTAGGAGTAGTCTCATAAATATAATCACTCTTAAAAATGCCAAAATGTATGTACATGATACAGCTAAACTTCCTGAACTCTAGGAAAACTGAAAACTGTTTCCCAGAGGAAGACTTTACATAGCTCAAAGATTATCTGTAAGAACTACTGTTGTATTATGAGAGTTACTGTAAAGCTAGTTCTCAAACAGTTTTTGTGTTGGTGTGTGTGTGTGTGTGTGTGTGTAAATTGTTGAAATATTTACTTAGTATAGACTCGGTCTTCTATGTACAAAGTTAATTGAAAGTGAATCTCAATGGAGAATGTGACTGGGAAGGGGAGAGGGAGGAAGTGGAGGGGTGGGAGTGTGGGTGGGAGGGCAGGTATGGTAGAAAGAATAAGTATATTTCTAAAGTCATACTTATGAAATTTGTATTCCTTAAAAATGAATTTAAAAAGAAAGAACTATTGTTACCTCCTTCCTCATAGAGTATTTTTGTGGGATAGCTTGGTTATTGTTCTTTTCTAGTTTAAGGTAAGAGAACAAACATACCTGAGTTTGACCTCCTTCCTCTAGAATTTGTTTTCCTTTGATTTGTCAGTTACATGTAAAGATTAAGTTTACTTTGTATCATTAAACTGATATTTATGGAGTTTTTAATATACAAAACATTCCTCAAATGGAAGAAGACATTCACTGGGATTGTGCTTATAGATTACAATAGGAAAAAAAGGAAAAGTAATTAATGAACCAGAAAGAGAACCTTGTTATTAATTTTTGCTGTAATGTTAGTCTTTATTTATTATAATGTTAAGGATGATTGAAACAGTAGCTCTGAATCCCGTAGAGTCAATACGGTCTCATTTCTGATTTTATAGATACTATCTGGATAGGAAAATAACCCTATGAAATTACCTTTGAAGTGTGTGGAATGGGGCAGCCTCCCCTAAATATTTTTAAAATGCTCTTGACTCCTGCATTGTGTACAATAGCATGAATCAATGAATTTTATTTTGTAGCATTTGAAAGTTTGTAAGGAATTCAGGCTAGGACTTACAGCAACCAAACTAATAGAATACATTTTCTTTACTTTTCAATCTTGAAAAAGATTTCTTCAATTAACATATTTCAAATTTGTAAGGCACTTTAGGATGGCCGTGTAGACTGCAATTCTAGTGACTCAGTTTAAAAAATTCTTTATTCCATAGAATTACAGTAATGCTAACCATACTATTCTCATGTTACTTCCAGAAGATACCCTGATTTCTCTTGTAATTTTTCCTATGTTGCCAAACTAGGAATATGGTTGTCCCTGGATATTTGGGGGGAATTAGTTCCATGATCTTTGATGGGTACCACAATCTATAGATACTCCAGTATTTTATATAAAATAGTATAGTATTTACATAAAACCTACCTACACCCTTTCATATCCTTTAAATTATTGCTAGGTTACTTAAACTACCAAATACAAAGTAAATGCTGTGGAAGTCATTGTTATACTGTATTGCTTAGGTAATAATGACGTTAAAAGTGTGTAAACAGGGCCGGCGCCGTGGCTCACTAGGCTAATTCTCCACCTTGAGGCGCCAGCACCCCGGGTTCTAGTCCCGGTCGGGGTGCCGGATTCTGTCCTGGTTGCCCCTCTTCCAGGCCAGCTCTCTGCTGTGGCCAGGGAGTGCAGTGGAGGATGGCCCAAGTGCTTGGGCCCTGCACCCCATGGGAGACCAGGATAAGTACCTAGCTCCTGCCATCGGATCAGTGCGGTGCGCCAGCCGCAGCGCGCAAGCTGCGGCGGCCATTGGAGGGTGAACCAAAGGCAAAGGAAGATCTTTCTCTCTGTCTCTCTCTCTCACTGTCCACTCTGCCTGTCAAAAAAAAAAAAAAATTACAAAAGTGTGTAAACATATTCAGTATGGGGACAATTTTTTGCCAGATTTTTTAAGGTTTATTTATTTATTGGAAAGGCAGAATTTACAGGAGGTTGGGGAGTAGATCTCATATCCACTGGTTCACTCCCCAGATGGTTACAGTGGCCAGTGCTGGGCCAGAACAAAACCAGGAGACAAAAGCTTCTTCCCGGTCTCCCACGTAGGTGACAGGGACTCAAGAACTTGGGCCATCTTCCACTGCTTTCCCAGATGCATTAGCAGGGAGCTGGATTGGTAGTGGAGCCTCTGGGACTCGAACCAATGCCCCTGTGGAATCCCAGTGTCATAGGTGGCAGCTTTACTTGCCATGCCATGCCACAATGCTGGTCCCTCCCAGATGTTTTTGGTCTATAGTTGATTGTGTTCGCAGATTCAGAACTGATGAATACAGAGGGTTAACTGTAAATAATTATTATGTAGTGTGTGGAATGTTTCCCTATAGGAATCCTTAAAACTTACATATAAAATAGGAAGAAGGACATGTCTTATCACCTCTGTTGGCAGAAGTTGAATGATAAGGGTCAGTGCTGTGACATAGCTGATTAAGCTACTGTCTGCAGCACCGGCATTCCATATGAGCATTGGTTCAAGTCCTGGCTGCTCCACTTCCAGTCCAGCTCCCTGCTAGTGTGCCTGGGAAAGCAGCAGAGGATGATGGCCCAAGTCCCTGGGCCCTTGCACCCACATGAGAGACCTGCATGAAGCTCCTGTCTCCTGGCTTCAGCCTGGCCCAGCCTTAGCCAGTGCAGCCATTTGAGGAGTGAACCAATGGATGGAAGATCTCTCTCCTCTCTCTCTGTCTCTCCCCCTCTCTTGCTCTAACTCTGTCTTTTAAATAAATAAATAATTTTTTTTAAAAAAGTTAAATGATACAGAATCTGTGAGTACAGAAATAGAAGTTATGAGGGAGGCAGTAGTTAAGAGCTTGGGTACTGATATGTAACATCCATCCATTCTGTTTCCTCGTTTGTGTGGGGAGCAAACCGGACTAGACTGAGTTACTGGAATTAAGACTTATTCTATGCATCTGCTCTCCCACAATATGGCGCTGGGAGAGAAGTAAACAGCTTCTGCACAGCTGCCTCCAGTTCAACCAATAAACTGTAGGACTTGCTACTGATTGGAGGAGAGCAGCGTACTCGGCGTGTGGGCAGCCGAGTTGGGATTGGCGGAGGAGGACTATAAAGGAGGAGAGAGACAGCATGCACCGGGAACATCTAAGGGGAACATCTGAGGGAACACCTGTGCAGCCCCCGAGAGAGCTGGCCGGCGGTGTGCCGCTCCCCCATGGAAGTGGGGAATGTGGCCAGGGGGAACTGCCCTTCCACGGAGGTGGAAGGGATAGTAGCCAACCCGGGAAGAACCAGCAGCAAACCCGGGGAGGGCCGAGCAGACAGAAAGAACAGCACAGGGTCCTGTGTTGCTCCTCCACGAAGAGGGGGAGCGACATAATGGTGCCGTAACTCAGACAGGAAACCTAGGACGGATAGGAAACTTAGGAGGGAAGAAACGGGAAGAAGCAGGAAAATACCAGAGAGAGAGACTAGCAAACAGCCTAGGGAAAAGCCGGACGAAAAAGGTGCCGGAAGAAGTTATTGAAAGCCTAGGCATAGACTCAGATACGGACTACGGGGGGAAGCTGGGAGAAATCTCTAAGGTCGAAAGCGAAAGTGAAAGCTAGAACAAACAGACTCGGATGCGGACTGTGGGGAGAGGCCAGGAGAAATGAGGGAGGAATATTGTTGGAAGAAAGCTTGGGGAAACATACCGGGTAGAGAAAAATGTTAGGGAAATTGAAGCCGCGGGGGGCAGGCCAAGGCGGAGACGAAAGCCACTTTGGGATTCTCAAGTTAGCCCGGGAATAGGGGGCGAAAAGTTGAAACCAGAAGCTGAAACGTAAGCCAGATTGGGATCCGTCTGATTAGCCCAGGGAGCAAAGGACGGGAAGCCAAACCGTGGGGCGGAGATGTATGCTGGGTTGAATTCGCCAGGCTAGCCCGGGGAACTTGGATTGAATGCTAGTGGCGGAGACGCAAGCTACGCTGTGTGACTCGCGGAAGCCGCCGCGTGCAGAGAGAGCACGGGGCGTGAATAGATAGGGAACGCGGGGCTGGCGCGAGGCCGTGGTTCAGACGCGAAGGGGCTAGTGAGAGACCACGGAGTGTGCGCGCAAAGCCGAGCCGCGCAGATGAGAGAGAAGCGGGCTGAAGCGGCTCAGCCGGAAAGCCGCCGAGAAATAGCCTCGGGGCGGGCGCCGGGAGGCCGCGGGGATAAGAGGAACAGAGGTTTAGAAGTAAAATGAGAGAAATAGAGAAATAGGAATGCTGGAAGATAGAAGTAAAATGGGAGAAATAGGAATGCCCAGAGATAGAGAAATAGAGAAATAGAAAGGCCTCCCTACAATACAGCAATTAGAAGGCTTGGATTCGGTTTGTCTGATTGTTAGGGCTTGTAAGCCCCTGCAGGCAGAGCATGCGCTGCAGGGCACCGAACACAGGCACGCATCAGCGCCTAAAAACCTCCTCACAACATGGCGAAGAGAGGACCCGGATTCGGTTTGCCTGATTGATAGGACTTGTAAGAACCTGTGGCAACTCTAGCAAGTAGAGCAGAGTGTGTGCCGCGGGACACCGAAGACAGGCGCGTATCAACGCCAAAAATAAAAAGAAAGGGGGATCTGTGGGGAGCAAACCGGACTAGACTGAGTTACTGGAATTAAGACTTATTCTATGCATCTGCTCTCCCACAATATGGCGCTGGGAGAGAAGTAAACAGCTTCTGCACAGCTGCCTCCAGTTCAACCAATAAACTGTAGGACTTGCTACTGATTGGAGGAGAGCAGCGTACTCGGCGTGTGGGCAGCCGAGTTGGGATTGGCGGAGGAGGACTATAAAGGAGGAGAGAGACGGCATGCACCGGGAACATCTAAGGGGAACATCTGAGGGAACACCTGTGCAGCCCCCGAGAGAGCTGGCCGGCGGTGTGCCGCTCCCCCATGGAAGTGGGGAATGTGGCCAGGGGGAACTGCCCTTCCACGGAGGTGGAAGGGATAGTAGCCAACCCGGGAAGAACCAGCAGCAAACCCGGGGAGGGCCGAGCAGACAGAAAGAACAGCGCAGGGTCCTATGTTGCTCCTCCACGAAGAGGGGGAGCGACAGTTTGTTGAATAATGACAATAATATCCATTGGATAGGATTAGTGTAAGAATTACATGAGATAATATATTAGGCTTGCTACCTACTAAGAGTGCTATACATGTTAACTGCTATTATTGTTGTGGTTGTTACTATTATTGAATATGAGAATCCTATATGAGAAAACTCCAAGATGATCCCAGATGACTCTCATCTACTCCCATTAAGTGGGAGGGATAAGAAGTGAGGGATAATTACATTGTTGTATTTTTTTTTTAATTTATTACCTGAAACATTTTACTCAATTTTTTTGTTCTGCTGAAATTGTTTTGTTTTTTTCTTAAATTAATTGATAATGGACATTTATCTAAGAGAAAACTCCTACCCCACACATACACAAAATTCTCTTCCAGTGGGATGGTCTAAATATTAAAGATTATGAAAGAAAATAGATACGAGATGATATTTATGATCTGGGATAAACAAAGATTTTATGAAGAGGGTAAAAAACACTGTTACAAAGAAAGATTAATGCAGTGAACTTTCTTAAATTCTAGAATTTTTGTTCATCAGAATATACCAGAGAGGGTGAAAAGACAAACTACACTCTAGGGAAAGAAGAATATTTGTAATACATGTAAGTGACACAAGATTTGTGTCCAATATGTAATTAAGTTCTACAAATTCAGAACCAAGAGGCAGACAGTCTAATTGAAAAATGGGTAAAATACCTAAGCCTCGTCCTTGGGCCTCTGCACCCACATTGGAGACCTGGAGGAAGCTCCAGGCTCCTGGCTTAGGATGAGTCCAGCTCCTGCCCTTGCATCCATTTGGGGAGTGAACCAGTGGATGGAAGACCTCTCTTTCTCTCTCTGTGCCTATGCTTCCGTAACTCTGCCTTTCAAATTAAAAAAATCTTTTAAAAAAAGAAAAACTGATGGCATCACAACTTTGAAAATGATTTGTCAGTAACAGCTACAATTAGAGATGCATACCTAGTTATTCTCTTCTGGATGTGGACCCTAACAAGAATGAGTACATCTGTGCACTAAAAGATAGGCACAAGGATGTTTGTGGCAGCATTATTTGTAATAACAAGAAATTGGAAACAAGGTAAAATACTTGTCACTGGTAGAATTGATAAGTATATTATAGTAGTGTAGAAGCCACCTGCAGTGAGAAAAATGGAAATTTTAATTTGAAGTATGTGAGTTAAGTAAAGGGAGGTGGGTTGCAGGGAGAAAATGTGTACATATTGGAGCACATAACAGTTTGGAGGGTAAAGCCAAGTGAAAGGCCAACTTGGGTGCTATAAGAGAATGGTAAGCAGACTTACTCTCCTTCTTTACCATATGTTGCACAATTATTTTTTTAACTATCTGAGGGTAAATGATCTATGATGGACCTACTGGGGAATATATGTACTTTAAAAAGCAGAGTTTTGTTTCTGTAGAAAATTGTATCAAAGCTACAGGCCACTTCATCAGAGAATTTTAGAAATATAAGCTAGGTTATATTCTGTTAAAATATTAGAATGATTTTTTCCGAAGATTTATTTATTTATTTGAAAGGCAGAGTTACAGAGAATGAGAGGCAGAGGCACAGAGAGAGATATTCCATTTAGTGGTTCACTCCCCAAATGGCCACAATGGTCAAGACTGTGCCAGGCTGAAGCCAGGAGCCAGGAGTTTCCTCCCAGTCTCCCATGTGGGTGCAGGGACTCAAGGACTTGGGCCTTCTTCCATTGCTTTTCCCAGGCCATTAGCAGGAAGCTGTATCAGAAGTGGAGCATTTGGGTCTCAAACTGGCGCCCATATGGGATGCTAGCACTGTGGGCGATGGCTTTACCCACTATGCCACAGTGCCAGCCCCTAGAATGACTTTTTTATTATTATTATTTTTTTTTTTGACAGGCAGAGTGAACAGTGAGAGAGAGAGAGACAGAGAGAAAAGTCTTCCTTTTGTCGTTGGTTCACCCTCCAATGGCCGCTGCGGCCAGTGTGCTATGGCCGGCACATCACGCTGATCCGAAGGCAGGAGCCAGGTGCTTTTCCTGGTCTCCCATGCGGGTGCAGGGTCCAAGCGCTTGGGCCATCCTTCACTGCACTCCCTGGCCACAGCAGAGAGCTGGCCTGGAAGAGGGGCAACCGGGACAGAATCCGGCGCCCGCCTGGGACCAGAACCCAGTGTGCCGGCGCCGCAGGCGGAGGATTAGCCTATTGAGCCACGGTGCCGGCCTAGAATGACTTTTATATCTCTCTCATCTATAGCATTCCTTAGCATAGAACTTAGTCTCTTTTGTGTATTTTGCATTCTCGTGGACCTTCTTTTGATTTTGGATTCAATAGTACACAGAGGAAAGCATTACAGTCCATTTACTAATTCATTTTATGAAAATTTTTATGTCACTTGTGTTACTTTTACCAAAAATGGGACTCTGTTCTCAAAAAGGAGAAAATTGTGTTTATATATTAGCTATCATTCGTCATTTACCTCACTTAAATTATTAAATTTTAAAGACTTATTGTTCTTGGCATATCATAACTTTCCTCTTACAGAGAGAAAACTACTTATTGTTTATGTTTAAGTAAAACATTTTTCCTCTCTCCCTTCTCCTATGTTTATGATAGCTGTGAGTTTAATCTGACTTTGTAGGGCCAAGAATATTGAATTCAAATCTGAGAGTATTAAAGTTACAGGTGTGATTTGCAGACAGAAGAATTTTGTTTTATTTTCCTTACCCTTAGTTTCCATTCCACTTTTACATTTTAGTTGATACAGAATGTGGTCTTTGTGGTTTTCTTTTTTTTTTTTCTCTTTTGTCCTTCAGTGCACAACATAAAAGACTTTATTCTTGTCTTTTTTTCTACCTCTTAAGAGTATGTCATTTGAAAGTGGCAGTTCACTTTTTTAGATTGGTATGCTACACGAAGAAGCTTAGTTTGGGCAGGTTGCTTGAATTGTTACTGATATAAGCTTGTTCTATCTAATTCTCATTTTTGGATGAGGTCATTTAAAAAAAAAAAAAACGAAAGGAACTTCTTTTCAAATGAGGTGTTAATTCATTTCCTATAATAAACATATGCTTAGGAAGCAGGTTAAAAAACATTTTAGATTCTCAACTCATGTTTTGCTTTGAGAAACACTTAATTAACCTTGTTAAATATCAACTTTCATAATCATAACCTTAAGAGAAAGAGTGGCTTTTCCTCTGGCCCATTTGCTCACGGTAGGCGATCTTAGTGCTGAGTAGTTTCTTTCAGCGTAAATACTAAATATTCAGCTTGCAGTCATTAATAGTGATGATAGTCATAGTAGCATTCCACTTATGAATATTCATCATGTGAAATCCATAGCACTAATTACATTAATTTGCATACCTGAATACAAGTGAACCATAACATACAATGATAACTAGCCTTAAAGTAATCTTGGTAACCATATACATTGTATGTTTTCTTATACATACTATTTAATAAAGGTAGAGGTGACATTTCTGTCAAAGGGCTTTTAGGTATTTATAGTTCAACATGTTTTTAGCTAAGAATTAAAGCACAGTATAATCCTTCAGTTTTCATAGGATTTTGTAGGACTTACCAACATTATTTAAGGAAGAGTAGAAAAAAAAGTATGTGGTTGAACAAAAAAGGACAAACCTTTTATATAAATAAGGGAATTAGTGGTTATTTGATATTTATTTGGGATAAGCCTTTTTATTCTGAGTTTTAATTCAACATATTCTTTTGAGAAAATACGTGATTGAAAATAATCCATAATCTATGAGAATGAGGTTTCTTTTCATCCAATTTTGTGATTGAGAAATTCCAGTTTTGGGAAAAAAGTTTTATGTTCTTTTTTTTATTATTTAATAAATGTGAATTTACAAAGTGCAACTTTTGTATGTGGCTTCCCCCCCAACCTCCCTCCCTCCCGCGGCCCTCCCCTCTCCCACTCCCTCTCCCATCCCTCCCTTCATCAAGTTTCATTTTCAATTACCTTCATATACTGAAGATCAACTTGGTATATACTAAGCAAGGATTTCAACCGGCTGCCCTCACACAACTACACAAAGTATAGGGTATTGTTTGACTAGTAGTGTTGTTTTTAAGTTTCATAGTAAAACACATTATGGACAGAGATCCTACGTGGGGAGCATGTACCCAGTGACTCCCGTTGTTGATTTAACAATTGACACTCTTATTTATGACATCAGCAATCACCCGAGGCTCTTGCCATGAGCTGTCTAGGCTATGGAAGCCCCTTGAGTTCACCAACTCTTAACTTGTTTAGCCAAGGCCATATCACAGTGGAGGTTCCTTCCTCCCTTCAGAGAAAGGCGCCTCCCTCCTTGATGGCCTGTTCCTTCTGCTGGGGTCTTGTTCACCAGGATCTTTCATTTAGATTGTTTTCACCACCATGTCTTGGCTTTCCATGCCTGTGAGACTCTCATGGGCCTTTTAGCCAGATCCGAATGCCCCAAGGGTTGATTCTGAGGCTGGAGTGCTGTTTTGGGCGTTTGCCATTCTATGAGTCTGCTGTGTGTCCTGCTTCCCCTGCAGGATCATTCTCTCCCTTTTAATTCTATCCTTCATTATTTGCTTACACTGGTCTTATTTGTAAAATCTCTTCGACCCTTACCCTATCTTTTTGTTCGGTTGTGTACTTATACTTATCACTTTACCAAGTGTGCTGGCATTGGTACATGCCTCCTTGATAAGACTGAGTTGAAATCCCCTGGCACATTTCTAGTTCTGCCATTGGAGGTAAGTCTGAGTGAGCCTGTGCTGAGCCATATATCTCCTCCCTCTCTTATTCCCACTCCTATATTTAACAGAGATCACTTTTCTGTTAATTTTAAACACCTAAGAATGATTGTGTATTGATTACAGAGTTCAACCAATGTTCATGTTTTAAGAAGTTAAGAGCATATGCTACCTGTTTAATCAGTAACATAACAGCTATCTTGATTTTAAAAGATTTTAAAATTTAAGCCCGATTGCCTGTCTTTGTTTAAGTTTGTTGTAACAAATTACCAGACTAGGTAGTTTAGACAACACATTTCTCCTAGCTCTGGGGCTGAGAAGTTCAACGTGAAGGCACCAGTCGATGCAGTTCCTGTTAAAGAGCTATTTTTGTTTTGCAGATAACAGTGTTCTCATTATATCCTCTGTAGGAGAGAGGGAGAGGGAGAGAGAGGAATAGACTGATCATCTTTCTTGGGTGTCTTTTTATACAGCATTAATCCTAACATGAGGGCTCTTCTCTCATGACCTAATTATCTCCCAAAGAACCTCCTGCTAATACCATCACATTGGTGATCAGATAAAGGTTTCAGCAGGTGACTGGTTCTGAGGGGACACAGCGTTCAGCTGATAGCAATGCCATAAGTTGAATTCATAAAGTATGATGTTAATTATCATCATTACCTTGAAGGAACAGATTGTGTTTATGTTTTCTGTTGTTGTCTTTGAAGCAAAGTACAGGAGTTAACTGGTGAGCCTCACTGTACCAGCAGATTGTTCAATATTTTAAGAACCGAAGCGGGGCCAGTGCTGTGGCATAGTGAGTAAAGCCGCCGCCGCCTGCAGTGCTGGCATCCCACATGGGCACCAGTTCAAGACCTGGCTGCTCCCCTTCTGATCCAGCTCTCTACTATGGCCTGGGAAAGCAGAAGGAGGCCCACATGCTTGGACCCCTGCATCGGCATGGGAGACCTGGAAGAAGCTCCTGACCTCCTGGGTCCGCCCAGCTCCTCCTGTTGCGGCCATTTGGGGAGAACCAGCAGATGGAGGATCTTTGTCTCTCTCTCTCTGCCTCTGCCTCACTGTAACTCTGCCTTTCAAATAAATAAATCTTTAAAAAAAAAAAAACAAACTGAAGCATGTTCAGTCGGTATAATACCAAAATGATTTTTTGCAGTGATTAAATAAAAAGCTTATGTTAAAATTTTTTATCTCATTGTTTTATCATTTTTGGATATATTTAGAATGTGTGTTATGGGCCCGCACCTTGGCTCACTAGGCTAATCCTCTGCCTGCGGCGCCAGCACCCGGGTTCTAGTTCCATTTGGGGCGCTGGATTCTGTCCCGGTTGCTCCTCTTCCAGTCCAGCTCTCTGCTGTGGCCCGGGAAGGCAGTGGAGGGTGGGCGCTGCACTCTCATGGGAGACCAGGAGGAAGCACCTGGCTCCTGGCTTCGGGTCGGCGCAGCGCCACCGGCCGTGGCGGCCATTAGGGGGTAAACCAACGGAAGGAAGACCTTTCTCTCTGTCTCTCTCTCTCTCACTGTCTAACTCTGCCTGTCAAAAAAAAAATTGTGTGTTATGTATAATTTTATAATATATTATATTTATGTATATAGAGTTAATGTAGATGAAGAATACCTGAGCTGTCTGTTATGCTTCTTTTAAAGCTTATTTAAAGCTAATTTTAAGTTTCCTTTAAAAAGCAAGTATTTTGTTCCTTCATTTTAGACTGCTTATGTAGTCTAGCAGATATTTTCTTTTTTTAAAAATTTATTTGAAAGGCAGTTACAGAGAAGCAGAGAGAGAGAAAGGGAGAGAGAGAAAGGGAGAGAAAGAAAGAGAGAGGTCCTCCATCTTGTGGTTCACTCCCCAGATGGCTGAATTGGCTGGAGCTGGGCTGATTCGAAGCCAGGATCCAGGAGCTTCCTCCATGTCTCCCATGTGGGTGCTGGAGCCCAAGGACTTGTCCCATCTTCTGCTGCTCTCCCAGATCCAGAGAGCTGGATCAGAAGAGGAGCATCCAGGACTCAAACCTGTGGCCAGGTGGGATGCTGCTGCTGCAGGCTGTGGCTTTACCTGCTGTGCAACAGCGCCCCCTGTTCTTTTTCTTTTAAAGATTTATTTTATTTGAAAGTAATAGTTATAGGAGAGAAGGAGGAAGGGAGGGAGGGAGAGGGAGAGGGAGACCTTCTATTTGCTGGTTCACTCCTCAAGTGACCACAATAACCCGAGTGGGCCATTTCTATTTTTATTTTTTTTTATTTTTTTTTATT